>NW_026571018.1:37259284-37423493 GCF_026225935.1 Boleophthalmus pectinirostris
AGACACGACGACGTCAACCGCAGCGAGCGTCTCTGTGTTTACAGAAGTTGTCCAAACATGGACGCAGCATCGAGCACCTGGAGATTTTAAAGTTCCTCTCGTACCGGAGCCAGAACATGAACAACTTACTTGTTTTAAGGAGGAGATTGAGAAGGAGAAGGACGAGGTTTTTGGTCGTGTGTGTTTTGTGGGACAGCGGCAGCGACGTCCGTTGAAAGGAACGTGTGGATGTGGAGACGGAGCCAAGAGTGGTGAGTGGTGATGTGCTTCACTTCAGTGACATGGAGTTCATTAACAATTTTCACCTACTTCAGTGCAGAATAGTGACGTTTGTGTCTTGTTGATAACGTGTAGGTGGATGAATGCATGAAATGCACTTCTGTGTCCGTTCAGACTGTCATTAAAAGATCAGATACAGGTCACATAAGCTGCGTTCAGACTGCAGCCTGAAGTGACCCAAATCCGATTTTTTTGGCTTCTATGTTCCTGTATCTGATCTTTTAATGTCAGTCTGAACCACACAGATCCAATTTTTTCAAATGTGACCCAGGACACTTGGATATGTGCTCCTGAAACTGATACATATCTGATCTTTTGACATGTGACTTCAGTGTGAACGGCCAAAGCTACATTCATCCACCTACACGTTATCAACAAGACACAAACGTCACTATTCTGCGCTGAAGCAGGCGGAAACCGAAACTGTAAAATCTCCAGTTGCTCAATGCTGCGTCCATGTTTGGACAACTTCCGTAAACACAGAGACGCTCGCTGCGGTTGACGTCGTCGTGTCTCCAGTGTCACATGTGGGACACTTTCGGGCCGTTTAATGTTCACACTGGAGTCACATACAAGTCACATTTAATTGGAAATGTGAACGACCTCGCAAAAACATCGGATTTCACAAAAAAATCGGAATTGAGCGTTAAGCCCTGCAGTCTGAACGTAGCCACAGAAGCCAAAAAATCGGATTTGGGTCACTTCAGGCTGCAGTCTGAACGCAGCCTAATTTTAGTATCGATTAGAATCTGGATATGAAATTTTTGGACATGCAGAATAATGTACAAAATGAACAAAAACCAAAAAGTTTCCAAAACAACAAAATCACTTTTAAATGAGAGGAAACGAACTAAATATGACAGTTCCTTTTATCAACCCGACAGACAAGATACAGACAAGATGCAAACAAACACCGAGCAAACGCCGCTACGAGCCCTTTAAGGTCAGGGTGCACATGATCCCACTTTAACCTAGTCACATTTTAGCGTCTTATTCGGAGCATTAAAACCATATGCATTATTTTAGAACTCCGTAAGATTGTAAGAAAAAAAAAAAAAGTTAAATAAAGGCTTTTAGATGCACTGCAAATGATGGAGGTACATGGGACAAGCACAGGCAAAAAACATGCTCTGATGTGGGCATGATGCAAGGTGGAGGTTAAAGGTATTATTTTTGTAGTATCACTTTGGGCCAGAGGGGGGCGCCAGGACAAACTTACCCTAAACTTTTCCACCTCTTCTTCCTGTAAGCGAGAGGCGTGAAGATTGAAGCGTGACTCAAAGGTTCAAAGGGTCAAAGGTGAAAGAAAAGGAGGGGAGTGATAGTGACGGGACATAAAGATGGAACACGACTCTAGAGTGGACACGGCGTTGTGCTGCAGCGGCATCTGCAGACGCCATCTTTGGACTGTATGATGAATACATTAAATAACGACTAAAGTTCAAAGGAATCCGTGTATCATTCGTTCATTCATTTTTCAATATAAAACCAAAAATAAGAAAAACGAAAAAACAACAGTTTTTGTGATGAGGAAAATTCATTCGTTATTTGTCTCCAAAACCAAAATGAAAAAAACGGATAACGATTCGTTTTTTCAGTTTTCGATTTTGTGTTTAAATGAAGAATGGAAAAATACGGCCGTTTCCCGTTTACGTGACTTCTGTGACTGTGATGCCGAACTTTTGCACCGCATACGGACTGAACAGGACTGATCCAGGTCCGAGACCAGACCGAGACCAGAGCGGGACTGAGACCGGGACCAGAGCGGGACTGGCAGGGTGGACTCCGAGCTTTGACTCTGAGCCTCCACGGGGGGATCCTCAGCTCAGCTTCGAGCTCTCCGTGCCGTGAGCTCTTGAGATCCGGTCTGGTCCCGCTCTGGTCTCGGTCTTGTCTCTGGTCTCAGAAATCAGCGTTTCCCGGTCTGTCCGCCTCCGAACCAAAAGCTGTTCGGCTGTTTTCGTTGGTGCAAAGCCTCAGTTGACGCTTTCACCACCTCGGAACCAGCCACGGGACAGCCCGTCAGACCTCCACAGCGCTTCTCAGTTCCCCCGCACGGTCCGCCAGAGACAGACGGAACCGCTCTGGTCCTCTGGTCTCGGTCTCAGTCCCGCTCTGGTCTCGGACCTGGATCAGTCCTGGTTCAGTCCGTACGCGGTGCAAAAGTCCAGCATCACAGTCACAGAAGTCACGTAAACGGGAAACGGCCGTTATCCGTTTTTTCCATTCTTCATTTAAACACAAAATCGAAAACTGAAAAAACGAATCGTTATCCGTTTTTTCATTTTGGTTTTGGAGACAAATAACGAAGAAAACTGTTGTTTTTTCGTTTTCTTATTTTTGGTTTTATATTGAAAAATGAATGAACGAATGATACACGGATTAAAATGGTGTAATATGGGCCCTTTAAATACAGGGTGTCCCAAAAAAAACTAACATCATTTCGCAGGATATTTTGGATAATTTTGGCAATTCGTGTTGAAATAACCTCACATTTTCATAGAATGTATAGAAACAGATCAAGATTTTATATGTAATGTTTTATTTTTGTTCTGTTTTCAGGAGAAGTCATTTTGTGTTTTGGAATCTGCTCGCACACACTCACCCAAGACTCTGCAGAGTGTCTTCAATAAAAAATTTGGAAAAACTTCACCAACTGGCAAACAAAGTAAACTTATGATGTTCAGCACCTAAACTGTTTAAATCTATTGAGCTCGATTTAGTAGTTTTCAAGATAATTGCTTTTAAAATTATGTCTATTATGATCATTCTGGAAGTATAAAGGAGCAATTGTATCACCACCGAAGATGCTCATGCTGTCTTCTTATGTACTTTAACGTCTTGGGTTCTTTTTCGTCACCGGTGCTGGTGGTGACGTGTCGTACATCGGCTGTTGTTACTTCCTGTAGGCGTGTGGGGGGGCGAGGGGAGGCGTGGTCAGTCTGAGCAACCACACCTACAGGAAGTAACACCAACTGATGTACGACACGTCACCACCGACACCAGGAACAGTTCTGAAGATGCCGCAGCAGCTGAAACATGTCAACGAGGTAAATACACTTTACTGTATTTATTGTCTTTAAAAATAAGAACCCAAGAAGTTAAATTGCATCACCAATTTGTATGAAACACCGATGTATATTGTGGTCCAATTTTGGTTTATTGGGGAAGAAAATATCTGATTATTAAACTACTACTAATAATGATAATAAAAGAAAGAAAGAAAGAAAATAAGACGTTATTATTCGGGTCAGTATACCCATCTTTAGACTGGATAGTGAAATAAAATAAAAGGAACGTAACTAAACTGCAACCCCTCCTTTGCGTCTGTAGAACTTTCTACAGTACAAACATGGCCACTTCAGGACCACTGTTGTGTCCACTCTAGAGCTTCCTTCCATCTCCGTGGTGACAGGACTGTGTAGAGGTCATCAAACAAACAGGACATGACTGAGATGAAGCACACACGGATCTCCCCATATCACCAGCAGAGGGCGCTCTTGTGCATCCAAACAAACACCGAATATTACGTCTCTAGAGCATTCAGAGCAGAAATGAATCACTGGCAAATGACCGACCGACCGACCGCCCGTTTCCATAGAGATGCCAGCGCTTTGCCTGAAATATTCCACCGTAAAGCATCGGATTATTGTCCTTGCAATTACTGTCATTGTCTCCATGGAAATAGATAAAACGAATACTGTACTGTGGAACATTCCAGGCTGCCTCCACTTGAAAAGTAACTAGACACAAAATGCTTTTTCTACTTAAAATGTGGAATACAGAAATGTTACAATGCTTATTTTTGTTTTAGTGTTACTCAAACATTCTGATTGACATTGTATTGTTTTTTATATGATGTGTAATATTATTGCTTTGGCCACAGATACAATTTTAATGACATTTTGTTGACAGCAGGGGGCAGTCATGCACCGCAGTGATGCAGTGCAGCGAGCAGTGCCACTGGTTATGTCACACAGGCAGCGTTGGGGAGTAACAGATTACATGTACTGGAGTTATGTAATCAGAGTAACTGTATTCAGTTACAGTTACTGTTTCAGTGAGTGGTAATTGGATTACAGTTACTTTGTTGAAATAAATGGATTACACAGAGGGATTTTACTGTTTTCACATTTTTGGCTATTTTTTTTTTTTTCATTCACTAGACCTAAACCAGGTCTAAAACCAGGACTAAACCAGAACTAAACCAGGTCTAAAACCAGGACTAAACCAGGACTAAACCAGAACTAAACCAGGACTAAACCAGGTCTAAAACCAGGACTAAACCAGAACTAAACCAGGTCCAGGTCTAAAACCAGGACTAAACCAGAACTAAACCAGGACTAAACCAGGTCTAAAACCAGGACTAAACCAGAACTAAACCAGGACTAAACCAGAACTAAACCAGAACTAAACCAGGACTAAAACCAGGTCTAAACCAGGACTAAACCAGGACTAAACCAGAACTAAACCAGGTCTAAAACCAGGAATAAACCAGAACTAAACCAGGTTTAAACAAGGACTAAACCAGGACTAAACCAGATCTAAACCAGGACTAAAACCAGAAATAAACCAGAACTAAACCAGGACTAAACTAGGTCTAAACCAGGACTAAACCAGGATTAAACCAGGACTAAACCAGAACTAAAACCAGGACTAAACCAGGACTAAAATCAGGACTAAAACAGGATTTAACAGGATTTAACTGGACTAAATCCTGCTGTGTGGACTGTGTCTCCTCCTCTTCTATCAATAATATTTTTAATTTATCTCAGTAAAGTCTGGGCTTTTCATTTTCTTTTAGCAAACAAAACATCTTATCTGAAGATTTCCTCGTCTTTGCTTCTCTGCAGCAAACCAAGTAATCCAAAGTATTCAGATTACATTACTCACTTTAAGTAAATTAATGGATTACCGTTACAAACTACATTTTGGGGTATGTAATCTGTAATCTGTAGGGGATTACATTTGAAAAGTCACCTTCCCAACACTGCGTACAGGCCTAAAAATGTCAATCATCATATTGTTGCACAGGGATTTTATATTTTATTTTGATTTGTACATATACATTTATATAAATCCATCTTATTGTCCAGTCTCTTGTTCTTTTTTGCTGCTTATTTAGAATTTATCATTACCATTTATATTTTTTACTCTGTTATGATATTATTTTGTGGTTTGTGAGCAACTGTGTCCAAATCATTTCCCTTGTGGATCAATAAAGTTTGTCTAAGTCTAAGTCTAAAAGACGGCAGTATCCCTCTACAGATCTATAAACCACGTAAGGCTTATCCGACTGCCGCCGTTTCTAAAATGCAGACACGAATCCTTTTCTACAGAAGTCAAAGAGAAAGTCAGAACATTCTAGAGCCCTACCTCTGTCTGAACATGAGAGCCGGGTCCATGTTGGCCGAGGTCATCCGAACGACGTGGCGGATTTCTTTGGCGATCATTCGGAGTTTCTCAAAGTTCACCAGACCGTCTACGCTCGAGTCGTTACCTGCGACGGAGGAAACAGATTTCATAATTACAGTTTATTCGACTCGGGGACGGATTCAACAAGGCGTAACAGCAGGTTTGACCGTTTGGCGGGACAAACTATTGTTTAGGTCTGATAGAATAGCCTTTAATTATTTCTTAAGTAGGGGTCTTACACTTGCTCCCAGCACCAAGTCACTCTCCCTTCACCCTCCCCGCTGCTAAACATAAAGAGGGTTTGAAAAGGGCACGAGAGAGAACGCTAAATTACTCAAACATGCATGAATGTCAAAATGAGTGCGTTTACATGCACATCAATAACCCGGTTATGATCGGGTTTTTTGAGTATCCCGGTTTCTTGATGGTGCATGTAAACGCAGTAACCCGGTTTCAGTTTCCCGGTTATTAGAAACCGGGATAATGTAGCTGGTTTATTCTGATAGTAACCAGGATACTTGTGGCATGTAAACGCAGTATCCCGGTTACTGCAACATAAAGTTGAGTCGCATGCGTCCAAAAGACACTTTCCAGCCTTTCACCACAACAGTAGTGACATAAATAAAGTGACCAACATAAATAAAGTGACCAAACGAGTGAAATGACTGTAAAATTAAGAGCTGCGCTAAACCTGCACATGTACAATCTGCACTCGTGTGACGCTGAAAAGCTAAAACATGAACTATCTCCTGTACAACACATGCACAGAACAGACTCACCATCATTAGCGCCTCTTCTGTCACAGAAATAACACACATAATCCACTGAGTCCTGTCATTTAGAAGCTGGTCGCATCAGCGGTGCAAGGAGCGAGTTGTTTTTATCGCCGCTAACAGTTTATGCTAATTAGCCAAACGGTCTTAAGTTTCGTTTCTGTAAAACGTAAACAAATGTGATCAGAGCTGAATGATCTGATCAAACGGGCTGATGTGTCTATAGTGTTTATGGTTTATATGTTGTAAAGTTGAGTTTATTTATGCAGAAGATTTTAACGAAGAATCTGCACAGTGGATTGTGGGAGATCTCGTAGCTCCTTAGCTTCTTATGCTAAAGGAGTTAACGGTTTGTATTTTTCCTGGTTTATGAAATTGATTTAAGTCAATTTTTGCGCCTGCGCATTTGAAAGATTATGTCAAGAAACCGGGATACTCCATTTGATCATGTACACGCTGATATGAGTGTCCCTGTTTCTCAGTGCTCATGTAAACGCAGTAACTCGAATACTGACATAACAGGGATATGGCTAATAACGGGGATACTGATGTGCATGTAAACACACTCAGTGTCACATGTCAAATTTACTCTTTAATCTGAAAATCATTCCAAGTTTCTCCTGCTTGTGTTCAGTGATCCCTGTACCTGATCGGGAAACGCTGCCCTAGGTAATACACACACGTCAGTCCCCGTTAGAACACTTCCTCGCTGGGTTTGGTACCTTCGTGCAGAAAGGTGAGGTCCTTCTTGACCACGGGGAACAGCGGGATGATGGGCGGCTGCATGCTCTGGCTGCTCAGGATGTTCCGATACTTGGCCATGTTTCGAGACGGGTCAAACACGTCCTGCAGGTCGCTGAAGAGCTTCTCATATTTACTGGGCAACTTCTCCCAAGTGCTCCTGAGGCGAGCCACCGGAGCCAGGTTCAGACCGCTGCACACAGACGGACAACACACAGGGTCAGCATGTAAACTCACATCATTAAAGGGCTTGTATTTTCTGATCTGTGTTCTAATGTAGTTTCCTCATCAACATAACACACAAACCCTACAGATTTCATTCTTCTCTCAAATAGAAAACGCATTTATTACAGTACAAGTGTTTCTATCGCTAAAAAGTAACTTGAAGAACATACATTTTGAGTGTGAGCAGAGTCGCCTGAGTCGATGGACTATTAATTTGTGTTTTTAATAACCAAGATTTTGACAAATTGCAAAACTGTAAAATTGAGGATTATTACGAAACAGGTCTACCGTATTTTCCGTACTATAAAGTGCACTTATAATCCTTTAATTTTCTCAAAAATCGACAGTGCGCCTTATGTATTAATTCTGGTTATGCTTACTGACATCGAACTGAGTTTATGTGGTGCACGACGCTCAAAAATCTGTCAAAATGTTCTAGTACGTTTTTGTTAAATTACGAAGCCGCACCTCTTGATGGACTGTCCGAGTATTACAGCTACTGTAGTCAGGAGCCTCGCGGAGTAAAGTCTAATCTACAGTCTTTAGAAGCTGACCACATCAGCGGCACAAGGAGCGAGCTGTTTTTTCAGCGCTTATAGTTTATGCAAATGAGGCATGTGGTTTTAAGTTTTGTGTAAAAAAATGTAAACAAATGTGCACAAAGCTGCTTTAAACACATTATTACTCAACGTATATTTGAGTCATAGGAAATTTTTAAAAATAATAATTTAAATTATCCACATTCACCAAGACAGGGAGGCAAGTTACGCCAAGATCTGCCAATGGATCGTGGACGCCTGGACTAAGGATCAGACTCAAGTGTCTTCTGTTTGTTTCACTTAATGCTCCTTATAATCCGGTGCACCTTATGTATGAAAATAGACAAGAGAATTCAACATTATTGATATTACGCCTCATAATCCGGTCTGCCTTATAGTAAAATACAGTACTCCTGACTTTGCTGCTCGCAAAGCAAAGGTTTTGTGCGATAAAAAAATTGGCATTGTGAAAAATCCCATTCTAATTTAAATGCAATCGAGGACAGTTTATGTTCTTTAAAAATAGGATGTGGAGCTGTTTGAACAACAACTTTGATTAAAATCTTAATTGTCCAGTGAGTGCAAAAACAAAACCAAAAAAAAGAGATTTTGTTTTTTGGCCATCTCGCCCAGCCCTACCCTCATGGATGTTTAATGCCATACTAGGGAACATTCCAGTCAGAACAACCCTCCACACAAAGATTACATAACGCACCTTTAAACTTATAGTGTGATTCTTGATTGAAAACATCACAGTATAGTCGGTATATTTTCACAGAGCTCATGCATCTGCATTAGAACGCTGCAGTGACACTGGCTGATGCGTCTCACGCTGCCATCGTCCATTAAGCGCTGGCTCAACTATGAACAGGAACCTCCAGACAAACCGTCCAATCACACGAGGCTCATTTAGACGTGCGCTAATTCAAACTGGCACCGGCACCACATTTCTCCTCTCTCATTATCTGCACTGTTAATGAAGGACTTTTCTACCAAACTCTGACATTTTCTCGTGCTCAGAGCTGTTTCATTCCAAGTGCAATTACTGCTCTCTTTGTTTACAAGCTCCAAATGTTTGCGTTTGACCTGGAGACAAATTTTTTGAATAATTACAGGTAAGAACAAGGCCATGGGCGGGGCTAGGTGAAAACTTTCTGACCTTTTGTATAATACAGGCGAGATTCATTGTTGACAAAAGCGCACGTTGCATGCATGGATCTATTAAAATAACACAGTGTTGCTGCTTGTAGCTGCCTCCAGTTGACGTAGTGTCACTCACTGGAACTTCAGCAGAAAAATCCCATGGGCCAAGACAAGATTTTTTTCATAGAGGCAGTGTAATCACAAACTGCTCGTGTTCGTCTGACAGGTCACCTACAGCTTTCAAAAATATCAGATTTGTTGGCAATTTTTACCTATTTTTAGAACATAAACTTTTTCTCGCTCAAAATCCTTCAGTTTTCTTAAAAAAACACTTTATATTTGTTAGCTCCGGCTCCGCTCTAGCTCCTCTCGCTCTGACTGGTCAAAGTGATCACGTGATACACGAGCCCGCGCTCCGTGCATGTGGTCGCATGCATTCGCGTGTGCCCGCAGGAGAAAAGAGCGCTACTGCACATGCTCGGTCGGCCCACGGCCACCGGACGTACCTCGCCATGCTAGGCTAATCTGGGATCATGCGCCATTGAGCTCAGCCCATTGACTTGAATGGGCGGCCATTTTGGAACCTGGGGGCTTGGTTGCATGCTGGGAATTATTTTGGTCAGCGGCAAGAAACACTAATTCAACATGATGGACGGAGCGAGAAAACACGTAAAGGGTCTTGATCCCGGTTATTTATCCACTCTAACGGCAGAGGACCCAAGACCATTTGACCAGAAATTGGTCATAAGCATCGACGGACGACAAATCACCCTTTTCAACCCCGACAAAAGGTGGACCAAACCAAATTTCTGATCGGAATCTCCAACTACCTGGACAAATATTCACTTGGGCGATATCCACAATGACTTGGTGGAAACTCCTGGGCCATTCACAGCAGAAAAGATGAAAACCTCCAAGAGTCTCGATGTGTTGTTGAACTTGTTGGAGTCCACGGTTTGTTAGGATCTTCTACGTTTGCTCTGCGAATGTTTGAAAGTCGTTTAATTCACCGTTAGTGGTTCTTTTCACTCGGAATACGAAAAAGACATTTTCCTTCTTCCGTGCTTCTATTTGTGCGTCCGATAATGCAGCAGGAATTTACCATTATCGGGGATAAATACGCGAGGTTACGCACTGTGTTTGACGCTACCGTGTTTCTTGCCTCCGACCAAAATATTTCCCAGCATGCAACGCGGGCTTTTAATAACAATGACGTCAGCTGAAACTCGCCAATAGGATCTTCAGTTTTGTTTTTCATGTATCAAGTAAAAATCAGGTACAGTGGATTTAGTAGTAATAGTAGTAGTAGCAGTAGTTTGGTGTGTTTTATCCAGTCCCCACCACATAGTCCCGTACCTGATGATGGCGAACATGGAGTTGAAGTTCTTGCACTCGCGGCAGTGCAGAGCGATCTTGATGAAGTGCTTTATGGTTTTCATTCGTTTTAAGGCGTTGGGTTCCTTCAGGATTTCGGAGGCGACCCAAAACGTCTCCTGGTTTATCACCTCCTCAAACTGCTTCAGGTTCCCGCTGCCCGAAGACGAGTCCAGCTTGAACAGGTCATCCACGTATCTGAGAAAACAAGAGACCGCAATCAGGGCGAGCAAAGGAAACGGACACGGTTGATGCTTTGATCGTCATTTCTTGGAGGTGTGAAGCTAACTGTAGGCTCTGCTCTGTCTGTGACTCAAGTTAGACTTTTTGATGAGGTACAACATTCTAACAAGGCCTACAAGTGCATTATGTAACTTTCTGGTTGGGGGCCGTCACCTGCTTGTTTCTACAGATATTAGGAATGTAACGATATAATACTGAATTATTCAATACTGGTGTGACAATTCGATACACGTGTTCAGTCGATGTGCACGTGTCCCTCCATGCCCGCTGTCCTCTCATTTTATTTCAGTCCGAAAGAGAAACAGTTACTGCACCATCCACCTCAGATGCAGCAGAAAACAGCTCCATAGAGACTTGCAGCTGAAATATTTTAACAGACGAGGGTTTTATCTTTTTTTTTTACGCTGGTAGACCCAGGAATGACAAAGATATTCACTTTTAAATACTTTAGAATCGTTTTTTGGGTTTAGATATGCTCATATATGTACATGAAACGTGACTCGTGATATATTGATATATTGTTTCATTAATATCATAGGGTTATTATATTATACTCACTAGCAGAAAAATTACATGAGATTGTTTTTTTTTTTTTTTTTTCCACATCGGTATTGAGATACGTATCATATCGGTGGAAAACTTCATCCCTAATGGATATGTTATGTCATTGGTTTGCCTGGATTGTTCCAAATTACAACTTTAAACAACTGTCCCTTATTTTTATTAAATTATAGGTAGTTTTATAGCTCAAAAATTCATACTGAAACAGACATTCTGACTGTGAGTGGTGTCATCTCTCCACAGATATGACCTGTAACTTGGTCTGGTTTGGTCTCCATGAAGATAGAAAGGTTTAATACCATCTGTCTTGGGAAAGTTCATTTTCTAGATGAACTAGTTCAAAGTTCAGTTCACAAATTTCAAAATGAACTTGTTCGTTCATAGCTCATAACTGTTTATAGTTAATAGTTTGGTCATAGTTCCAAAGAAATGAACTAGTTCATCGTTTTTTGTTGGTGTTTTTTCAGTACATTGCTGCGAGCGATTATTTTTCAATATCATTGACAATTCATGAATTCATTGGTTCTTAAACTATCGTTCGATGAATGCGTTCAGGTACAACACTACATACTATACTGTGGAGCATTCCAGACAAAGCTGTAAGATCACCATGGAGAAAAGCATTTGAAAGACCCTCCACCAGAAAAGTAACACAATGCACCCTTAAAGCTCACAAGAGAACATTTAGCATAATATAGGACCTTTAATTGCCTGGTTGATGTGTTTAATGCATTTACTTAATCAATACCAGAATTCTCTGACTAGAAACCAGCTCTCCTTAAACCTCACAGTTACAGAAAGTAAGAGAGTATGAGAGAAGATGTCTTACTCTGTGGACTCGATGTTCCTGAACAGCTCGAAGTCCCTCATGGAGAGCTGAGCCGCCACCTCCATCGTACTGAGCTGCAGCAGCGAGATCTGGCTCTCCCTCAGCAGGTCCTGAGCATCGTCGTCAGAGCACAACGTCTCAGTCTCCATGTTGTTCTTCAGGTAGTATCTAAAACACACCATGAGGCATGATGCAGTAAGCAAACAGGTAAACCATCAAGTCGATTAACCGGTCATCTTAGTCAACCAACATCTGTAGGAGCTCTTAAGTTGAAAACTACCACTTCATGACATCACAAGTGCAACAGATGATTTTTCAGCTTTGGAGATGTAGACGTATGAGTCAGTCCGTATGAAATCAGTCGCCCTCCCCTATGAGCCATCTCAGATTTGGCTGAAAATTTCCCAAAAATTTCTAAAGTTACCAAATGAAAGAATCTCAAATTTTAGCTCAATCCCTTGAGTCGTTCCTGAGTTGTGAAACCATTGAAATTTTGGGTCCATGCTCACTTTTTCAGAGGCCTTAATTTATAAGAATGTTTGAGAGACGGTAACTTCATAAAAAATAGAGCTAGAAAGCTGAATTATTGTAGATTATTGGTCATAGATTCTAAATCTGTTGTCAAATATTGGGTATCTTTATTAGATGAGGCACTGTGGGCCCCCAAAATCTCACATTTGGTTGCCGTTCAAGTTTTTTTTTTTCAATTTTTGAGGTCCAAGATCTATTTCCTCCAAGCAGATATTTACAAACTAACTGTTGAACCTGAATATTTGAGAGAATGACCATTTCTGACACAATCTCACACTTTTCTGAGCTTTCATGTGGACGGTGTAGAGCCCCAAATATGATCACAGACCAAATGCGATTTTTTTGGCCCTTTCTTTGGCCCCTCAGTTCCCCATGTGGCACTGTTAGATGTTGATAAAATTATTACCAGAGAAACTTTGACATATTCTGATGAGTTTAAAGTAATAAAAACATCTACTATTAACTTCCTTCATTTCAAAAGGAATTGAGCTCTCACGGGTCATGGAACAACTGTACATAAAACCTAAAATTGTGCACCACTTTCTTTCACTTCATAAAGAAGTTTAAATGTTTAACTCTGGACAGATACATGAAATATGAGACTTAGTTTGTGCTGTAGAACTTTGTTGTTCTGTTACTGATTAGCTTGTTTCTCCCTGCTGTATTTATGAAGATGAACTGGTGTCAAGATGAAGCTCTGACAAAGGAATAAAGGGTAAAGGCAGAATAAGTTTAAGCTTCAGCCTGCACCTTTTCGGTCTGTATATGTTAAATATGACTGTTTATGAATTAAAGTCAAAATATACCTGTGACCGAAATAAATAAATAAATAAAATAAATAAATAAAATACATTTTTGGTGGAGCTCTCTCAAACATTCTTATAAATTAAGGCTTCCAAAAAAAAGTGTGCATGGCCCCAAAATTTCAATGGGCCATAACTCAGGAACGACTCAAGGGATTGAGCAAAAATGTGAGATTCTTTCATTTGGGGATTTTAGAAATGTTTTGACATTTTTTCAGCCAGATCTGAGATGGCCCATAGGTGAGAAAATGACTGGTTTCATATGGACTGTGAACGAAATAACTCTAGGTACGTTTTTGAGGAGGAAAACATTATACTGTGGCTTAAAGATCACAAGAGTCAGTTTTGTATAATATAGAACTTTTAAACTCATGATTCACAAGTGTATTTTTTCTTTATATAAATGCAGTTTCCTTTTCTGCATAACCGCATGAGCTCCCCCTGCAGGTGTAGTCTTGTGAGTGTAATGTGGATCAGATACACACAGACACAGAACAGTTTTGAGAGATTTAGCCACAGCCACTCGATCGTCTTTAGACCGAGAATTTCATTAGACGACTACACCCCTACAGCGCCGTTTGTTCCAACAGATTCTGCTTTAATACATGTATTGGTGCAGAGACTTAACAGCACTTTGAGGAGAGGCTCTTTTTACTTGTGGGAGGAAAAAGTCAAAAACAGCATATGTTCAGAAAAGCGCCCGCGAGAGTGTATGCGGCGCGTGTGGTCGTGCTGACACTGCATCATGTTTATGGAGAGGAACACATCGACTATTCCTGGTCAGTCCCTAAGATGGATGCCTCTGAAATCTGCTTAAGATAGTGATAAATGAGGAGAAGGAAAAGTATAGGGATACAGAGTTTAGAGGAGAAAAGAGCTATATTATAAGAAATACACTTTAGGAAGTTACAGTGATGTTCCGAAGTTACATCCCTCTCATAATCATACTATACTAAAGAATAACAATTGGTTCATACTGTGTTAAAGGTTGTATAGAGGATTTTTTTAAGGGAAGAGAAATACAGCGACAGTCCTTGTGCGCGTTCAGAATTACTGTTGAAGTTTCCTGTCTAGAAGTAATTCAGCGACCGACGCGTCAGTTTTTAGACCCTTCGTCTGCTTCGGTCGCGCCATCGCTGGACGAGATCTCCAAGAATCACCTCAGTTTGGCTTCGCTCCTTTTCCTCTTCTCTTCTTCTTTCAGCGACCTCAAAAACGGACTTTCTTTTGCGGCGAACCGGTCGTGGATTCTCGTCCGCCGTCGCGACAAACTTTGTGCGAAATGCGAGGAAGCGACAGTTCGAAAAAGCCTCTAAGAACCGCTGCGTAAACCACGTAATCCCCGCGCTCCGACGAATCAGTTACACTAGGGAGTTTGATTGACAACCCTAACAGCCAATAGAAAATGAGGGGAGCCTCGTTTTCTATTGGCTGATGTTTATCTGGCCTCAACTACGTCCACAGTTGATAGATTTTTCGTTCTTTTTTTTTTTTTTTTGGTCATCATAATTACAAAGCTTGCTGCGTCTCTGTAATGGTATTTTAATCTTTCACTGACAGTTTGAAACTAAAAAAAAATCCTCCATACAACCTTTAAGTTAGGTTTGGTAAAGCTGTTTTCGTGTCTTTATGGAGAATTGTTTTGTAGGAGCATATTGGAATAAAATTGAAATTATATTGCAGATTTACATGCAGATTTTGAACAAGGCGACCCCAAAAAAATATCTTGTGACCCCCCTGCGTGACCCAGTCTTGGGGAACCAGTGCTCTAGAACATTTATAAGATGCTGAAACCCAATATCATCGAAGACTGAAAGTGGCTCCTCATCCAGCACAGTGTAGTGGGTAAGTACCTCAGTTATTTTTGTTGCCCGAGTGCTATTTTTGGACATTTCATCTCGCTTCTTGAAGACTTTGGTTAAAGTTGATCGTTGACGGCTCGTGCTGCTTTGGTGAACTCGGCGTACTCATCACTGTGGCGTCTTCAAATGTTTGAGTAAATCGCTCGTATTAAATGAGGTGTTTTCCCTTCCACCTCTCGACACATTGGCGCTACATCATTTGCAAAATCCGCCTCACTCCCGTCGTCCTCTCTAATACTGAAATATTTCCAAACCGCTGACGACGACATGATTGAGCGTTTGCGCCGTGTCTCCTGACTCTTTGTCTCCGCCTAGACGCTGAAGTTTGGTAGAACAACAAATGTCCTCCTGAACGTGACCAGTAAAAGGAAAGGAAGGAAGGAAAAGGAGCGAAGACAAACTGAGGTGATTCTTGGAGATCTCTTCCAGCGATGGCGCGACTGAAGCGGACGAAGGGTCTAAACACTGACGCGTTGGTTGTTAAAATATTTCTAGGCAGGTCACTTCAACAGTAATTCTGAACGCGCACTGGATGTAAACGAGCGGGATTTTTTGAGTAAAGAGGCGGGAGGAGGTGATTCTACTGAGGAAGGTGGTGTCACGCATGCACAACATTTGAAAAAGGACTGTCGCCGTATTTCACTTCTTTAAAAATCCTCTATGCAACCTTTATGCCGGGCGTACACTGTGCGATATTTTCGGTCGTGTGACTCAGCCCCAGCTTAAACTGTACAACCAAATCACAGGGTTTAACAGTTCACAGCTCACGAATCATGTTCTCACACTGAACGAACCGATGCTCGGATGCGACTTGCCTGCTCACACTGTACGTTCACATGACGACCGGAGTTTTCAAAGTTGTTGTTCCGGAAGTAGAAAACCACGAAGAAGAAAACCACGGAAGTAGAAAACCACAGATGTGCGGAGACACAATGCTGAGCCACTTCTGTGTCCGCGCATGCGCAGTCTGCCAGATTCTGACAAATCGGCTCCTGGAACAACTTCAACAGAGCGAAATCCTCACGAGAGGCGACTGGATTTCAAACAAGTTTGATTTTCTTGCGACCTACGAATGTCGATCGGGAGCTGGTCGTGAGTCATTAATCGGTTTTCTTTACCCCATGTAAACTACACGAAGCACGACACACGATGAAGCCAAAACTCGGCCCGATCCCCAAAACAGTCGCACGAGCGAAAAATCGGCTCAAAAAGGGTCAAAAATCGCACAGTGTACAAGTGTACGCCCGGCCTTAAGGAGTGACCGTTCAGATCAGAGAGAGACAGTTTAGGTTTAAACGCACTGGATTTCGGCGTCGCATTCTCTCATTTGGGTTGGCAGATATTCCCGCTCATCCCAAAAGGACGCTCTGTGATACGTCCTCGGTGTGTGAGATAACGCAGTCACATGTCGAGGGTGATAATGTCGTTTTCGAGCAGCAGGAGCAGAGCGAGTGGGTGTGAGTATATTGTGTTCTGTGGAGGCATGTGACTGGGCATGAATTATTCCAGCGGTGCCCGGCTGTCTCTGTGGCCCACGCCCCGACAGGATGAAAAATGCATGAACGCGAGTGCGAGGGACACGGGACCACGGGAGAACGCTGCAGACGCACTTTCCCTGCCAGAGCCGCGGCCCAATTAGCCTTTAAAGGCCCCGGATCGGATTTGTCGTTGTGTATCTGAACAAAACGTGTCTGCCCCAGGACGCAGACACGCACCAGCAGCTCTTGAGGTCAAAATAAATCTGCTGCCGTTAAAGAAAGCGTTTTATTGTCTGATAATCAGGAAGTACACTTAGCATGCTGGTTGTCATTAGCTTTAGTGTCACTGAAACTCTTCCGTGCCTTTCTATCAAAAAGTACTGTCTAGTCCTTGTCTAGTCTTGTTCTTGTCCGGTCTTGTCCTGGTCTAGTCCTGGTCTTGATCTGGTCTTGTCCTGGCCTAGTTCTGGTCCTAGTTCTGGTCTAGTTCTGGTCTGGTCTAGTCCTGGTTTAGTCCTGTCTTGTCCTGTCTAGTCCTGGTCTAGTCCTGGTGGTCTAGTCCTGGTCTAGTCCTGGTTTGTAGTCCTGGTTTTAGTCCTGGTTTAGTCCTGGTCTAGTCCTAGTCTGGTCTAGTCCTGGTCTAGTCCTGGTTTTAGTCCTGAGTCTGGTTTAGTCCTGGTCTAGTTCCTGGTTTAGTCTGGTCTAGTCTGGTTGGTCTAGTCCTAGTTTAGTCCTGGTCTAGTCTTGGTCTAGTCTTGGTCTAATCTTGGTCAATTCCTGGTTTGGTTTGGTCTAGTCTTGTCTAGTCTAGTCTAGTCTTGGTCTAGTCCTGGTCTAGTCCTAGTCAATTCCTGGTTTGGTTCTGGTCTAGTCTTGGTCTAGTCCTGGTCTAGTCCTAGTCAATTCCTGGTTTGGTTCTGGTCTAGTCTTGGTCTAGTCCTGGTTTAGTCCTGGTCTTGTCCTTGTGAAATCCTGGGCTTGTCATGGTCTTGCCCTTGTCTAGACTTGATCTACTACTGGTCTAGTCCTTGTTTTGTCCCGGACTAGTCCCGGTCTTGTCCCAGACTTGTCCTGGTCTTGTCCCAGACTTGTCCTGGTCTAGTCCCAGACTTGTCCTGGTCTAGTCCTGGTCTTGTCCTAGTTTACTTCATCTGAGTCCAATCCGAATTTTCTGATTTTTTGTGTTGGGAGAGTTTTAATCACACTGTGGAGCACCTGTCCTCCCCTGTCTCTGGAGCACCTGTCCTCCCCCGTCTCTGGAGCACCTGTCCTCCCCTGTCTCTGGAGCACCTGTCCTCCCCTGTCTCTGAGCACCTGTCCTCCCCGTCTCTGGAGCACCTGTCCTCCCCCGTCTCTGGCCCTGTCTCCCCTGTCTCTGGAGCACCTGTCCTCCCCTGTCTCTGGAGCACCTGTCCCCCTCCCCCTGTCCTCCCCCGTGGAGCACCTGTCCTCCCCCGTCTCTGGAGCACCTGTCCTCCCCGTCTCTGGAGCACCTGTCCTCCCCCGTCTCTGGAGCACCTGTCCTCCCCTGTCTCTGGAGCACCTGTCCTCCCCTGTCTCTGGAGCACCTGTCCTCCCCTGTCTCTGGAGCACCTGTCCTCCCCTGTCTCTGGATCTGGAGCACCTGTCCTCCCCTGTCTCTGGACAGCACCCTCCCCGTCTCTGTCCTCTGTCCTCCCCTGTCTCTGGATCTGGAGCACCTGTCCTCCCCCGTCTCTGGAGCACCTGTCCTCCCCCGTCTCTGGAGCACCTGTCCTCACCTGCCGTTGAGCTGGATGCGGTCAGCGAGCTTGGACAGCTGGTCCGGGAGCCTCCTCTGCTTGATGACTCCCTCCGGGCTGACGGACACTTCACACAGGGAGTAGGTCTCTGCGGCGGCGGGGAGACCGAACTCGTTGACGGTGTGCGCCACCACGTCTTTGGCCGTGGTGTCTTTGCTCAGGATGATGTAGCAGCTCTGTTGGTCGGCTTTGAACACACGGATCACCTGGTCTGGGATGTCTGAGGAGCAGAGGAGACGGGACTTTAGACTCAAGATTTTTTTTTGTCATTATCACAGAAAAACAATTAATTTACGTTTAACACTGAATAGTTTTGACGTGTCAGTGTAAGTTCAGCTGATACCAAACCATGAGGTGAGTGGAAAGAGTTCACGTTTCAGATTTCGCCCTAAAAGTCTGATCAATTCTACACATGTCGGTGCTGTAAATGGAAAAATTTTGAAATTTTGTCAGTGAAAAAGAGCGGGAACCCTGTTATTACCAACCAACTCAAACCAGGGATGTCCCAGTTTTTTTTATTTTGAAAATCTGGTCACTTTAAACCAGGGGTGTTCACACTTTTTCAGCCTGCGAGCTGCTTACAAAATGACCAAGTCAAAATGATCTACCTAATACAAAGTCAAGCAAACTGCACTGAAAACACTCTGTGCCTCTTTTTTTGGACCCTCACCCCACAGTTTGAGAACCTCTTCTTTAAGAGAGAACTTCCTCTGGCACTTTACACAAAACTGTGAAAAAAGTGAAGGAAGATTTTTAAACCTGTTTTTTAAAGTTCCAAACTGGAGTTTCATTCTTTTCTGGTTTTGCAGTGATATTTTCCAGCCTCTGCACGTTTACCAAACCAAACGCACATCGTGACAAACACAGATGCATTTGTCACTTTTGTTAGACAAACTTCAGCCAAATGTGGCAGTAGGTCTGTTCTGTAGATCCGCTCTATGCTGTAGACCTGCTTTGTGCCAACACTGGAACACAAATTTAGACTGGTTTTTGCTTCACGTTTGGTCTTGCTCTTCTAATCAGCCGCACTGTGGGAGGGGCTTGTGTTGGCTGTACGCAGGAAGGAGCGAGAGCGTGAAAAGGCGAGGGGCGGCGTGCTGACGTGAGGCAGGTGGACAGGTAGGATGTTTAGGAAGTTGAACCTGCCCTGTGATGCACGCTGGTACACGAGGGCACACGCTGTCGCAGACGAGCCGTGCATAGGGAGCGTGTGTGTTTGTGATGCGCCGTAGAGTCTCCGCGGGTTTCAAATGAGCGCACAGGCTGCACTGAGACGCCCCACACGCTCCTGCACCCGCTACAAGTTTATTACCAACAGCAGCGGCCGGAATGAAATATGATCACACTTGTTGAGTGTCAGACCTCGAGTGAGAGACAAGACCGAGTCCAAACACGATCGAGTCCGAGACGAGACACGGCGATCTACCCACACGACCTTGGCGATCGACTGGTAGATCGAGATCGACGTATTGAGCACCACTTCTTTACAGTTCATGTTACTGTATCAACATTTCCTGGTGGTGTGATTCTAACTGGAGGCATGCTCTGTCTAAGGCTTTATTAAAGTTTAATCTGAGCTTAATTTGAACCCATCTGATCAGAAAGTCGTGTTCAGTCATATGTAAGGTGACCAAATTTTCAAAAAAAAAAAAACAAAAAACTGGGGCATCCCTGTTTTGGGTTGATAATAACAAAATTGTGAAAGAGTGCGTAATTAAGGAAAATTCTTCTGCACTTGGCACTAATGTGAGTCAGTGTAGTCACATTTTCTTTGTGTTTTGATCATTTTTAAGTAAAAATGACGTTTGCCTCTCTTTACTGCGGACAGGGACCAAATCAGTCAAAAATAGCGAGTCCGGGGACATTTCTTGTATAAAATTGGGACAAATCAGTGGTTTTGTATAAATCTGCTGGGACGGGGACACGGGGCTTAAACCTGGAATTGTAAATAGAGACGTCTGGTCAGCCTGGTCATATGAAAGTGGACAAAGGTTTTACATTAAGGGAGCTCAAGTATAATACATACAGAAGCCTGACCTGGATTTAGACCTGGATTTAGACCTGGTTTAGTCCTGGTTTAAAAAAAAAAAAAAAAAAAAAAAAAAAGAGAGAGATATAGCCCCAAATGTGAAAACAGGAAAATACTGCCGTGTAATCCATTTATTTCAACAAAGTAACTGTAATCCAATTACCACTCACTGAAACAGTAACTGTAACCGAATACAGTTACTCATAATTTGTACTCTGATTACGTAACTCCGATACATGTAATCTGTTACTCCCCGACAGTGTGTACAGATAAACCTTCTGTACAATCATATGAAACCATCAAATCAGCAGAGCAAACAGCAGATCCAGACTGTTTTATGACTGTTTTATGACTTATGATGTGTTTAATAATGGATGTGACTGCTCCCCCTGAGTGAGACACTGCATTAGCACATCTGGGAGCGCAGGGGCCCATTAGACAAGCACGCCGACACACACACACACACACACACACACACACACACACACACACACACACGCATACACACACACCCCCCAACATGCTAACTCATACAATAGGCTTCCATTATTTGTGAGGACGACATATCACGGTTTCATTCCTTGGAGACTGATTCTATCTTTAACCATAATAACTACTTAAGAACCTAGATCAGTGGTGCTCAATACGTCGGTCACGATCTACCAGTCGATCGCCAAGGTCGTGTGGGTAGATCGCCGTGTCTCGTCTCGGACTCGATCGTTTGGACTCGGTCTTGTCTCTCACTCGAGGTCTGACACTCAACAAGTGTGATCATATTTCATTCCGGCCGCTGCTGTTGGTAATAAACTTGTAGCGGGTGCAGGAGCGTGTGGGGCGTCTCAGTGCAGCCTGTGCGCTCATTTGAAACCCGCGGAGACTCTACGGCGCATCACAAACACACACGCTCCCTATGCACGGCTCGTCTGCGACAGCGTGTGCCCTCGTGTACCAGCGTGCATCACAGGGCAGGTTCAACTTCCTAAACATCCTACCTGTCCATCTGCCTCACGTCAGCACGCCGCCCCTCGCCTTTTCACGCTCTCGCTCCTTCCTGCGTACAGCCAACACAAGCCCCTCCCACAGTGCGGCTGATTAGAAGAACAAGACCAAACGTGAAGCAAAAACCAGTCTAAATTTGTGTTCCAGTGTTGGCACAAAGCAGGTCTACAGCATAGAGCGTGGATCTACAGAACAGACCTACTGCCACATTTGGCTGAAGTTTGTCTAACAAAAGTGACAAATGCATCTGTGTTTGTCACGATGTGCGTTTGGTTTGGTAAACGTGCAGAGGCTGGTAAATATCACTGCAAAACCAGAAAAGAATGAAACTCCAGTTTGGAACTTTAAAAAACAGGTTTAAAAATCTTCCTTCACTTTTTTCACAGTTTTGTGTAAAGTGCCAGAGGAAGTTCTCTTAAAGAAGAGGTTCTCAAACTGTGGGGGAGGGTCCAAAAAAGGGGCACAGAGTGTTTCAGTGCAGTTTGTTTGGCTTTGTATTAGGTAGATCATTATGACTTGGTCATTTTGTAAAGCGTCTTTGTGACATATGTCTGTGAAAAGCACTAAATAAATAAAGACTTACTTTATTGTGGGTAATAAAGGAAATGCTCCACTGTGTTTTTAAACTCCATACACCTTTATAAGAATCCTTTTGATCATTTCAGTTCTGGAATTACCCAGCGTTTTTTTTTAGCAGATATTCAAGTCTTTGTATGGACAATCGCAACTATACAAAAGGTAACACAACATTTTCAAAAACAAAAGCGACAACTTCAGGTTACTGTGGTGTATTTTAGAGTAAATCAATTGAGAATAAACAAGCTGTTAACCTTTAAATTACCACTACATAACATCAGAAGGTGGAACAGAGCATTTAGAGCTTAGGAGAGCTTTAGACACAATAATAATAAAGGATTAGTCAGACATGTGTCAGTGGAACAAAACAAAAGGTCACATGAGTCAGCTTTTGGTCATATACGCCCTTCTTTAACCTATATATGAACTTTAAACCGTGTTGTTGATCTCGGGGACTTAATTTTAAGATTTCAGATGAGTGTTGAATAAAAAATAGGATAACAAGACGTCCCAATTTACTCGGGACAGTCCCAGTTTTGAGCCTGTGTCCCCTGTCCCAGCAGATTTATCCAAAACCAGTGATTTGTCCCAGTTTTATACAAGAAACGTCCCAGGTCTCCCTATTTTTAACAAATCTGATCCCTGCAAACAGTAAAGAGAGACATACATTGACATTTGTTTATGAAAATTACAGAAAAGCTGTTTAAAAATGACCAAAACACAAAGAAAATTTAATGATATTGACTCATGTTAGTCCTGAGTAAGTCACGAATGGGCCGAGTGCAGAACAATTCTACTTAATTACACACTTTGTTCACAATTTAATTATGAGAAACTGCCCCAAACTGAGTGTCCCAGTTTTTTGATTTTAAAATTTTGATCACCCTAAAAAAAAAAACATTATAGATACAAACTACTGCTACATTTATTTACATTTATTTGTTTACATTTATTTGTTAACTTTTTTACTTATTTTACTTTATTTTACTTATTTTATTTATTTTTATTTTATTTATTTATTTACATTTATTTGTTTACATTTTTAAATTTACTTTTACTTATTTTACTTTGTATATTTTATTTTACTTTTTTAAAACGTATTTTACTTTATTTTACTTATTTTATTGTATTTATTTATTTATATTTAGTTGTTTACATTTATTTTTACAATTTTTTATTTATTTTTTTTTACTTATTTTACTTTTAATTTTTTTTGTTTACTTTTTTACTTATTTTATTATATTTATTTACTTTACATTTATTTGTTTACTTTTTATTTTACTTTTTTAAAACTTATTTTTTTATTATTTTATTTATATTACTTTATTTTACTTATTTTAATTATTTATTTTATTTATTTATTTACATTTATTTATTTTACATTTATTTATTTACATTTTTTATTAAAAAATTTTTTTTAACTTATTTTACTTTATTTTACTTATTTTATTTTATTTATTTATTTACATTTATTTATTTACTTTTTTACTTTATTTTACTTATTTTATTTATTTATTTACATTTATTTGTTTACATTTATTTATTTACATTTTTTTATTTACTTTTTTTGTAACTTATTTTACTTTTTATTTTACTTTTATTTTTTATTTTTTATTTTTTTTTTTTTACTTATTTTTACTTATTTTATTTATTTTACTTTATTTTATTTATTTATTTACATTGCTTAAATTTATTTGATACATTGATCTGAATCTTGTCATTTCTGGTGTATATTTTCTTCGATTGTATATCACACTTGAGGACATGTTATGGTGACAGGCCTAGTTAACACACACTAACACACAGACGGGTGCAGGAGATAAAGCCTCATAAAGCTCGGGGTTTCTAAACACGAGGCGTTCAGCACAGTCAGAGTGACAGATAACACCCAGTTTATAGCTCAAAGTCATTACCGCGGTAACAGGGAGCAGATAGGGCTTTAAATGACGGATGTGTTTGCTCCAGAGACACACGCACGTTTATGACTCCAGGTAAAATATGGAGCCACAGGGACAAGTCAATAACCATAAGAGTTCTGACCTCTGTTTGCCGTCGTCCATATTCAGTGTCGGGGAGTAACAGATTACATGTACCGGAGTAATCAGAGTACAAATTATGAGTAACTGTATTCGGTTACAGTTACTGTTTCAGTGAGTGGTAATTGGATTACAGTTACTTTGTTGAAATAAATGGATTACACAGAGGGATTTTCCTGTTTTCACATTTTGGGCTAAACCCCCCTTTTTTTTCTTTTTTTTTTTTTTTCCCCCGGATTTGTTGGAAATGTGAAACGGAAGAACTGATTTCATTTTGGGGGTGATCCGGAAGAAATCCTGGATTCTGGATCACTTTGAAATTTTAGTTAACATTGTGGTAAATGGGGCCAAAAATTTTGTTTCTCAATATCTGGGTTAATTATTGACCAAACCCCATGAAATTTGACTCAGGGATGGACAATGGGATCCTCTTTCATATTCCAAAGGCTGATCCGGATCTGATCCAGAAGACTGATTTTATCGCAATTTATATAAAAAATGGGGGTAGTCCTTGGCGGAGGTCTGCGCTCTCTGACTGCTTTTCTAGTTCAAGTTAAGATCCTTAAAACCACAAAACTAAATATTAAGTATGAGCTTTATCAAGGTAGATTTTCAAAAATCTTGCAATATAAAGTTTATTTTTTATTGATGCAAGGTCATTTGGGCCAATTCACCTGGAAGCCTGAGGGCCGCATTTGGCCCCCGGGCCATAGTTTGGACATGCCTGTGCTACAGTATAAAAGATGCACCAATATTTCTTAAAAGTGTTGGGTAGTGAGGAGTATTGTGTGACGTTAGTGGTGATTTTGGCGACTTTTGGCGACTTTTGGCATTTGTTTCATTTTCGATGGCGTCTACAAGTGGAAAAAAGTGATCCATGGTTTGGGATCATTTATCTTATTTACAGCATGTTATTTATGTGGCTCTTTACATATTATTTTAAATCATTATTATTATTGTTGTTAGGTACGGCGTCGCTCTGCACACAAATATGGTCTTATTGTTAAATTTGTCCACTAGAGGTCAGTGTTTCTCCGAGGCCTCAGACGCGTCCAACCATCTGAGACGATACTGCGACTGAGGTGTCGACGCTTCACGAGGCTCCATTCGCCCGTCACCACTCATCTGTACTAAATAAAATGTCAAAAGTGGCTGTTAACTTGGAAACTACCGCTCCGTGATGTCACGAGGTGGAACGAGCCTCCTCAGTCTCTCCGTCTCCTCTCCTTCACCGCGGGCGAGGGATTTCCACACACAAATCTCCCGGCCTGTGCCTTCCCGACACGTCTGACGTCTCTGTGCCGAGGTCTGAGCTCCACGGTTGATCCAGTCCGCGCGCCGCCTCCTCTTTTGTCTGTGACGGCGTTCGCGTCGCGGCGGTTTTATCGGAGGGTAACGTACGAGGCCAATGACACAAAATGGAGGAGACGAGATCAATAGCAATAAGTGAACACATTTCTACTGTGACCGAATCGATGGCTCGGCTCATTGTGCAGCGGCTTTATTGGATTTTCAATATTTGGTTGATGTATAGAGATAAACACGCAGCTCAGTAGCATCAGACTTGCACCGCACCATTCTAAAGACACAGGATGCATTATTAAAGACACACTATGGAACTTTCCTGCTGCTCACACTCACAGTATGACATTAAATGTGTATATATTATGTATTATATATAAGATTTTATATAATGTTTGTGGAGGCACCATGGATCATTTTAGGAAAGGCAAGATCAGTGTTGGGAAGGTGACTTTTAAAATGTAATCCCCTACAGATTACAGATTACATACACCAAAATGTAGTTTGTAACGTAATCTATTAAATTACTTAAAGTGAGTAATGTAATCTGAATACTTTGGATTACTTGATTTGCTGTAGAGAAGCAAAGACGAGGAAATCTTCACATAAGATGTTTTGTCTGATAAAAGAAAATAAAAAGTCCAGATTTTACTGAACCAAATTAAAAATATTATTGATAGAAGAAGAGGAGACACGTCCACACAGCAGGATTTAGTCCAGTTAAGTCCTGTTTTAGACCTGGTTTAAAACTGGTTTAGACCTGGTTTTAGTCCTGGTTTAGACCTGGTTTAGACCTGGTTTAGACCTGGTTTTAGTCCTGGTTTAGACCTGGTTTAGACCTGGTTTAGACCTGGTTTAAAACTGGTTTAGACCTGGTTTAGTCTTGGTTTAGACCCAGTTTAGACCTGGTTTAGACCTGGTTTTAGTCCTGGTTTAGACCTGGTTTAGACCTGGTTTAGTCCTGGTTTAGTCCTGGTTTAGACCTGATTTTAGTCCTGGTTTAGACCTGGTTTTAGTCCTGGTTTAGACCTGGTTTAGACCTGGTTTAGACCTGGTTTAGACCTGGTTTTAGTCCTGGTTTAGACCTGGTTTAAAACTGGTTTAGACCTGGTTTAGTCTTGGTTTAGACCTGGTTTAGTCTTGGTTTAGACCCAGTTTAGACCTGGTTTAGACCTGGTTTTAGTCCTGGTTTAGACTTGGTTTAGACTGGTTTAGACCTGGTTTTAGTCCTGGTTTAGTCTTGGTTTAGACCTGGTTTAGTCTTGGTTTAGACCTGACCTGGTTTAGTCCTGGTTTTAGTCCTGGTTTAGACCTGGTTTAGACCTGGTTTTAGTCCTGGTTTAGACTTGGTTTAGACCTGGTTTTAGTCCTGGTTTTAGTCCTGGTTTAGACCTGGTTTAGACCTGGTTTAGTCCTAGTTTAGACCTGGTTTAGTCCTAGTTTAGACTTTTTAGGTGTTTTAGACAGATTACATGTACTGGAGTTATGTAATCAGAGTACAAATGATGAGTAACTGTATTCAGTTACAGTTACTGTTTCAGTGAGTGGGAATTGGATTACAGTTACTTTGTTGAAATAAATGGATTACATGATGGTATTTTCCTGTTTTCACATTTTGGGCTAAACAAGAACTAAAACCAGGACTAAAACCAGGTCTAAACCAGGTCTAAACATGATGACACTTAACAGTAGGTGGACACACTTTAAGGCAGCAGTGAGATCCTAGTTTTTGCTACTCTACAGCAAACAGCTGAATTTCAGGATGTGGTTGGTACATTCATGTCATTTTAAAAAGCATGACAATATCAAGTAATCCAAAGTATTCAGATTACATTACTCACTTTAAGTAATTTAATGGATTACGTTACAAACTACATTCTGGAGTGTGTAATCTGTAATCTGTAGGGCAGAGGTGTCAAACTCATTTTGGTCCGGGGGTCGTATCCAACCTACTTTGATCCCAAAGTGTCCGGATCAGAAAACTCATGTCATATAAACCCCAAAAATAACAATAAGTTCAAATATTTGTGCAGAGAAACACAAATCTATTACAGAAATCTTTTTTAATTGATGAACTCTTTCTTTTACAAATTATTATAATATCATGAACAACCTGAAACTTTAAGAAAAATACAATTTCAACACAATGTTTTAACATTAACTTGTATGTAAATAGGAATAAGTCAGTTTTTGTTGTAAAATCCTGCACTCGGCTCCACTTTTCTCATGTTGGACATTTTTCTGATGAGGGTGTCACGGTCAACAGTCAAAACGATCGTCCTTTAAGAGCGTTTGGAAAGAGACAAGTCTTCATTTGTGCTGCTCTGGTGGGAGGGGCCACGTACAGAGACGCTGGAGACGCTGCTGTGATAAACACCACAGAAAATTAACAAGATTTTAATAAAAATCTAATTAAAATATTTTAGTAGAAAATCAGCCGAGGGCCAGATTAAAGGTCTTGGAGGGCCGGATCTGGCCCCCGGGCCGTATGTTTGACACCTGTGCTGTAGGGGATTACATTTGAAAAGTCACCTTCCCAACGCGGGTTATATTACAGTGGAGTGATGGTGCAGCAGAGACGGTGAAATAAAGCAGAATAATAGAGTTAAATGCCGGTGTTGCTCCTGAGCGTGTGTGCGGTTTGCAGCCCGCTGAAGCTAAATGCCGCGTGTCTCATTAGCGGTGATTTGCGGCGCGGTGTGGGGAGCGCCGGGATAGATGGCACACGCTCGTATCACGGAGCACTAATCACAACGACTCCTCTGGATGAGACCCGACCCGACACGCAGCCAACGGCCCATCGATTAACACGAGCTGCTCCCTCTGCCACAGCGGCGGCGGCGGGTTTATCTAAAGAGGGCGTTTTAGAAGGAGAGACAGTACTCATGTTGCGTTTACTCGAGTACAGGGATGAAGAATGTGGGGAAAATATCTAGTTGGAGTTTTCTGACAAGCAAAAAGATTGAGATTTTTATTTATGTTTTATAAAAGGATTTGATTCAAAGTTCACGTCCAGGAGAATTGACAGAGGCTACGTTCAGACTGCAGGGTTTAACGCTCAATTCCGATTTTTTGTGTGAAATCCGATGTTTTTGCGAGGTCGTTCATATTTCCAATTAAATGCGACTTGTCTGTGACTCCAGTGTGAACAGTATCGTATAGTACCGCATGGCTCATTTGCATAAACTATAAGCACTGAAAAAAACAGCTCGCTCCTTGTGCCGTCGTGTGTCAGCTTGTGTCGGACTAAAGGACACGACTCCGCGAGGCTCCTGACTACAGCAGCCGTAACTCTGAGAATCCATCAAGCTGTGTGGCTTCACAGATTACCAAAGTTGTACTAAATTTTGACAGATTTTTGAGCGATCTGTACCACATAAAATAGGTTGGAGGTCAGTAAGCACTAGGGACGGGCATTCGATGAAATTTTCTTAATCCGATCTTCGATCGATTATCGATTAATCATCAACATTTTTATATTAAAATGATCATCATTATTATTACTATCTGCACTAATCTGCATAAATAAATTCAACTTTACGACATATAAACAGTAACGACTCTAGAGCCACATCAGCTGTTTGACATTATAATGTGTTTAATTCAGTTTTGTTCAACTCTCACAGAAACAAAACTTAAAACCACATCACTAATTTACATAAACTAAGCGAAGATAAAACTCCAGCTCTTGTGTCGCTGATGTGGTTCAGTTTCTGTCAGATTAAAAGACATGACTCAGGTGAATACAGGTCAGTGTGACCAGATTTGCGTTTGTCAAAACCAGGACAGCGTACGGGGGGAGGGGGGCGGGGCCTCGTCATCCACATTGAGCGACTCTCACCTGGAAAAACTTTTTCCCACTGGACACAGAAACATATGTGCTGCTTTATACACTGTGCACATGGACTCACACTTGTCCCAACGCAACAGAAAGTGTGGAATTTCTTGTACAAATCATCGTTAAATCCACATTTGTGCTTCGGTTCGTTACAGACTGACCCACTGTTTGTGTCTCGCTCCTTCTGATGCAGAGACACATGTACACACCTGTTTGGTCACGACACACACAGCAACATACATTCGGTTTGTCGATTAAAATGAACATAATCGATGAAATTCTTAATGATCACTTATCGATTAATCAACTAATCATGCCCATCCGTAGTAAACACAAACAGAATTAATACATAAGACGCACTGTCCATTTTTGAGAAGATTAAAGGATTTTAAGTGCGCTTTATAGTCCAAAAATTACGGTAAATCTAAATGGACAAACTCTTTATGTGACAATATGAATCCAATGTCCAATTACATTTACTTAACATCAGACTATTCCCACTTTTACTGCTGTTGAATAGTACTTTTGTCAAATACTTTTTGCTCTTATTTGGGTCATTGTTTTACTTTTTGTACTTCCACTTAAACAACTATTTTTGAAGCTCTTTTTGAGTATAATTATTAAACAACAGCCATCTTGCAGTAAAGTATTAACACACAACCAGCAAATGAAACAACAACCACACGCGCAGAGGAGTAAAGAAGCAAAAATGAGGCTAAAAACAAGAGCTGCCGGCGTTACAGCAGATTAACAGCGCAGTGAAGTGATCCGAGTCTGGTTAAAGCGAATGGAGTTTAAAACCACAGAGGAGCACTTTCTGGTTTACCACAGGATGACATCATGTAGTGGGACCAAGTATTTTCAAAACAAATACAGTAAAACAGCACAAATACACAGAGTTACATAAGAACATACGGGAACGAAACACAACTCGTAGTCATGTTTTTAAGATAAAAAGCAAAGAGGGGAAATATTGTACAGCAAACAGACTCTGGATACGTGTTTCTAATTTGTGAAAGTAAATATGGAAAACAGGATTAGTGCAGCATAAACAATAAAAAATAAGGCTTGTGTTGATACTCACAGTAGAGTCCCAGGGCTTAAGCGAGAGCAGGAAAATGAGAAAAAGAGAGACACAAGCAGAGGAGAAATTAAAGGAAAGAGTCACGTTGAATAACACAATAGACTGTTCATGTTCTGAGTATTTTTATTTTCCTCCAGCTCGGTTTAAACTGTCAGGATTCTGCACCGTTGTGATGTGACGTGGTACATTCCCTATAGGTGTGTAAAGCTAACTGAAAGCACTGCCCTGTCTGAAGCTCTGTTAATCAAATTAGACCGAATCTGACGTTTATATTCGCATAACCAGCAAAAAGGCTTGGTCAAAATTTAAGATACGGGTCCGGTCAAGTGTTAACGGAGGGAAACAGGGGCAGATTTTTGACATTCAAATGACTCTTATTCAGAAACTAGAGGAACTATTGAAATAAGTAAAGTATCAGAATGTAGGAAAGAGTTACACTCCAACAGGGTCAAGTTAAACCTGTGAGATTCTTTCAAGTTGTTGATAAAAAATGTTAAAACTCATGTCGGTAACGGAGGGAATGAAATATGCAGCACTTTTTGGGCAATAAATCCAAACAGTGATAACTCTTGGTTCTCACTTACATATCCTTAACAAACTGGTTTGAATATTTGCTTCATATAGTTTTCTACCATATGGTACAAGATTAGGATGAAAAACCTCTTACTTTTTGACTCATGAGATTTTTTATTAAGAAAGGTCATGGTAACTGTCAGAATAATTTTATTATCCCATATTTGCTAAATACTTGTGTGATATTCTAGGCCTATGAGTTAACCATTTATGTACTACAATTCTTTGATTTATAATGTACCAATCACTTGTATGAAAATGAATAACCTCTGTGTGTTTGACAACTGTGTGCAGTGTCCTGTCGCTCTAGTGAACCTCGAGATGATTCCTCACATGAAGCCAACTCCCACTGTCACACATGCAAGAGTTATGATGGTGTCTGACCAAACCTAAGGCACCTCCTGATTGTTAATCATGTTTTATGTGTTTATACTATGCTTAGCTGCACCAGTTTCTTATTATGTCTTTGCTGTTTCCCCTTCCCCTTGAGAATTATCGTTCTGTAACTTGGGCCTCCTAATGAAATAAAAAGAGGAGAACAGCCTTGAGGCATCAGAACGTGTGGAGACTGTTGGTTTTGATGCCCACTCTCTGCCCGTTCTCCTCGCGAGTAAAACTGCATTAATCTCTTGTCTTTCTTCTTGTTTACAATGTTTAGATAAACCTAACAGTAACGGAGGGAAAATTGTGCAAGCAAGTAGAAGGTGCATGATTTTACATAATTTGCCGCTTTTTTCTTCCGAATACTTCTAAAATCAAACTTCTGAACAGGACCATGAACGCTGGGACTGATCACAAGCTCCTAAAATTGTACCATTTAAATCCATTTTGTGTTTTTGAGCATCTTAAGTTTAATTTAATAAGAGAAAGATACAAGAAAGTAGTGACAGTGAAATTGAAAGGTAAAAAATACTTAATTACAATATGACAATGAATTTTAATGTCAAATCCATGCATATGTATTTGGCACTTGCAACTGTAAAGACGCAATATGTAACTTTTCTACAGGGAGGTCAGTCACCTGCTTGTCTCCATGGAGATGCTATTGCTTCACCTGAAATGTTCCACAGTATGGGATTAAACGTATTTGTCTTGCGTGATCCAAAATTGCAGGCGTTTTATTTACTAAACGATGCATTCTTACAGTGAGCGAGCTTGCATCTCCACAGATCAGACCTGTAACTGTGCCCGGTGGAGTGGGCTGCTTGCCTGACCCCAGAAAAGTTACACAGTGCAGCTTTAAACTCATTTTAGATGCAACATTCTGCATAAAAGGGGTTAAATAATTAGACTCCTCTTAAAATCTTCCGCAGTAAAGTCATTTCACTGCACCAAAAGTGTCTCAAACCCCTCGAAAATACGGCTGAGTTGACATTTAATTTTAGCGTCTTGAGAATAAAGATGAAAAACAGCACCTCACATCCTCCATTGATGAGAACTGCAGATCTATTTATTACACTATATGCTTTTTCAGGCATTATTAAACTGGTGACGGATCGCAGCCTTTGGCAAATCATATACGAAAAGGGAGGCGAAAACGTCCAATTTCTGTTCGAAAGTGTCGGCGAAGTTATTTAAAGTTGAAAGATTATAAAAATGTAAGGATGTTAATGTTAAGGTCTTGGCTGTAATCCATAAAGTCCGGGTTAGAAATAGTTTAACGGCACCGGTGATTTGTAAAAACGCCCCCTGAATCCACGAGCAGGTCCAGGGTCGTTTGTGTGCGTCAGAAACGGGCAGCGGCATAAATCACTGAATTTTCTATTCCAGGTTCTTGCAGTTTGGGGAGTTTACACACCACAAAAGAGCAACAGAGTTAGAAATATTTTGTCCGTTTCACGATTATTCACGGCGATTAGTGACACCATCACCAAACAAGAGTGAATTCAGGAATTTTCTTTTATCCACAGTATAATATTCAGTGTCGGGGAGTAACAGATTACATGTACCAGAGTTATGTAATCAGAGTACAAATTATGAGTAACTGTATTCAGTTACAGTTACTGTTTCAGTGATAATTGGATTACAGTTACTTTGTTGAAATAAATGGATTACGCGGCGGGATTTTTCTGTTTTCACATTTTGGGCTAAACCCCCTTTTTTTTTTTTTTTTTTCTTGGTAATTCCACTCATTGCTGGACACTAAACCAGGTCCAAACCAGGTCTAAACCAGGTCTAAACCAGGTCTAAATCAGGTCTAAAACCAGGTCTAAACCAGGTCTAAAACAGGTCTAAAACAGGTCTAAACTAAACAGGTCTAAAACAGGACTAAACCAGGTCTAAACCAGGTCTAAACAGGTCCAAACCAGGTCTAAACAGGTCTAAACCAGGTCTAAACCAGGTCTAAAACCAGGTCTAAACCAGGTCTAAAACAGGTCTAAACCAGGTCTAAACCAGGTCTAAAACCAGGTCTAAAACCAGGTCTAAACCAGGTCTAAAACCAGGTCTAAAACAGGTCTAAAACCAGGTCTAAAACCAGGTCTAAATCAGGTCTAAACCAGGACTAAATCAGGTCTAAACCAGGACAAAAAAAGGTCTAAAACCAGGTCTAACCAGGTCCAAACCAGGGCTAAACCAGGTCCAAACCAGGTCTAAACCAGGTCTAGTCTAAACCAGGTCTAAATCAGGTCTAAACCAGGTAAACCAGGTCTAAAACCAGGTCTAAAACCAGGTCTAAACCAGGTCCAAACCAGAGCTAAACCATATCTAAATCAGGACTAAACCAGGACTAAACCAGGACTAAACCAGGTCTAAAACCAGGTCTAAAATCAGGTCGAGGTATGTATTGTATCAGCAACTTCTTAACGATACGCAGCTCTAGTTTACAGACGCAGTCCTGCCGACACCAGACTGTTTGTGTGACTGAATGGACAGGCTCTGTTTTCTGCACTGTTCCATCAGCGTCAACTTTACTGAAAAACTGGAGGAACAGATGACGTTTTTGTGATATTCCTATTTCAAAATGACGTAAAAAAAAAAAGAAAGATGGCGGAACATAGCGGCCAGGAAATGGAAGCAGTTTTTAGGACGTTTGGTAATGTTACTTCACTTTGGCGATTCGGAGGAACGAGCAATGTGATCGTAGCTGCTGCGGCGTAAGAGGAAAGTTGTGGCAAAGGGGCGAGAAAAGGCAGGAATCGTGCCAGTAAACAGTAGTAGTAGCGTAGTCGCCAGGCCATCGTATAACGGCAAAAAAACTGTAATTTACATAGCGGTTAAAAAAATTTGAGTGCCATATTTTCCCAGTTTTGTTGAGCGAGACTTTTGCGAGGAAGGAATTAATCGCCTTCCCCAAATTGCCGCCCGGTCTCAAATAAATGCCTGGTCTGTTAAGTGACTGAAAGAAATAAACGCCCAGGCTATTATTTGGTATTTTACAAGATGCAGCGTCAATTCTAATTCATCTAGTGTTTAATTACAAGACAACAGAATGAAAAATAAAAAAGTGAGTGTGTGTGTGTGTGTAGTTATTTGAACAAGTTATGCAGGCTTTTATTTCATCACGCCTGGACGACTGTAATGCACTTTATTCCGGCATTTCGCAAAACGCACTTTACCGACTACAGTGAGTCAAAATTCTGCAGCGCGACTTTTTACCAGGAAAAAAAGGGAGAGAAGAGCACATCACCCCAATCCTCGCGTCTTTGCACTGGCTCACTGTTCATTTTAGAATAGATTTTAAGATTTTATTGTTTGTTTTTAAAGCTTTGAATGGACTTGGCTCCACTGTACGTCTCGGACCTCATCCAAATTTATCTCCCTGCGCTCTGAGGTCCGAGGTCCAGCTCCAGCTCAGGGCCTAAGACGAGACTTAAAACCAGGAGGACAGGAGCTTCTCTGTGGTCGACCCTAAACTCTGGAACGATCTGCTGCTTCACGTTGGAGCAGCTTCCACAGCGGGAGAGTTTTAATCTCGTCTGAAGACCCACTTTTATTCTCTGGCTTTTAACACCGCGTGAGTCGTGTGGTCCTCTGTGTCTTTTATTTATTTTATGTGTTTTTATTGGTTTTACTGATTTAATTTATTTATTGGTTTATTTATTTTATTCTGTGATATAGTTTTATTTTTATTTTACTGGTTTTATATTATTTTACTACTACTACTTACTTTAAGACTAGTATTATTTTAGTAATTTACTTTATCATCTTATTGTTGTTATTTTTTATGTATTTGTGCAGCACTTTGGAACAGTTTGTTTGTGAAATGTGCTATAGAAATAAAGTGGATTGGATTGGATTGGATAGTTACCAGCGGGGTTGGAGAAGTCGAGCACACTGGAGTTTGGGCGTGTGTGTGTGTGTGTGTGTGTGTGTGTGAGTGTGTGTGTGTGTGTGTGTGTGTGTGTGTGTGTGTGAGTGTGTGTGTGTGTGTGTGTGTAGTGTGTGTGTGTGTGTGTGTGTGTGTGTGTGTGTGTGTGTGTGTGTGTGTGTGTGTGTAGTTACCAGCGGGGTTGGAGAAGTCGAGCACACTGGAGTTGGGCTGGAACAGGTCCGGGCTGCTGGAGGACAGGTTCCCGGGGATGGGCATTATGGCCACACTGTGTCTGCACTGTTTGGTCCCCACAATACTGTCGTCCTGAGACTGTCCCAGGCCCCCGTCGCTAAAGGACAGAGGAGGAAGGAGGAGAGGGAAGGGGACGGAGAAAGAGAGGAAAAAAAAGAGGGTTAGGTTCAAGTGAAATCCCGACATTCTACAATTCATATAATTCATATAATTAATTGGATCCTCTGGTAGAATTGGCCTTGGATTGTCAAAATGCAGATATTTAGTCCTGGTTTGTTTGGTTCCTATCCACATTGAAAAAAAAAAAAACTGTCCCAAAGTCTGGCATCTTCTCTGTCAGTATGAAATCAAAGGTGTCAAACATGCGGCCCGGGGGCCAGATCCGGCCCTCCAAGACTTTTAATCTGGCCCTCGGCTGATTTTCTACTAAAATATTTTAATTATATTTTCTATTAAAATCTTGTTAATTTTCTGTGGTGTTTATCACAGCAGCGTCTCCAGCGTCTCTGTACGTGGCCCCTCCCACCAGAGCAGCACAAATGAAGACTTGTCTCTTTCCAAACGCTCTTAAAGGACGATCGTTTTGACTGTTGACCGTGACACCCTCATCAGAAAAATGTCCAACATGAGAAAAGTGGAGCTGAGTGCAGGATTTTACAACTAAAATTAACTTATTCCTGTTTATATAAGTTCATGTTAAACAAGTTCCTGTTAAAACATTGCGTTGAAATTGTATTTTTCTTAAAGTTTCAGGTTGTTCATAATATTATAATATTTTGTAAAAGAAAGAGTTCATCAATTAAAAAAGATTTCTGTAATAGATTTGTGTTTCTCTGCACAAATATTTAAACTTATTGTTATTTTTGGGGTTTATATGACATGAATTTTCTGATCCGGACACTTTGGGATCAAAGTCGGTTGGATACGGCCCCCGGACCAAAATGAGTTTGACACCCCTGGTATAAATAAACAGAAGTTCACAATAGGAACCTATAAACAAGAAGTCTGACTTTCTATATCACCTATTTTTTGTCTGTTTTGTTGGTTCATATATAATTATTTATGAACATCCACGTATTTTTAACATGTATTAACCCTTTCTCACACGATGCAGGGTCAAGTCTAATTCATCTTCATAATTACAAGACAACAGAATGGCAAACACAACACTCTGAAATGAATATAATGTAAAACTATAAGTATGCAGTTGGAATGTCGCATGCATTGCACAAATATCATTACAGATCGGCTGAAATTCTGAATTTTTTTGTGCACTGCCTGTCCGTAGTTGATCCTAAAGAGTCCGTTATAGACACAGATTTGACCTAAAAGTCCCATTTTTAACACATATGCACTAAAATGCCAAAATAACGCCAACGATAGAGATACACTTCTATTTTAGACTCATTTACACAGATAATCGATCGAAAAACATGATCGTGGTGTTTAGTGTCCCTTTAATTTAAGAGTAACACTTTATAATAACTACACCTTATTTAGCCTTAATAAAGCATGAACAAAGACTTAATTAATAATGATTCACGCTTAGTAACTACTTAATTACTACCTGAATTAGCACTTGCACTTCATTCGCCTGTGCTGTAAATAGTTACTCATAATTATTTCATACTTAATTACTCATGAACTAACCATTTGAGCATTTATTAATGATTACTGAACTATGAGAGAATGATTTACTAATAATGTAATGCAATGATAATTCAGGCAGCTGTTATCTGTTAGTTAAGTCTTTCTGAGAGTTTTTCTAAAGTGAAGACGAATGATGCTTTATTAAGCATTTACTAAGTGTGAATCATTATTAATTAAAGGTTGTATGGAGGATTTTTTTTTTGTTTCAAACTGTCAGTGAAAGATTAAAATACCATTACAGAGACGCAGCAACTTTGTAATTATGATGACCAAAAAAAAAAAAGAACGAAAATCTATCAACTGTGGACGTGTTGAGGCCAGATAAACATCAGCCAATAGAAAACGAGGCTCCCTCATTTTCTATTGGCTGTTAGGTTGTCAATCAAACTCCCTAGTATAACTGACTCGTCGGAGCGCGGGGATTACGTGGTTTACGCGGCGGTTCTTAGAGGCTTTTTCGAACTGTCGCTTCCTCGCATTTCACACAAAGTTTGTCGCGACGGCGGACGAGAATCCACGACCGGTTCGCCGCAAAAGAAAGTCCGTTTTTGAGGTCGCCGAAAGAAGAAGAAGAGAAGAGGAAAAGGAGCAAAGCCAAACTGAGGTGATTCTTGGAGATCTCGTCCAGCGATGGCGCGACCGAAGCAGACGAAGGGTCTAAAAACTGACGCGTCGGTCGCTGAATTACTTCTAGACAGGAAACTTCAACAGTAATTCTGAACGCGCACAAGGACTGTCGCTGTATTTCTCTTCCCTTAAAAAAATCCTCTATACAACCTTTAAGTCTTTGTTCATGCTTTATTAAGGCTAAATAGGGTGTAGTTATTATAAAGTGTTACCAATTTAAGATAACGATTAAACTAGTTTGGACCAAATAATGCAGACCTGCTCGTCACAAATAACATGAGATTTCTGCAGTGTTTCTTTGCAGCTTGTTTTGACTGGCACATGGACGTTTCACTGGCTCGCCGCTTTTAGCTCAGGAATACATTAGCATGAATTAGCATTAGCGGCGTCACGTGGTTAAGGCCGTTCAGATCCAGACAGACGGGAGACGAGCGCTCGGGGGAAATGCAAACATCAGCCTTTACGTTAGAGCGCCGGGCAGCCCCCAATCTGCATAAGAAGGATAAAGACGCTCTGGGTAAAGAATAGTTTTGTGAATGATTTTATGTTTTATCCTTCACTTGATCCCCAAAGAAAAAAGAGATTGTCGACATTTGACCCGTTTTATTACCCACAGACTGTGTAAAGAAGAGGACTATGGGAGTGCGGTGTCACCCATGGCGTTCAGCTCCTATAGGCGATTTTCATTGTTGACAAAAGCGCGCGTTGCATGCTGGGAATTATTTTGGTCAGCAGCAATAAACACTAATTCAACACGACGGACGGAGCGAGAAAGCACGTAAAGGGTATTGATCCCGGTTATTTATCCACTCTAACGGCAGAGGACACAAGACCATTTGACCAGAAACTGGTCATAAGCATCGACGGACGACAAATCACCCTTTTCAACCCCGACAAAAGGTGGATTAAACCAAATTTCTGGTCAGAATCGCCAACTACCTGGACAAATATTCACTTGGTCGAATATCCACAATGACTTGGTGGAAACTCCTGGGCCGTTCACAGCAGAAAAGATGAAAACCTCCAAGAGTCTCGATGTGTTGTTGAACTTGTTGGAGTCCACGGTTTGTTAGGATCTTCTACGTTTGCTCTGCAGATGTTTGAAAGTCGTTTAATTCACCGTCAGTGGTTCTTTTCACTCAGAATACGAAAAAGACATTTTCCTTCTTCCGCGCTTCTAATTTGTGCATCCGATAATGCAGCAGGAATTTACCATTATCGGGGATAAATACACGAGGTTACGCACTGTGTTTGACGCTACCGTGTTTCTTGCCTCTGACCAAAATATTTCCCAGCAGCAACGCGGGCTTTTAATAACAATGACGTCAGCTGAAACTCGTCTATACTGTTGTAGTCAAGACCGCACTAATCAAGACCAAGATCTGTCCAAGACCACAGGGTCCCAAGACCAGGACAAGACCAAGACCTCTGAGGGTCGAGACCGAGACAAGAACAAGACCACGGGCCATCGAGTCCAAATCAAGACCATCTTTGTCATTTTTTACATTAATTTATATTTTACGGTTATTTTGGCACATATATATAAATATTTTTATAAATCTATCTCCTTTTATCACTCGTTGAGTGTCAGAACTCAAGACCGAGTCCAAGCGCCTTCAAGACCAAGACAAGACCGAGTCTAAACATGGTCGAGTGAAACCCAGATATTATAAGAAGAGAGGGGATGGGGTGAGCTGGAGTTTTGGAGGTTTGAACAGTTTAACACAGTTTACTGACCACAAAGGCTGAACAAGTTGTTATTACACGTAGAAAAGAGTAGTGTGATTTCATGAGATTGATTGAAAAACATGAACAGCACAGCAAGAGACACAAAGACTACAGAATGGTGTCGGTTGGGATGAAATCAGGTTGAGAAGATCTACAAATGAGTCTCGTGTTTTCGGCGAGTGACCAGGTCTTACCCAAAGAGGCCCCTGGAGCAGCAGACACAAGAGAAAAGCAATGTGAGAAGCAAAGGAGAAACACAACAGGTCTGAAACAAAAACACTAGAGCACAGGTGTCAAACATGCGGCCCGGGGGCCAGATCCGGCCCTCCAAGACCTTTAATCTGGCCCTCGGCTGATTTTCTACTAAAATATTTTAATTATATTTTTTATTAAAATCTTGTTAATTTTCTGTGGTGTTTATCACAGCAGCGTCTCCAGCGTCTCTGTACGTGGCCCCCTCCACCAGAGCAGCACAAATGAAGACTTGTCTCTTTCCAAACGCTCTTAAAAGGACGATCGTTTTGACTGTCGACCGTGACACCCTCATCAGAAAAATGTCCAACATGAGAAAAGTGGAGCCGAGTGCAGGATTTTACAACAAAAATTGACTTATTCCTGTTTATACAAGTTCCTGTTAAAACTTTGTGTTGAAATTGTATTTTTCTTAAAGTTTCAGGTTGTTCATAATATTATAAACATATAATAAGAAAGAGTTCATCAATTAAAAAATATTTCTGTAATAGATTTGTGTTTCTCTGCACAAATATTTGAACTTATTGTTATTTTTGGGGTTTATATGACATGAGTTTTCTGATCCGGACACTTTGGGATCAAAGTCGGTTAGGATACGGCCCCCGGACCAAAATGAGTTCGACACCCCTGAACTAGAGCTACACAATATACCAATAAAGTCTGATCGAAATTTGGCAAAAGGCTAAGGCTGCATTTATGATAATAATATAATACATTTTCCCCTGTAAATAAGTAGTTCTGAAATGCTTCTTTTATTAGTTTAAAGGGCCCATTTTACTCTTTGTTTCCTCATCAAACACAGACCCGGAATTGTGCTTTGTTTCATTCACACAAGTAATACAGGAAGTCCTTCACTGTGTTTAAACTCCATAAACCTTCACTAGAATCATTTGCAGTTTTCTCACTCTTTTTCACTGACAAAATTTCAAAACTTTTCCATGATTTTTTCATGACCTAAAGTAAATTTTCCATGACTTTACGGCACCTACAAGTCTAAAATTGATCAGACTTTGAGGGCTAAATATGAAACGTTAACTCTTTCCACTCAACTTATGGTTTGGGATTATAGTTTTTGAACATTTAAAACCCTGTCAGTGCATTTATTGTCGTTTCTTTTAAACAAAAGGCGCAAATGTTCAGAAATAATCAGAATCGTCTCATGAGGACTTAACTAGCCGTGTGAACGAGATACTAAAATTCCAACACTTTCACTGAATTTACAAAATTCTAGGACATTTCCAGGCTTGAAAAATGACATTTTCAATTTCCGTAACTCTTCCAGGATTTCCATTATCGTGGGAGTCCTGCATTCAGTCCTGGAACGGTCGGTCTCTACTGACTTAAAGGTAAAAAGTAACCGTTAACTTGAAAACTACCACTATACATGACATCACAATTTCGACCGACATTTTTACTAAACGTGTGAATGAAACAAAACACCCAGGTCCAGGTATGTTTTTGATGAGGTAATAAATAATAATAAATTACACAAAAGGCAACATTTCCAAAGCCATTGCTGTTCTGCATAAAATAAAGTTCTCACTAAATAGTCCAGCATTAGTAACTTTGTTTAACTCTATAATTGTACCAGATCTGATGGACTGTGTGGAAATTTGGGGTTCAACATGTAAAACTTACCTACAACCTTTATTTATTTTACAAAAAAGGGCCTTGAGAATCATCACCAACAGTCATTGCAGAGAGACAAACAACCCAATATTTGTTCAACTTAAAGTGTTGAAAATGCAGGATATTGTTGACTTAAGTCTCCTCAAAGTCATGTATAAAGCAAAGTGTAATTTATTACCTGTAAATATTCAAAAACTGTTTGAGATGAGAACAAAACACGACAATTTAAAAGGAATTTACATGTTTAAAAAACCCAGATTCAGAACCAAGGTTATGGAGCGAAGTGTCGCTGTGAAAGGAGTTAAACTTATGGAAAAGTCTTGACAAAGAAATAAAAGAATCAAGTACAATGACGACATTTAAAAAACATATAAAATCGAATGCAGTGTGTCTGTATGAAAAAGAAAACTAAGTTGTGTATAATAATGAAGATTTACTGTTTGCAATTGATCAGTAATTGTGCCTGAACTGATCTGGAATGTTTAGTGACGATCAGTGTTGATGTTTTGTCTTGAAAAAGGAAAGGGGGGCAGATAACATAAGATTTTTTCTTCTTTCTGCTCCTTTTCATTCATTTCTTGTGTGTTTGATGTTGTGACACTGTAGATGTCTTTTTATGCTTTATGAATGAAATAAATAAAATAAAATAAAATAACGTTCTAACATGGCTTAAAGCTCAGTAAAGCAACGTAAATTCATCTTAAAATAGGACCTTTATATAAACTAGGACCTTAAATTTGCTTAAAATACTGTAAGACCTTAACTTTGTACACTGCAAATCTTATGGCAATTGCAATACTTATTAGAAAAATCACAATTCGATTTATTCCTCATATTGTGCAGCCCATAAAACCACACAGTGTTTACAGAGTGTGTCTGAAGCGGGTCAAAGGTCAGAGCTGCAGTGGAGGATGCATTATTTTTCGACAGAGGTGCAGCATAAGCAGAACAGAGAGAGAGAAGTCGCTGCATGTAAAACAGTCCGGCCTGAAAACAAGTTTGATTTTCATATCATTTTATACTCTTAGTCTCTGCTTAACGTGTGAGTACTTCAATCGATTACCTGATTTTTACACCACTTAAAGAAAACCAAACACTACAGGATCATTCGCCGCATTTAGGCGTATTTATAGAAAGTGACCAAGATGACAAATACTGGACACCCACGATATATTATAATACTATATTCTAATAAGATAAATAAGTTGAATAAGTTAAATAAGTTGAATAAGTTAAATAAGTTAAATAAGTTGAATAAGTTAAATGAGTTAAATAAGTTGAATAAGTTAAATAAATTAAATAAGTTGAATAAGTTAAATAAGTTAAATAAGTTGAATAAGTTGAATGAGTTGAATAAGTTAAATAAGTGAAATGAGTTAAATAAGTTAAATAAGTTAAATAAGTTGAATAAGTTAAGTTGAGTAAGTTAAGTTGAATAGGTTAAATAAGTTCAATAAGTTAAATAAGTTGAATAAATTAAATAAGTTAAATAAGTTAAATAAGTTGAATAAGTTCAATAAGTTAAATAAGTTGAATAAATTAAATAAGTTGAATAAGTTAAATAAGTTGAATAAGTTGAATAAATTAAATAAGTTGAATAAGTTAAATAAGTTGAATAAGTTAAATGTTGAATAAGTTAAATTAAATAAGTTAAATAAGTTAAATAAGTTAAATAAGTTGAAATAAGTTAAATAAGTTAAATAAGTTGAATAAGTTAAATAAATTAAATAAGTTGAATAAGTTAAATAAGTTAAATAAGTTGAATAAGTTGAATAAGTTGAATAAGTTAAATAAGTTGAATAAGTTAAATAAGTTGAATAAGTTAAATAAGTTGAATAAGTTAAGTTGAGTAAGTTAAGTTGAATAGGTTAAATAAGTTCAAATAAGTTAAATAAGTTGAATAAATTAAATAAGTTAAATAAGTTAAATAAGTTGAATAAGTTGAATAAGTTAATAAGTTAAATAAATTTAAATAAGTTGAATAAGTTAAATAAGTTTAAGTTGAATAAGTTGAATAAGTTAAATAAGTTGAAATAAGTTTAAATAAGTTAAATAAGTTAAATAAGTTAAATAAGTTAAATAAGTTGAATAAGTTGAATAAGTTAAATAAGTTAAATAAGTTGAATAAGTTAAATAAGTTGAATAAGTTGAATAAGTTAAATAAGTTGAATAAGTTGAATAAGTTAAATAAGTTAAATAAGTTGAATAAGTTGAATAAGTTAAATAAGTTAAATAAGTTGAATAAGTTAAATAAGTTGAATAAGTTAAATAAGTTAAATAAGTTAAATAAGTTGAAAATTAAGTTGAATAAGTTGAATAAGTTAATAAGTTAAATAAGAATAAGTTAAAAGTAAGTTAAATAAGTTGAAATAAGTTGAATAAATTAAATAAGTTAAATAAGTTAAATAAGTTAATAAGTTAATAAGTTAAATAAGTTGAATAAATTGAATAAGTTGAATAAGTTAATAAATAAGTTGAATAAGTTAATAAAAATAAGTTAAATAAGTTAATAAAGTTGAAATAAGTTGAAATAAGTTAAATAAGTTAAATAAGTTAAATTTGAATAAATTAAATAAGTTGAATAAGTTGAATAAGTTAAATAAGTTGAATAAGTTAAATAAGTTAATAAGCAAATAAGTTGAATAAGTTAATAAGTTGAATAAGTTAAATAAGTTAAATAAGTTGAAAATAATTTAAATAAAGTTGAAATAAAGTTGAATAAGTTGAATAAGTTAAATAATAAGTTAAGTTAAATAAGTTAAATAAGTTAAATGGAAAAAACAAATTAGTTCCACACAGGTGTACAACAGGTAAAAACAGGTGAACACTTGGTGATCTGGTGATATGAAACCTGTTTAAATACTTTGACAAATATATTTTTACACTTCAGAGAGACGTGACTGTGTGATTTTGAACATCCTCGTGCGTGCGGTGTCAGTGCCTGAACTGTTTTGTCATATCATAACCACAAAACATGACCACTAAAATAGATCTCCAGGGGAAGACCGAGTGACAACCGCAAGATACAAACTCAGGAAATGGCCAAAATAATTTAACTCTTTCCCCCATGAAGACGACGTTTGACTTTCAGAGAGTCTGTGTGGACTCCTGCGATGTCCGAACAAACTGTCGGGGAATTTATACTCGATTATGAACCAAAATTGCCCTGAAATCTTGAAGTTGCTCAAGCGAGTCCTTTGAAATATTAAGTTAAAGTTATATATAAGTTAAATAAGTTGAATAAGTTAAATAAGTTGAATAAGTTAAATAAGTTGAATGAGTTAAATAAGTTGAATAAGTTAAATAAGTTGAATAAGTTAAATAAGTTGAATAAGTTAAATAAGTTGAATAAGTTGAATAAATTAAATAAGTTGAATAAGTTGAATAAGTTGAATAAGTTAAATAAGTTGAATAAGTTGAATAAGTTGAATAAGTTGAATAAGTTGAATAAGTTGAATGAGTTAAAGAAGTTGAATGGAAAAAACAAATTAGTTCCACACAGGTGTACAACAGGTAAAAACAGGTGTACACTTGGTGATCTGGTGATATGAAACCTGTTTAAATACTTTGACAAATATATTTTTACATTTTCTGATTAATATAATACTCAGAACATGAATATCAGATAGTTTTTTGTTTTAAACCTGTAACTGAGTTAAATCACATTTAAACATCCATAAATGAAGAGTTCAGTCTAAGATTTCCAGAGATACCAAAAATGTCTGTGTTTCAGTTAAGTTCATGAGGGTGAAAATCATTTATAATCACTCGTGGAAGTCTGTTTTCTTTATGTTCAGTTATGCTCTATGCTCGTATGGGTTGTTCCTTGTAGGAGTCCAGGGGGAAAGCGTTAAAGACGACAAAAGTTGTAAAGTTAAACTGCAGCTTCTCATCCATATTATCCATTAGAATGTGTCTGCCTCAAATAATAACACCCAGTCCACAAAACAGCGCTGTGAATCCAAGTTTGAGACGTTCTGAAGTTAAAAGGTGGGAGTAGTTCCCCATGCGGTTCTGTTTATAAATGCATCTGTGTGAAGCTGCAGATTAGTGATAGTGACTTTACTTCCTTTATCGCCGGTCTCCTGTGAATTGGAAGCATTTATCTGAACTACTGCGCCGCATTTCATATTCCTCACTCACATTATGCATTCGGAGCGTCGTAATTATTCACCACAGTGCGTTTTTAAGCACTTTTCACAACTCTCAGAGCTCAGAGTGCAGCTTAGTCCATCACAGTAATGCTAATAACACCTACCATGTATATTTCTTGATTATGTGGAAGAACTGGCCATGAAGAATTGAGGTTTTTTTTCTTTCCGTCATGCTTCTCTCTCATCATTAACTTCCTCGGAGTCGCACTGTGAGTGATTCATGCATGTTGGAGTAATCCAGCTTTATCCCGCATTAGAGGCTTCGAAGCTCAGACAAAATCCATTTAAAAGAGGTGCACTTTTAGTTTTGATTTTGAGCAAAAGTTCTAATCTAATTCGGCCAAATCACTGAGAAAATGGCAGCGCATTCTGAACGCAGCCGAAGCCAAGGTGCGGTTTTGTGTCAAGGGTAAAACGAGGGCAGAATAATACAAATATCATTCAGAGCAGTGGATTTTTAATCAGCAACAAAACCAAAGCAGGTTTTGAATAGGTCTGTGTTAAATGATAAAATCAAATGCAGCCTGTTTGATCAAGTGTTCTGCGATTACAAAGTGAAACACGTACACTTCATCCATTGATAATTACAGAAACGAGCTTTGCGAATCATCCATAAAGTTGTTTTTTTTTAGAACACACCCATAATCTTTTTATTCACTTCAAGCTCCTCAAGATTCCTGAACTTGTACAATATTACACACTGGTAATTTTATTCAGAGCTTGCAACAATTTACTAGTAATATTCAAAGCTTGTTCAAAATGAGAGACAGAGCTTATAATTTTAGAGGGTATGGAAATTTCAAATTGCCCAATGTTCGAACTGCCCGTAAAAGTTTCAGTGTGTCTGTAAAACTCTGGAACAGTCTGGATACACGTCTCAAGTAACGCCAAAATATCCATAAATTCAAGTTGTTCTATAAACATATGGTCTGGTCACAGTATATGGAGAGTGGGTCAGAATATTAGAACAAAACTGCCTCTGTAGCTCTGGTTTATGTTTGTTGTTTTCTTACCATTTCCAGTTTGTGCTGTTCGTTACATTACTTGTATTTGGGCCCAGTCAAGCAGAAGTAAACAACAAGGCCAAAAATTCAAGTTAATGCATCTGATATAAAAATGTATTGAACAGATACATATGTACTCTAGTTTATGAAACTGTTGACCTTTTTTCTGTACCATTTTTGGTTCTAAAGTTCCATATGTTTTAAACAGACCATGTATGAAACATGGAACAAAAATTATTTCCCAAATTTCAAAGACCTGAAAATCATGTAAATAAATGGATGTATTTCATCATATCTTGTGTTATTCCATCTTTGAACTGTTGATGAAAATGATAAAAATTTGCTTGGAAGGACTGACATATTTTATAGAAATAGTTTCTTTCATTTTGAAGTAATATTAAAGTTTTCAGAAGAAAAAAGTGACAAATGATGTAAAATCCTGCACCTTCTACTTGTTTGTACAATTTTCCCTCCGTTACTTTTCCCTCCGTTACCATGAACTTTCTTAATAAAAAATCTCATGAGTCAAAAAGTAAGAGGTTTTTCAACCTAATCTTGTACCATATGGTAGAAAACTATATGAAGCAAATATTCAAACCAGTTTGTTAAGGATATGTAAGTGAGAACCAAGAGTTATCACTGTTTGGATTTATTGCCCAAAAAGTGCTGCATATTTCATTCCCTCCGTTACCGACATGAGTTTTTAAATTTTTTGTCAACAACTTGAAAGAATCTCACAGGTTTAACTTGACCCTGTTGGAGTGTAACTCTTTCCTACATTCTGATACTTTACTTATTTCAATAGTTCCTCTAGTTTCTGAATAAGAGACATTTGAATGTCAAAAATCTGCCCCTGTTTCCCTCCGTTACCACTTGACCAGACCCATTTGTTGTTTCTTACCATTGCCTGTATCCTTAACTTTACCATTGTTGGTACACTTATGTTATTCTACCAAGCTATAACAGTGACTCTTTGTCTGCACTTGTAAATTACGGAAGCCGAGAGGGTCACAACAAACACAAACCAGCAACAAATACAAATGCGACAACACAACAAAAAGCCACAACACATCAAAAAAAAAAAGCCACAACGGAAATGAGCACGGGACTCTATTTTAATGCAAACGCGCAACACAACACAAACGCAAATGCTGCAACACATTAAAAAGCCACAACAGAAGTGACCGTGGGACTCTATTTTCCGACGGACCGATCAAGCGGCAAGTGAAGAAGAAGAACTACAACGTGAAAAGTAAAGGAACGGAGAAGTTGGAAACGTAAGTAAAAGTAATTTATTGTTTTATCATTATTCGTTTCACGTTGTAGTTCTTCTTCTTCACTTGCCGCTTGATCGGTCCGTCGGAAAATAGAGTCCCGCGGTCACTTCTGTTGTGGCTTTTTGATGTGTTGTGGCTTTTTAATGTGTTGCGGCATTTGCGTTTGTGTTGTGGCGTTTGTATTTGTTGCGGCGTTTGCATTAAAATAGAGTCCCGCGGTCATTTCCGTTGTGGCTTTTTTTGGTTTGTTGTGGCTTTTTTTCATTTGTTGTGGCTTTTTGTTGTGTTGTCGCATTTGTATTTGTTTCCGAGTTTATTTCAAAATGTGTGAAAAACGCGAAATAAAGCTCATTGTGTTAGATTATGAAGAGTAGGGGTGAGATTAAATACATTTTCTTCTTCCCACTCCTTTTTGGACAAAATAATAATAATAATAATATTTTTTGTTGTTGTTATTTTCATTTCTATTATGATTTCACATGTTATATTGTTATATGCTCCATTGTATATGAATGTAAATCTTTACTTGCCCAAAATAAATGCACAAAAAAAACATCCAAGTGTGTTCGTGATCTCTGAAGAGGAGAGGCAACTGCAGCTATTTACTTGAGTCATTTTAATTGATCTTTTCTTGGATGGTGATACTAAAGAAAACATATCGTGTTTGCTGAAGCCTACAGTTATAATCTCTGACATCTGCGGTTCATGATGGACATTTTAAACCACAATATTGATCTAAAACGACTGAATTAAAGAAACCACTGACTTCTGCGTGAGAAAAATGCGGCGCCTAATGGGAGCCGACAAAACCGTAAACGTCATCACAACAAAAAGAGCCGTGCAGTTGTCGGCCCCTGAACATCACACTATCAAACAGCAGATTTTTATCATTTGTACACAGTGTTGGGAAGGTGACTTTTAAAATGTAATCCCCTACAGATTACAGATTACACACCCCAGAATGTAGTTTGTAACAGAATCCATTAAATTACTTAAAGTGAGTAACGTAATCTGAATACTTTGGATTACTTGATTTGCTGTAGAGAAGAAAAGACGAGGAAATCGTAACTTAAGTTGTTTTGTTTGTTTAAAAAAATTAAAAGCCCAGACTTTACTGAACCAAATTAAAAATATTATTGATAGAAGACGAGGAGACACGTCCACACAGCAGGATTTAGTCCTGTTTTAGTCCTGTTTTAGTTCTGTTTTAGTCCTGGTTTTAGTCCTGGTTTTAGACCTGGTTTAGACCTGGTTTTAGACCTGGTTTAGATCTAGTTTAGATCTAGTTTAGCCCTGCTTTTAGTCCTGTTTTAGTCCTGTTTTAGTCCTGGTTTTAGACCTGGTTTAGACCTGGTTTAGACCTGGTTTAGACCTAGTTTAGATCTAGTTTAGCCCTGCTTTTAGTCCTGTTTTAGTCCTGGTTTTTGACCTGGTTTAGACCTGGTTTAGACCTGGTTTTAGACCTGGTTTAGATCTAGTTTAGATCTAGTTTAGCCCTGCTTTTAGTCCTGTTTTAGTCCTGTTTTAGTCCTGGTTTAGTCCTGGTTTAGTCCTGGTTTAGTCCTGGTTTAGACCTGGTTTAGACCTGGTTTTAGACCTGGTTTTAGTCCTGGTTTAGTCTTGGTTTAGATCTAGTTTAGACCTGGTTTACTTTCTGGGAATGAGTGGAATTACCTGGAGAAAAAAAAGAAAAAAAGGGGGATATAGCCCAAAATGTGAAAACAGGAAAATATCTCTGTGTAATCCATTTATTTCAACAAAGTAACTGTAATCCAATTACCACTCACTGAAACAGTAACTGTAACTGAATACAGTTACTCATAATTTGTACTCTGATTACGTAACTCCAGTACATGTAATCTGTTACTCCCCAACACTGGAAAATAAGTGATTAAAGATTACTCAGATGTGTATGAATCTCTCCAAATACAACTTCAAGAGAATAAATGAGAAGGGAAAACAACTCTAACCTGGTTAAAAGCTCTGAAAAGTACATTTTACATATTAAGTCTGATTTAATATGTTTCCTGAATATGGATAATGCTGCTGTATTAGATATGATATAATTAAATACTTAGAACTTATAAATATATACATAGAATAACTTGAAGATATGAGTGATGATTGCATTAATGAGAGATTGAGAGCACATCACCCCAGTACTGAAGTCTCTGCACTGGCTCCTGTGAGCTTCAGGAGAGATTTTAAAGTTCTTGTATTGGTTTATAAAGCTCTTAATGGTCTTAATCCTATTTATTTATCTGATCTGCTTTTATCATATGAGCCTCTCGGACTCTCAGGTCCTCAGGTCGTCGTCTTTTAACTGTCCCAAGAGTCCAAACTAAAACTCACGGTGAGGCGTCTTTTAGATTTTACGGCCCCCGTTTGTGGAACAGTCGACCTGAGGATCTGAGGTCCACTGCGAGTGTTCATAGTTTTAAAAGTAAACTCAAAACGTATCTTTTTAATTTAGCTTTTAATTGAAACTTTTACTTGTTTTATCATTATTATCATTATTATCATTATTATTATTATTATCATTATTATTATTATTATTATTATTATTATTATTATTATTATTATTATTATTATTATTATTATTATTATTATTAATTATTAATTATTATCATTATTATCATCATTATTATTATTATTATTATTATTATTATTATTATTTATTTTAATTATTATCATTATTATCATCATCATCATCATCATTATTATTATCATCATTATTATTATTATTATTATTATTAATTAATTAATTTAAATTATCATCATCATCATTATTATTATTATTATTATTATTATTATTTGCTTTTAAATTACCATTAATATTTTATTTAGTCTCCATCTGTTTTTAGCTCCATTTATATTTTTACTATAACCTTTAGGAGCTTTATGTTTATGTTTTATTGTTGTATATATGCATGAAATAATGGGGTGGGGGGGGTTTGCTGTTATTTTTAATATTGTAATTTTTTTCTGTTGCATGTGAAGCACTTTGTGGTACATTTCAAATGTATGAAAAGTGCCATACAAATAAAGTTTGATTGATAACGGCTTTCAGATAAATGTCACACAAAAAAACTGTAGTATTTACAGTTCCTTTGACCTCCTCAGATCATCACAATACACGTCGTACTGTAGTCGAGTGGGATTTGGACATTGTGACGTTCCTTTTAAAAGAACAGCCTGACGTAAATAGATTCATTGTGCACGAAAAACGAGTAACTGACATGATACTAGTACTTATAAAGTTTACCTGAATGGTTTCGGAGGTAAAATACTAAATCTGGTCTTCTCCAACATTTTGCGGATGCGGTTCCTTCCCCCGGTCACTGTGTTGGCCTTCATTTTCCTGGTGCTTTTGTGGTCTGTGGGGAACTCCATGTCTCCGGGCAGATCTGGGATGGAGAAGCGATTGCCCTTCTTCTCCTGGATCTTCGGGATGTGAGGGACGCCGTTCTTCTTCTCGTGCACCACCCGGCTCAGCAGCTCTTTGAAAACTACACACAGGGACATTCGGTGTAAGACTCAATTTTACTGGTAAATGTTTTGTGAATACTAGACTTGCACAGTGTACCTGCACTAGACCAGTGTGTCACAAACTGTGGCGTGTGAGATCCTTCAGGGGGAACTGGAGCTCTTCAGTTTGTGGATTTGACTCATTTAAGTTCATTTCAAACACTTTTTTGTCTCTTGTTGATCATTTCTGGTTTAGAACTACAGAGGAAATGATGTAGTCCACTTTTAGACCGAGATTAGACCTGGGATAGTTCTGCTATAGACCTGGTTTAGACCTAGATTAGAATTGGAATAGTCCTGTTATAGACCTGGTTTAGTCTTAGATTAGAACCTTGAAATAGTCCTGTTATAGACCTGGTTTAGTTTTAGTTTAGACCTGAAATAGTCCTGTTATAGACCTGGTTTAGATCTGGATTAGAACTGGAATAGTCCTGTTATAGACCTGGTTTAGACCTGGATTAGAACTGGAATAGTCCTGTTATAGACCTGGTTTAGACCTAGATTAGACCTGGAATAGTCCTGTTATAGACCTGGTTTAGATCTGGATTAGAATTGGAATAGTCCTGTTATAGACCTGGTTTAGTTTTAGTTTAGACCTGGAATAGTCCTGTTATAGACCTGGTTTAGTCTTAGTTTAGACCTGGAATAGTCCTGTTATAGACCTGGTTTAGATCTGGATTAGAACTGGAATAGTCCTGTTATAGACCTGGTTTAGACCTAGATTAGAACTGGAATAGTCCTGTTATAGACCTGGTTTAGATCTGGATTAGAACTGGAATAGTCCTGTTATAGACCTGGTTTAGTTTTAGATTAGACCTGGAATAGTCCTGTTATAGACCTGGTTTAGTCTTAGTTTAGACCTGGAATAATCCTGTTATAGACCTGGTTTAGATCTGGATTAGAACTGGAATAGTCCTGTTATAGACCTGGTTTAGACCTAGATTAGAACTGGAATAGTCCTGTTATAGACCTGGTTTAGATCTGGATTAGAATTGGAATAGTCCTGTTATAGACCTGGTTTAGACCTGGATTAGACCTGGAATAGTCCTGTTATAGACCTGGTTTAGTCTTAGTTTAGACCTGGAATAGTCCTGTTATAGACCTGGTTTAGATCTGGTGTTACTCTCAGATCTTGTCTTTTGTGGTCCTTGGCCAGTGCAGTAAATATATATAAGTATATTTTGAGCTGGGGTAGGGCCATATGGGAAACATGAATCATGACTTTTTGGGGGATCTTCAAAAACAAAATTAAAAGGCTTTTAGTATTGATTTCATGAACATAGACGACACACGCTTTAAATCATTGTCATTTAACACAGAACATAGTCCCATTGTGGACACATGCTTTTACTGACGGACGACTGTGGGCCTCTGCATTAAACATCCCATATCACTGACGACTGGACATGACTGATTCATGATCTCTGTTAATGGCCCAGGCCTCTACAACATGACCAGCTCCACCATGTATGTGCCTCCACTTACTATGTACTAGGGATGGACATGATTAGTCAATTAATCTATAATTGATCATTACCTCCGCCAAGTAGGTTATGTTTTTGCCGGCATTTGTCTGTTTGTCTGTTTGTTTGTTTGTTTGTCTGTTAGCAACATAACTCAAAAAGTTTTGGACCGATTTTGATGAAATTTTCAGGATTTGTTGGAAATGTGAAAAGGAAGAACTGATTTCATTTTGGGGGTGATCTGGAAGAAATCCTGGATTCTGGATCACTTTGAAATTTTAGTTAACATTGTGGTAAATGGTTCCAAACATTTTGTTTCTCAATATCTCAGTTAATTATTGACCAAACCCCATGAAATTTGACTCAGGGATGGACAATGGGATCCTCTTTCATATTCCAAATTGAAAGATACGAGACAAATATTTATGGAAAACACAATTAATATGAGGGGGACTGTAGTCCTTGGCGGAGGTCTGCGCTCTCTGACTGCTTTTCTAGTTAAGAATTTCATCGATTACGTTAATTTTAATCGACAAACCGAATGTATGTTGCTGTGTGTGTCGTGACCAAACAGGTGTGTACATGTGTCTCTGCATCAGAAGGAGCGAGACACAAACAGTGGGTCAGTCTGTAACGAACCGAAGCACAAATGTGGATTTAACGATGATTTGTACAAGAAATTCCACACTTTCCGTTGCGTTGGGACAAGTGTGAGTCCATGTGCACAGTGTATAAAGCAGCACATATGTTTCTGTGTCCAGTGGGAAAAAGTTTTTCCAGGTGAGAGTCGCTCAATGTGGATGACGAGGCCCCGCCCCCCTCCCCCCGTACGCTGTCCTGGTTTTAACAAACACAAATCTGGTCACACTAACCTGTATTCACCTGAGTCATGTCTTTTAATCTGACAGAAGTTGAACCACATCAGCGACACAAGAGCTGGAGTTTTATCTTCACTTAGTTTATGCAAATTAGTGATGTGGTTTTAAGTTTTGTTTCTGTGAGAGTTGAACAAAACTGAATTAAACACATTATAATGTCAAACGGGCTGATGTGGCTCTAGAGTCGTTACGGTTTATATGTCGTAAAGTTGAATTTATTTATGCAGATTAGTGCAGATAGTAATAATAATGCTGATCATTTTAATATAAAAACGTTAATGATTAATCGATAATTGATCCTTAATTCTTCCGACGATCGATTAAGAAAATTTCATCGAATGCCCATCCCTACTATTTACATTGCGAAAAACTGCAGGGATGTGTTGGTTTTTTTACCAAAATATGTCAAAATGTTCCCATTTTTAATGCAATCCTAATGTAATTCTAACTGAGTACTAACTAAGGTCTGGTTTAGATCTGGTTTGGTTTTGGTTTAGTTCTTGATTAGACCTAGTTTAGCCCCGGTTTTGTCCCACTTCAGACCCTGTTTAGTTCAGGAGTTGTCCTGGTTTAGTACTGTTTAGGCCTGGTTTAATCCAGAGTTAGACTTGCTTTAGACCATCTGAAGTCCTGGTGTAGTCCTGGTTTAGTCCTGGTTTAGTCCTGGTTTAGTCCTGGTTTAGTCCTGGTATAGTCCTGGTGTAGTCCTGGTTTAGTCCTGGTTTAGTCCTGGTGTTAGTCCTGGTGTCCTGTTTAGTCCTGGTGTAGTCCTGGTGTAGTCCTGGTTGTCCTGGTAGTCCTGGTTAGTAGTCCTGGTGTCCTGGTAGTCCTGGTCCTGGTGGTATAGTCCTGGTGTAGTCCTGGTGTAGTCCTGGTGTAGTCCTGGAGTCCTGGTGTAGTCCTGGTGTAGTCCTGGTAGTCCTGGAGTCCTGGTAGTAGTCCTGGTGTCCTGGTAGTCCTGGTGTCCTGGTAGTCCTGGTGTAGTCCTGGTAGTCCTGGTGTAGTCCTGGTGTAGTCCTGGTGTAGTCCTGGTAAAGTCCTGGTGTAGTCCTGGTGTAGTCCTGGTGTAGTCCTGGTGTAGTCCTGGTATAGTCCTGGTGTAGTCCTGGTGTAGTCCTGGTGTAGTCCTGGTGTAGTCCTGGTGTAGTCCTGGTGTAGTCCTGGTGTAGTCCTGGTGTAGTCCTGGTGTAGTCCTGGTGTAGTCCTGGTAGTAGTCCTGGTGTAGTCCTGGTATAGTCCTGGTGTAGTCCTGGTGTAGTCCTGGTGTAGTCCTGGTGTAGTCCTGGTGTAGTCCTGGTGTAGTCCTGGTATAGTCCTAGTCCTGGTGTAGTCCTGGTGTAGTCCTGGTCCTGGTGTAGTCCTGGTAGTCCTGGTGTAGTCCTGGTGTCCTGGTAGTCCTGGTGTAGTCCTGGTGTAGTCCTGGTGTAGTCCTGGTCCTGGTGTAGTCCTGGTGTAGTCCTTGTAGTCCTGGTGTAGTCCTGGTAGTCCTGGTAGTCCTGGTGTAGTCCTGGTGTAGTCCTGGTAGTCCTGGTTAGTCCTGGTTTCCTGGTGTCCTTTAGTCCCCTGGTTAGTCCTGGTAGTCCTGTAGTCCTGGTGTAGTCCTGGTAGTCCTGGTGTAGTCCTCCTGGTATAGTCCTGGTGTAGTCCTGGTATAGTCCTGGTGTAGTCATTTTATAGTTCCTCCTGGTAGTCCTGGTAGTCCTGGTAGTCCTGTAAGTCCTGGTTTCCTTGGGTCCTGGTATGAGTCCTGGTGTCCTGGCCTGGTCCTGGTAGTCCTGGTACCTGTCCAACCTGGTATATAAAAATAAAGTCCATAAATACATTAAAAACTCAAATAAATTACAATTCATCAATCCATAATACAACCATTAAAACGATTCCAGTTAAAATCAGCTGAAATAAAGCACCTTTGTCAACTATGTACATTCAAACATGACAAACCTATGATGAACTGCAGCTCTGCTTCCGAGTTAAAACTCACCAAAGATGTTGGTCTTGACGGTCAGTGACAGGTGAGTGTTGTTCCTCAGGATGTCCACGGCTTTGGACAGGGAGATGTTTTCAAAGTTCTGCCCATTGACCTCCAGGATCTGAAACAAAACCATCACATGTTACGAATGTTCGATAGTATGAGCCATTTCAAACCACTTTTTACACTGTCACATGAGCATTTCCTTAAAAACTGCACACGATGTCACGGGTTCGTCCGAAATAAATGTAAAAAATGATGGCTCAGTCGAAAAACTTCACTTAAAGGTTGTATGGAGGATTTTTTTTTTGTTTCAAATTGTCAGTAAAAGTTTAAAATACCATTACAGAGACGCAGCAGCCTTGTAAATATGATGACCAAAAAAAAAAAGAATGAAAATCTATCAACTGTGGATGTAGTGAGGCCAGATAAACACCAGCCAATAGACAACGAGGCTCCCTCTTTATCTATTGGCTGTTAGGTTGTCCCTACGTTTCTAATGTAATTGACCAGCAGGTGTGCGGGGATTACGTGGTTTATGCAGCGGTTCTTAGAGGCTTTTTCAAACTGTCGCTTCCTCGCAATTCGCACAAAGCTTTGTTGCGATTGCAGATGAGAATCCACGACCGGTTCGCCGCAAAAGAAAGTCAGTTTTTGAGGTCACTGAAAGAAGAAGTGAAGGCAAAAAGGAGCAAAGACAAACTGAGGTGATTCTTGGAGATTCCTTCCAGCGACTGCGCGACTGAAGCAGACGAAGAGTCTAAAAACTGACGCGTCGTTCGCTAAAATATTTCTAGACGGGTCATTTCAACAGTAATTCTGAACGTGCACTGGATGTAAACAAGCGTGATTTCTAGAGTGAGGAGGCGGGAGGAGATATTTCTACTGAGGGAGCTGTGGAGGAGGATGGTGGTGTTACGCATGCACAATATTTGAAAAAGGACTGTCGCTGTATTTCACTTCGCTTAAAAAATCCTCCATACAACCTTTAAGTGGGTTTTTATTCACACCACAGCTCCAAGTGCAGAGTGGAATATTTACAGTGACAAAAAAAAAAATCAGGTGGTAGACAGAAGTATTTAGTGCTGTCAGGCGATTAAAAAAATTGAGAGATTAATTAATTATGATCTGTAATTAATTCATCTAATTAATCTCTTTTCAATCTCACCTAAAAATTGCTGAGAAAAGCCTTCAACTTGAGGTATTTTTCATTTAAATCATTATTACATTATTATTATTACATATAAACCATGAACGCTCTAATGCAGGGGTGTCAAACTCATTTTGGTCCGGGGGTCGTATCCAACCGATTTTGATCCCAAAGTGTCCGGATCAGAAAACTCATGTCATATAAACCCCAAAAATAACAATAAGTTCAAATATTTGTGCAGAGAAACACAAATCTATTACAGAAATCTTTTTTTAATTGATGAACTCTTTCTTTTACAAAATATTATAATATTATGAACAACCTGAAACTTTAAGAAAAATACAATTTCAACACAATGTTTTAACATGAACTTGGATGTAAATAGGAATAAGTAAATTTTTCTTGTAAAATCCTGCACTCGGCTCCACTTTTCTCATGTTGGACATTTTTCTGATGAGGGTGTCACGGTCAACAGTCAAAACGATCGTCCTTTAAGAGCGTTTGGAAAGAGACAAGTCTTCATTTGTGCTGCTCTGGTGGGAGGGGCCACGTACAGAGACGCTGGAGACGCTGCTGTGATAAACACCACAGAAAATTAACAAGATTTTAATAAAAATCAAATTAAAATATATTAGTAGAAAATCAGCCACGGGCCAGATTAAAGGTCTTGGAGGGCCGGATCTGGCCCCCGGGCCGCATGTTTGACACCTGTGCTCTAGAGCCACATCAGCTCGTTTGACATTGTAATGTGTTTAATGCTGATTTGCGCAAGTCTCACAGAAGCGAAACTTAAAAACCGCATGGCTAATTTGCATAAACGAAGCGAGAAAAATAAAAAATAAAAATGCTCTTGTGTCGCTGATGCGGTTCAGCTTCTGTGGGACTGAAGGACACGACTCAGTGGAATATGAGTGTTGAAGGTGAAGGTGAGTCAGTTCTGTGTTTGTGATGTTTTCAGAGATCAGACGTGTGCAGGTTTATCGCAGATGCGGCGAGAACGAGAAAGAAAATCACAATTGTTTGCGGGAGCGATGTGTTATTGTCCCAACAACACATAAAAACAGATTTTATAATAAAGGCAACTCGCGTACAGAAACAGTAAAGTTAGAGATTAAAAATGAGATTAACGCGATTAAAAAACATAACGCGCTAAATATGACTGTAATTAATTAATCACAATTAACGCGATAATTTGACACCCCTAGAAGTATTTACAAGAATATGTACAATAATCACAGTTACAGTTGCAGCACCCACGTAGTCAGGCCAAATACAAACTCCCAAATGACTGGAGCTCCCTCCTTTTATACCCCCTTAGCCCCTCCCCCCGGGCAAACCAATTAACGAAAATGGGGTTTTAAGGAATTAACATAAGCAAAACTGTATTGAGGAACACAAATCAACGTGGAAATAAACATAATAAAAACTAGAAAAGCACTCAGAGAGCGCAGACCTCCGCCAAGGACTACCCCCATTTTTTATATAAATTGCGATAAAATCAGTCTTCTGGATCAGATCCGGATCAGCCTTTGGAATATGAAAGAGGATCCCATTGTCCATCCCTGAGTCAAATTTCATGGGGTTTGGTCAATAATTAACCGAGATATTGAGAAACAAAATTTTTGGCCTCCATTTACCACAATGTTAACTAAAATTTCAAAGTGATCCAGAATCCAGGATTTCTTCCGGATCAGCCCCAAAATGAAATCAGTTCTTCCTTTTCACATTTCCAACAAATCCTGAAAATTTCATCAAAATCGGTCCATAACTTTTTGAGTTATGTTGCTAACAGACAAACAAACAAACAAACAAACAAACAGACAAACGCCGGCAAAAACATAACCTCCTTGGCTGAGGTAATAAAAATAACTTAAAGAACCCCTCATAAGGTTAACATAAGTTCCATTAAACAACTTCAAAAACCACAAATGACCCCAAATAGCCCACAGTGGTCGAGTCCACGATCACATGTCCCCCTTGAGCGCGCCACTATGCCTATATGTGCACAACCAGGAAGTGCCTCGGTTTGGCCCCCGAACCCAAGAACAGCGCGGAGGCTGCAGCAGGTAAGAGTGCGGCGTCGGCGTCGAGTGTGCCCCCCCCGAACGCACAAGCCGGGAAACCGTTCAGATGTTGGGGAAAAAACAGGACACACACAAACACAAGGAAACGTCGGCAGAGGTTCAAGATTTATCAACCAGAAGTCAGCGGGTTAAATCTTCTTCTGACCACTGCACCTGGTGTGTTCACCCACTTCACCCAATGAATGTGGTGAGTTGCAGATTGGCAGTCAATTCCCATCAGTCTGTCCCAGGGCAGCTGTGGCTACAATAATAGTTTACCACCACTGAGTACAGAGTGAATGAGTAAAGCTCCCAAATATATGACATAAGCAAGTCCGGGCCTGGTTATTACTTGGATGGGAGACACTGGGAAAATCACGAGCCACAGGGGGGCGCCAGTGAGAATAACTGTTGTTGTGTCCTTAGACAAGACACTTCACCCACACTGCCCAGTATGAAAGTGGAGCGTGAGTGATGGTGGTGGTCGGAAGGACCGAGCAGCATGGCAGCCGCGCTTCTGTCAGTCTGTCCCAGGGCAGCTGTGGCCACAATAGTATCTCACCATCACCAGACAGAGTGAATGAATAATGCTGAATAATGCTGAATAATGCTGAATAATGCTGAATAATGCTGAATAATGCTCTGTAAATATTATAAAAAATACATACACAGAACAGAGTATATATAATCTGAATGAGTTCTCTGTGTGCAGTGTTGGGGAGTAACAGATTACAAGTACTGGAGTTACATAATCAGAGTACAAATTATGAGTAACTGTATTCGGTTACAGTTACTGTTTCAGTGAGTGGTAATTAGATTACAGTTACTTTGTTGAAATAAATGGATTACATGACGGTATTTTCCAGTTTTCACATTTTGGGTTATATCCTTTTTTTTTTTTTTTTCCACGGTATTCCACTTATTGCCGGACACTGAACCAGGTACAAACCAGGTCTAAACCAGGTCTAAACCAGGTCTAAACTGGGACTAAACTAGGACTAATCCAGGACTATAACCACGACTAAACCAGAACTAAACCAGGACTAAAACCAGGTCTAAAACAGGATTTAACAGGACTAAATCATGCTGCATGGACCGTGTTTCCTCGTCTTCTATCAATAATACTTTTAATTTGGTTCAGTAAAGTCTGTTTTTTTATTTTCTTTTATCAGACAAAACATCTTATGTGAAGATTTCCTCGTCTTTGCTTCTCTACAGCAAATCAAGTAATCCAAAGTATTCAGATTACATTACTCACTTTAAGTAATTTAATGGATTACGTTACAAACTACATTTTGGGGTGTGTAATCTGTAATCTGTAGGGGATTACATTTTAAAAGTCACCTTCCCGTCACTGTGTGTGTGTCCTTTCACATGGACACAGCAGAAGTGTGGTCGGCCGAGGCCTCTCACTTCACCTGTGTGCAGTGTTTCATGTGACTGAGACAAAGAGTGAGTTTGTGTCAGAAATAACCTTCTGTTTAAAAAAAAATAAAATAAAAAAACTCACAGTGTTTAGCCACTTCCTTCGAGGCTAGATTTACAGAAACAAATATTACTTTCCAACTGCACTGACTCAGACTTTTGTTTGAAGTGACAAATCTTAAAAATGAGTGTAGAGTAGAGAAAGACTCATACATCAATATTTGGACTTTTTAGGGAATCGGTTATATTTTGGTTTGACTGACCTGCCGCCTAAAAATGCACACAAAGTTTTATTTGAACACTTTAATGCGAGGAGACGGCTGCACAAAACATGACATAAACAGCTCTCTTATACCTTTTATGGTTAAATGGGCTGTGGGTGAGTTTGTAGCAAATTTAAATGACAGAATTTGGGAAAAACAATCAAAACATCATCAGACCTTTTCACCTTTTGGATTTTTTGGATTTGACTCGCTCCGATGCAGATATATTTTATAAGCAACTCTTGAGGTCAAAATGATTTCATTGTGGACTGTCTGCATCTCATTATAAAGCACAGGTGTCAAACATGCGGCCCGGGGGCCAGATCCGGCCCTCCAAGACCTTTAATCTGGCCCGTGGCTGATTTTCTACTACAATATTTAAATTTGATTTTTATTAAAATCTTGTTAATTTTCTGTGGTGTTTATCACAGCAGCGTCTCCAGCGTCTCTGTACGTGGCCCCTCCCACCAGAGCAGCACAAATGAAGACTTGTCTCTTTCCAAACGCTCTTAAAGGACGATCGTTTTGACTGTTGACCGTGACACCCTCATCAGAAAAATGTCCAACATGAGAAAAGTGGAGCCGAGTGCAGGATTTTACAACAAAAATTGACTTATTCCTATTTACATCCAAGTTCATGTTAAAACATTGTGTGGAAATTGTATTTTTCTTAAAGTTTCAGGTTGTTCGTAATATTATAATATTTTGTAAAAGAAAGAGTTCATCAATTAAAAAAAGATTTTTGTAATAGATTTGTGTTTCTCTACACAAATATTTGAACTTATTGTTATTTTTGGGGTTTATATGACATGAGTTTTCTGATCCGGACACTTTGGGATCAAAATCGGTTGGATACGACCCCCGGACCAAAATGAGTTTGACACCCCTGTTATAAAGCATTGTATTGTATGATCATAAGGAAGTTTGCAGTTAACATGCTAGTTGTTGCTTTTAAAAGGCCCATATTACCCTATTTTCTGATCTATGTTATAATGGCGTTTCCTCATTAAAAACATAGCTTGAGTTGTGTTTTGTTTCATTCTGAGTTTCAGAGATGTAAACAGACTAATAATTATAAATGAAGCTATAAAGTTGAAAAAAACTGAGGCAATAAAAAGTACAAAATAAATATCTAAAACTGTTTAAGACTAGCCCTCCCGTGTTGTATCTGTAGCACTTTTGTATTTTTTGCTTTATATATTTTTAAACTATGTATTTGTCCATGTATTGGTTGTCGGGAATTGTAATATTTATATCTTGTATCTTGTATTACAACTTATCTTAAACAGCGTGTAACTAAAATCTGTTCAGCCGACATGTCCCACTGTGAACATGTGACCTGGACTTATGACTTTAAATCTGCACAGTGATCTGGAGTTTGCCCTGATGAAGCCGAAGGGTCGAAACGCGTTGGTGTGATTTTAAACTTTTCATTATTTTGTCATTTTTGAGCCCCTCAGTTTTTTCAACTTTGTATTTAAGGCTACGTTCAGACTGCAGGGCTTAACGCTCAATTTGGATTTTTTTTGTGAAATCCGATGTTTTTTCGAGGTCGTTCACATTTCCAATTAAATGCGACTTGTATGTGACTCCAGTGTGAACATTAAACGTCCCGAAAGTGTCCCACATGTGACACTGGAGACACGACGACGTCAACCGCAGCGAGCGTCTCTGTGTTTACAGAAGTTGTCCAAACATGGACGCAGCATCGAGCACCTGGAGATTTTAAAGTTCCTCTCGTACCGGAGCCAGAACATGAACAACTTACTTGTTTTAAGGAGGAGATTGAGAAGGAGAAGGACGAGGTTTTTGGTCGTGGTGTTTTGTGGGACAGCGGCAGCGACGTCCGTTGAAAGGAACGTGTGGATGTGGAGACGGAGCCAAGAGTGGTGAGTGGTGATGTGCTTCACTTCAGTGACACGGAATTTATTAACAATTTTCATATGATGAGAAGATTTGTGTACATTTGTGTCTTGTTGATAACGTGTAGGTGGATGAATGCACTTTGGCCGTTCACACTGAAGTCACATGTCAAAAGATCAGATATGTATCAGTTTCAGGAGCACATATCCAAGTGTCCTGGGTCACATTTGAAAAAATCGGATCTGTGTCGTTCAAACTGTCATTAAAAGATCAGATACAGGTCACATAGAGGCCAAAAAATCAGATTTGGGTCACTTCAGGCTGCAGTCTGAACGTGACTGGTCCCAACATTAAAGACAATTGACAATTTTGCACAATCTCTGTACATTCAAGTAGCACTCTTGGCCCCTAAAGTTTTGCACAACTTCAGATATGTTTTTGAGAAGGTAAAAACATGGTTTAAAGCTTTTGTGTAATAAAAAAAAAGACAAAAAAATATTAAATGAACTAACCAACTAATGATTTTATTGTTTGTGGAGTGTAATTTGCTAAAAGCGCCCATTCAGATTGTGATTTTTGATTCCACTGTGCTCTTGTAGCTGTACTAGGGAAAAGTATGGCTCACCTGGTCCCCCCTCTTGAGCCCCTCCTCGGCCGCTTTGCTCCCGGGATCCACAGTCTCCACAAAGATTCCGAAGCCGCGCTCACAGCCGCCCTGAACGCTGAAGTTTAGAGAGGACTCCCGCGCGGCCTTCTGCAGCGTGATCTGTCTGCACTTGGCCTTGGCCGCACACGCGATGTTCAGCAGGCGCAGGTGACCCTTCATTTTCTGAAAAAGACACAGGGGGAATGTCAGACGCCCTCATGTGCTCTTATGTACCTGTGTGCCTCCGCATAAGGTGCATTCCTTTGCACACCCTTTATTGTACAGTAGATTACATTTGGAGGCTTTCCCAGCACTTCACAAAACTTCATTTGAACAACATGTAGGAATAAAACTTAGGCCCCGTTCACACTAGTACATATTCGAGTTGTTTTCATTGCGGATTCACACTAATACGGAGATGGAACGATCTGGTGCCTCCAGCTCCCACCAATTCATTTGAGGATAGATGTGATGAGTCACTCTGTGGACGCCTGAAAACACTGATACTCTGATGGGCCCAGTCAAGAAGTAAACAACAAGGCCAAAAATACAATTTAATTCATCTGATATAAAAATGTATTGAACAGATACATATGTACTCTAGTTTATGAAACTGTTGACCTTTTTTCTGTACCATTTTTGGTTCTAAAGTCCCATATGTTTTAAACAGACCATGTATGAAACATGGAACAAAAATTATTTCCCAAATTTCAAAGACCCAAAAATCATGTAAATAAATGGATGTATTTCATCATATCTTGTGTTATTCCATCTTTGAACTGTTGATGAAGGTACAGGATTTTTCAATAAAAAAATATTTAAAATGATAAAAATTTGCTTGGAAGGACTGACATATTTTATAGAAATAGTTTCCTTTCATTTTGAAGTAATATTAAAGTATTCAGAAGAAAAAAGAGACAAATGATGTAAAATCCTGCACCTTCTACTTGTTTGCACAATTTTCCCTCCGTTACTTTTCCCTCCGTTACCATGACCTTTCTTAATAAAAAATCTCATGAGTCAAAAAGTCAGAGGTTTTTCAACCTAATCTTGTACCATATGGTAGAAAACTATATGAAGCAAATATTCAAACCAGTTTGTTAAGGATATGTAAGTGAGAACCAAGAGTTATCACTGTTTGGATTTATTGTCCCAAAAAGTGCTGCATATTTCATTCCCTCCGTTACCGACATGAGTTTTTAAATTTTTTGTCAACAACTTGAAAGAATATCACAGGTTTAACTTGACCCTGTTGGAGTGTAACTCTTTCCTACATTCTGATACTTTACTTATTTCAATAGTTCCTCTAGTTTCTGAATAAGAGACATTTGAATGTCAAAAATCTGCCCGTTTCCCTCCGTTAACACTTGACTGGACCCTGATGTAGATTTATGTGCCACAAAGTAATTCACCGCCAAAATGCTAAGAGGCTAGAATATCTGTCCATTCATATAAACGTGTGTCTGTGTACGACCTGCAGACGTATAATCTCTGAAAAGTTTCACGTGAACCATCTCCAACGCGACAGAAACACAGAACAGACTCACCATCAGCAGAACAAACCTCTGTCACAGAAACAACACTCATATTCCACTGAGTCCGACAGAAGCTGAACCGCATCAGTGCACAATAGTGAACTGTTTATTTGAGCATTTAGTTTATGTAAATGAGCCGTGTGGTTTTAAGTTTCGCTTCTGTAAAACGTAAACAAAAATGCTCAAAGCTGGAGACTTGCAGACACGGAAACGACGTGTCTGAACGCAGTTTCTGATACGGTGATATCAGTGGTTTCAGTGTAAACGTCGTCGTGTTGTTGTGAGGGACAGAACCAGCTGACATGCGCACAGTTTAAACAAATCTCTCGCTTACCGCCGTTTCAAGATGTTTTTCAAACTCCTCCAGGAAGCGAGTCATGGCCAGGTCGCCCTCGAAGTCGTTGAAGTGGTTGTTGACCCAAAGCAGCACAATTCTGGTCACCTGAGACAAAGACAACACAGGAAGAGTATTATTAGACTTTAAGTTTCACTTGTGTGCATCTGCTGCAGTCTGCAACTCTGTCAAAGTGTTTTAACACATCTGACACTAAGAGCCAAATGTAAAAGCTGCAGTTTTTAGGCAATACAAGCTGAAAAATGAATATAGGTTAATATATTATACAGGATAATGGGAACGACTCTAAAACTCTACTATAGAAGCTTTGCACCGTCATGTGACCCTATAGCAACGGTACCTACGCCGCCATGACACCGGGCAACACTATGTCATTGACTTCAGCAGCATCAGAGAAACATGGGCAGGTTTTGTTGTGTATTTGGTTGTTCTAGACGCTCTGAAACAGATAAAACGAATCATTTCTTCACTGTTCCTCTGGAAATGACTCATCAGGATCAAACAAGGGAATTATCGGGAAAAAAAGAAATTATAATACAAAATTATAGCAGCAAAAATAAACTGTGAAGAGATTTCCTATTGTACCATCAAGACACCCGAAGTTTCATCAAGGTATTTGCTATTTAAATTGTTTCATAGTTTATTTAATGAAAGAAGCACATTTACTGAACTAAAATTTCAATAATTTATCCAGGAAAACCTGCACTAGTTTATGAACCCACACTGGGCTCCTGTGATCAACACGACGCACGAGTCGAAGAGTCTGTGAGCCGAACCTCGAAAGAATCGACCATGAAAAGATCCTCGCGAACGTTACAAAGATCCGCTCACAAAAAGTGATTAATTCTAGAAGACAAAGTTGTGGATAAACAAGACAATGAAAGAAAACATGGTCCTACGACGAGTGACATGTTTATATGTGCTGGAAGATCCAGTTTCTACTGCCACTCACACTGCAAATGTTTTCTTTTTACATTTTAGTTCAGTAAATGTGCTTCTCTCATTAAATAAACTATGAAACAATTTAAATAGCAAATACCTTGATGAAAGTGACGTGAGTGTGTCTCTTCACGGTTTATGTTCTCTAGACATAATTCCCGTTTTTTTTCCGATAATTCCCTTGTTTGATCCTGATGAGTCATTTCCAGAGGAACAGTGAAGAAACGATTCATCTTATCTCTTTCAGAGCGTCTAGAACAGGGGTGTCAAACTCATTTTGGTCCGGGGGCCGTATCCAACCGACTTTGATCCCAAAGGGGCCGGATCAGAAAACTCATGTCATATATACTCCAAAAATAGCAATAAGTTCAAATATTTGTGCAGAGAAACACAAATCTATTACAGAAATCTTTCTAAATTGATGAACTCTTTCTTTTACAAAATATTATAATATTATGAACAACCTGAAACTTTAAGAAAAATGCAATTTCAACACAATGTTTTAACATGAACTTGTTTGCAAACAGGAATAAGTCAATTTTTGTTGTAAAATCCTGCACTCGGCTCCACTTTTCTCATGTTGGACATTTTTCTGATGAGGGTGTCACGGTCAACAGTCAAAACGATCGTCCTTTAAGAGCGTTTGGAAAGAGACAAGTCTTCATTTGTGCTGCTCTGGTGGGAGGGGCCACGTACAGAGACACTGGAGACGCTGCTACGCCAAGCAACGCAGAAAATTACCAATATTTTAATAGAAAATATAATTAAAATATTTTAGAAGAAAATCAACCGAGGGCCAGATTAAAGGTCTTGGAGGGCCGGATCTGGCCCCCGGGCCTTATGTTTGACACCTGTGGTCTAGAACAACCAAATACACAACAAAACCTGCCCATGTTTCTCCGATGCTGCTGAAGTCAATGACATAGTGTTGCCTGGTGTCATGGCGGCGTCGGTACTGTTGCTCTAGGGTCACATGACGGTGCAAAGCCTCTATAGGTCAAGTCATATGTTTGGTCATATGGACACTTAAATTTAAACTTCAAAACTTAAATTTCTCTCAGGATCAATAAAATGTCCCTCCCTCTCTGCTTTATCTCGCTCTAAACTTGCAAACCTTGTAGTTTAGACTTCTACAAACATGTTCTGAAATGAACCAGAAAGTAAAAATCAGGACAACAAACAAACCCAATAAAAAAAACAAAAAATAAAACCGAAAATAGAATCAGTCAGCTCCCTTACGCAGCGTATTTAAACGACTGAAACTGTGGAAAAGATTGTCAACCAATATTCACTTTTATTATTGCAAAAAAGTGGTTCACAATAAATAAACAAACTTTCTTTCCAGGCGAGAAGCAGTGCGGCGTCTTATCTGGAAAAAAACCTGCCCCTCCGACACTGTAGCCCCCAAAAGTTTTACAGAGTCATAAACACACAGCAGCAAAGATAAGACGCTGAAATAAAGAGGAAAGAAAGAGGAGATAAAGAGGAAATACAGAGGAAACAGCAGGAGCAGAAATAATTGGCCTCTGCCACAGAAAACCTCTGACCAGCAGTTCATCTGAAAACCCCAAAAGAAGAACAATCACTGTCCTGAATTCAACCCACAAGAGAAGAGAGATTTAGTCTGAAGCCCCGAAATACGACGTAAACTGTTCAAATCAAATATAGTCAGTGTTGGGAAGGTGACTTTTAAAATGTAATCCCCTACAGATTACAGATTACACACCCCAAAATGTAGTTTGTAACGTAATCCATTAAATTACTTAAAGTGAGTAATGTAATCTGAATACTTTGGATTACTTGATTTACTGTAGAGAAGCAAAGACGAGGAAATCTTTCAACATAAGATGTTTTGTCTGATAAAAGAAAATAAAAAGCCCAGACTTTACTGAACCAAATTAAAAATATTATTGATAGAAGAAGAAGGAAGAGGTCCACGCTGCATGGTTTAGTCCTGTTAAAACCTGGTTTAGTCCTGTTTTAGATCTAGTTTAGACCTGGTTTAGACCTGGTTTAGTCCTGGTTTTAGTCTTGGTTTAGTCCTGGTTTAGACATGGTTTTAGTCCTGGTTTAGTCCTGATTTAGACCTGGTTTGAGTCCTGGTTTAGTCCTGGTTTAGACCTGGTTTGAGTCCTGGTTTAGTCCTGGTTTAGACCTGGTTTGAGTCCTGGTTTAGTCCTGATTTAGACCTGGTTTTAGCCCTGGTTTAGATGTGGTTTAGACCTGGTTTGAGTCCTGGTTTAGTCCTGGTTTAGACCTGGTTTGAGTCCTGGTTTAGTCCTGGTTTACACCTGGTTTAGATCTTGTTTAGACCTGGTTTTAGTCCTGGTTTAGACCTTGTTTAGATCTTGTTTAGACCTGGTTTTAGTCCTGATTTAGACCTGGTTTAGATCTAGTTTAGACCTGGTTTTAGTCCTGGTTTAGACCTGGTTTTAGCCCTGATTTAGACCTGGTTTAGATCTAGTTTAGACCTGTATTCAGTCCTGGTTTAGTGTCCGGCAATAAGTGGAATTACAAAAAAAAAAAAAAAAAAAAAATTAAAAAAGGGATTTAGCCCAAAATGTGAAAACAGGAAAATCCCTCTGTGTAATCCATTTATTTCAACAAAGTAACTGTAATCCAATTGTTGTTTTGTATTTTATTAAGAAAGAAGTGTTCAAAGGCACAGTGATCATCTCTGTGCACCAAAGTTTTCAGGATCTTTATGGTATTTTCCTGGTTACATAAAGAGGATCATAAAACTACAATAATATAGAAAAATATGACATAAAACTGACTCGTGTGGGGTTTAAGTCACGTTATAGTCAGTGTTGGGAAGGTGACTTTTAAATGTAATCCCCTACAGATTACAGATTACACACCCCAGAATGTAGTTTGTAACAGAATCCATTAAATTACTTAAAGTGAGTAATGTAATCTGAATACTTTGGATTACTTGATATTGTCGTGCTTTTTTAAAACAACATGAATGTAACAACCACATCCTGATAATTCATTTTTGTTCTCTTCAAATTGTCTGTTGAGCCCAAGTCTCCATGAACAGACTTTTGTTTTACTGTAGAGAAACAAAGGATCTTCACATGAGACGTTTTGTTTTATCTGCTAAAAGAAAATAAAAAGACCAAACTTTCCTTAACCAGATTAAAAATATTATTGATACAGAAATGTTTTCTACATGAGATCACGGCTGCGTGAAATTATGTCCACCTACTGTTAGTGTCATATTGTTTAGTCCTGGTTTAGTCCTGGTTTTAGTCCTGGTTTAGTCCTGGTTTTAGTCCTGGTTTTAGTCCTGGTTTTAGTTCAAGTTTAGTTCTAGATTAGTTCTGGTTTAGTTCTGGTTTTAGTCCTGGTTTAGTTCTGGTTTAGTCCTGGTTTTAGTCCTGGTTTAGTCTGGTTTAGTCCTGGTTTAGTTCTGGTTTTTAGTCCTGGTTTAGTTCTGGTTTAGTTCTGGTTTAGTTCTGGTTTAGTCTCTGGTTTAGTTCTGGTTTTAGTCCTGGTTTTAGTTCTGGTTTAGTTCTGGTTTAGTTTCTGGTTTTAGTCCTGGTTTAGTCTGGTTTAGTTCTGGTTTAGTTCTGGTTTAGTTCTGGTTTAGTCCTGGTTTTTTAGTTCTAGTTTAGTCCTGTTTTTAGTCCTGGTTTAGTCCTGGTTTTAGTCCTGGTTTTAGTTCCTGGTTTTAGTCCTGGTTTAGTTCTGGTTTAGTTCTGGTTTAGTTAGTCGCTGGTTTAGTTCTGGTTTTAGTCTGGTTTTAGTCCTGGTTTAGTTTGGTTTAGTCTGGTTTTAGTTGGTTTAGTTCTGGTTTAGTTCTGGTTTAGTCCTGGTTTAGTTCTGGTTTAGTTCTGGTTTTTCAGTCCTGGTTTAGATCTAGTTCGGTTTCGAAGTAAATGGATTAACAAGGGCAGTAATTTTCAGTTTTCACATTTTGGGCTAAACCAGGACTAAAACCAGCCAATAGAAAATGAGGGAGCCTCGTTTTCTATTGGCTGATGTTTATCTGGCCTCAACACGTCCACAGTTGATAGATTTTCGTTCTTTTTTTTTTTGGTCATCATAATTACAAAGCTGCTGCGTCTCTGTAATGGTATTTTAATCTTTCACTGACAGTTTGAAACAAAAAAAAATCCTCCATACAACCTTTAAACATGCGCTTTAAACATCTTTACTGCTCCTGGATCTATTGTAAAAGCACATAATAAAACAGTGACAGTTTAAATCTGTGTCCTCTGTGTGACTGATTTGTGTCCCATCTGGGCTCCCTTACCCAAGCAGAGGATAAAACACATCAGTTAAGTTTGAGTCTATAGTCGGGACGGCTGGTCGTTCGTACCCATGATGCATTGCTGTGCAGTGGTCCGAGCGCTGGCTGACATGTCCATACAGAGTATTGACAGACTCAGACTAATGCCAGATTAATGCAGTTATGAAAGACAGAGGGTCAGACTGAACGAGTGCTGAGCGAGCTGTTTCTGCATCGATTTCACGTCATGTCAACACGTCTCTGAGGCCGTGTGTTTGGTTAGAATATTTAAAGGTTTTACATTATAAAAAATATGACTCTTGGGAGTTTTAAGCCCTGTTAGAATGTTGTTAGCTCCTCAAAAACAGACCTGGAGTTGTGTTTTGTTTCATTCACACATTAGAGTAACACTATTATTATTATTATTATTTGTCTACATCTCCACAGCTCAAAATGTTCTGTTCCACCTTGTGATGTCATGAAGCAATAATTTTCAAGTGAACAGCTCCTTTTACCTTTACTTTAGTAGAGTTGGGCAATTCTAGGGCTGGAATCATCCAAATGATTCTAGTGAAGGTGTATGGACTTTAAAAACGTTAATGTGAACAAAATGATTCTTAACAATTTTTATTGTTCTTTTATTGAAAGTCTTTTCTTTTATTTGCCGGTTTGAATCCTTGTCTGTGAAGGATAAAAACAAACTTCAAAATATTGTTAAAACCTGCTCAAAAATCACAGGGATCAAACTGAGGGCCTGAGTTCTTTGTGGGAGGAGCAGGTGCTGAGCAAAGCCAAGTGTCTCGTGGCTCAGCCTGATGGGCGTCGGTTTTATGCTCCAATACGGAAAACCAACCGATTTTCTAATTCTTTTGTGCCCTGTGCTATTAAATTGTTAAATTCTAAGGGTACAGTTTTATGAAAGTTTTAAACTGCAATTTGTTTTTTATTTTGAGTTCCACTGGTGGACGACGATGGACTGACTCACTTTGTGTTTGTTTGTGTTTGTTTTTGCTCAGAGATGCTGCTGTTAATTTGCCTTATGTCAGGGGTGTCAAACTCATTTTGTTCCGGGGGTCGTATCCAACCGACTTTGATCCCAAAGTGTCCGGATCAGAAAACTCATGTCATATAAACCCCAAAAATAACAATAAGTTCAAATATTTGTGCAGAGAAACACAAATCTACAGGGTTTACAGAAATCTTTTTTAATTGATGAACTCTTTCTTATTATAATATTATAATATTATGAACAATCTGAAACTTTAAGAAAAATACAATTTCAACACAATGTTTTAACATGAACTTGTATGCAAACAGGAATAAGTCAATTTTTTGTTGTAAAATCCTGCACTCGGCTCCACTTTTCTCATGTTGGACATTTTTCTGATGAGGGTGTCACGGTCAACAGTCAAAACGATCGTCCTTTAAGAGCGTTTGGAAAGAGACAAGTCTTCATTTGTGCTGCTCTGGTGGGAGGGGCCACGTACAGAGACGCTGGAGACGCTGCTGTGATAAACACCACAGAAAATTACCAAGATTTTTTAATAGAAAATATAATTATAATATTTTAGTAGAAAATCACCCAAGGGCCACATTAAAGGTCTTGGGGGGCCGGATCTGGCCCCCGGGCCTTATGTTTGACACCTGTACCTTATGGGATCAATAAAGTTTTCTGAATCTGAATCTGAAAACAGAGTGGAGCACTTCCTGAATTACCACATGATGACATCACAAGGTGGAACACTGTTTGAGAGAAGAACTAAATGTGCAGGTTTGTGTGTTAAACATGTGAATGAAACAAACACAACTCCAGGTGTGTTTGTGATGAGGAAACATTCTAACATGGATGATAACCTGGTGCATGTGTGGACGACTGAACACTCGTGAAACATTTAGGAGGCGGACGGTGATTTTCTTACTGACCGTGTCCCTGAGCGTGTGAACCTGGAACCACTGCAGCAGCCTGGAGCCCACCTCCATGGGGCTGGACAGGAAGGTCCTGTAGGTCAGCAGGAAGTCCTCGATGTACGTGGGGTCCACCACCGACGGCTCCTCCACCAAGTGCATGATGAGACGCTCCGGAGTGCCCTGTGAACAGCAGGGGGCAGCACAGGTCAGGGGCAAACACCAACACAGACGGAAAGGTCCTGAACCTGATTCTGCCCTCGGAGTTGAGCAGCATGTGTTGGCTCAGTGCAGATGTACACTGTATATATAAACAGCTCTTGAGGTCAAAATATGTCCACTGTGTGAGGTCTGCATCTTATTATAGCACGATATACTGTCCGATTATCAGGAAGAACACATTAGCATGCTAGTTTAGCTTTAGAGACCTGACAAAACTCTGCTCTGGGCTCTGAAAGTTGTGAAAAGCTTTTATAAACTCATCCTCTCAGACACGGGGAGAAAAAGACAAATATAACTTGAATGTTGATGTAAGATGTTCCACAAAACTATACCAGGACCAAACTGAGACTAAGACCAGACCTGGACTAAAGACTTGATCCTAAAACTCAACCAGGACTAAACCACGACTACACCAGGACTAGACCAGGACTAAACCAGGACTACACCAGGACTAAACCAGGACTACACCAGGACTAGACCAGGACTAAACCACGGACTACACCAGGACTAGGACTAGGACTATAACCAGGACTACACCAGGACTAAACCAGGACTAGGACCAGGACTACGCCAGGACTATACACCAGGACTAACCAGGACTACACCAGGACTACACCAGGACTAAACACGGACTACAGGACTAGACTACCAGGACTACAACCAGGACTACACCAGGACTAGACCAGGACTACACAGGACTACACTAACCAGGACTACAGGACTAACACCAGGACTACACCAGGACTAACACCAGGACTAAACCAGGACTAACACTACCAGGACTACACCAGGACTACACCAGGACTAGACTACAGGACTACAGGACTACAGGACTACACCAGGACTACGGACTATACCAACCAGGACTAAACCAGGACTACCAGGACTAGGACTAAACCACGACTAACCAGGACTAAACCAGGACTACACCAGGACTAGCACCAGGACTAGACCAGGACTACCAGGACTACCAGGACTACACCAGACCCAGGACTAAACCAGACTACAGGACTACACCAGGACTAAACCAGGACTACACCAGGACTACGGACTACACGGACTAAACTACAGGACTACAGGACTAAACACGGACTACACCAGGACTAGACCAGGACTAAACCACGACTACACCAGGACTAGACCAGGACTACACCAGGACTACACCAGGACTAACCACCAGGACTATGCCACGACTATACCAGGACTACGGCAGGACTAAACCACGACTACACCAGGACTAGACCAGGACTAAACCACGACTACACCAGGACTACACCAGGACTAGACCACGACTACGCCAGGACTAAACCAGGACTACCAGGACTACAGGACTACACCAGGACTACACCAGGACTAAACCAGGACTACACCAGGACTACACCATAGACTTTATTTTGCAGACATTGCAATGAACAGGGATGTGCAAAAATATCAAAATATCGATTCACTGTATTGTTTAAATTAATGACACAATATCAATATTATGGGCCACTGTATCAATCGAAGGTATTTTTGTATATTTCACAATTTTTTTCTTTGACAGTGATACTATTTTGCTGCTTGTTTAAAGGAAGGAAACTGGTTTATGCAATAGTTTAGACACACACTCTGTGGTCTGCGTATCAAAGTTTGCATCATATCGGCACAGGGACTTTAGAGGACGAAACAGTGAAGACTAGGGATGGGCATTCGATGAAATTTTCTTAATCGATCGTCGGAAGAATTAACGATCGATTATCGATTAATCATTAACGTTTTTATATTAAAATGATCATCATTATTATTACTATCTGCACTAATCTGCATAAATAAATTCAACTTTACGACATATAAACAGTAACGACTCTAGAGCCACATCAGCCCGTTTGACATTATAATGTGTTTAATTCAGTTTTGTTCAAATCTCACAGAAACAAAACTTAAAACTACATCACTAATTGCATAAACTAAGTGAAGATAAAACTCCAGCTCTTGTGTCGCTGATGTGGTTCAACTTCTGTCGGATTAAAAGACATGACTCAGGTGAATACAGGTTAGTGTGACCAGATTTGTGTTTGTCAAAACCAGGACAGCGTACGGGGGGAGGGGGGCGGGGCCTCGTCATCGACAGAAGAAGGACGAGGTTTTTGGTCGTGGTGTTTTGTGGACAGCGGCAGTCCGTTGAAAGGAACGTGTGGATGTGGAGACGGAGCCAAGAGTGGTGAGTGGAGATGTGCTTCACTTCAGTGACACGGAGTTCATTAACAATTTTCGCCTACTTCAGCGCAGAATAGTGACGTTTGTGTCTTGTTGATAACGTGTAGGTGGATGAATGCACTTTGGCCGTTCAGACTGAAGTCACATGTCAAAAGATCAGATATGTATCAGTTTCAGGAGCACATATCCAAGACTGTGTTCAGACTGCAGCCTGAAGTGACCCAAATCAGATTTTTTGGCTTCTATGTTCCTGTATCTGATCTTTTAATGTCAGTCTGAACGACACAGATCTGATTTTTTTCAAATGTGACCCAGGACACTTGGATATGTGCTCCTGAAACTGATACATATCTGATCTTTTGACATGTGACTTCAGTGTGAACGGCCAAAGTGCATTCATCCACCTACACGTTATCAACAAGACACAAACGTCACTATTCTGCGCTGAAGTAGGCGAAAATTGTTAATGAACTCCGTGTCACTGAAGTGAAGCACATCTCCACTCACCACTCTTGGCTCCGTCTCCACATCCACACGTTCCTTTCAACGGACGTCGCTGCCGCTGTCCCACAAAACACCACGACCAAAAACCTCGTCCTTCTCCTTCTCAATCTCCTCCTTAAAACAAGTAAGTTGTTCATGTTCTGGCTCCGGTACGAGAGGAACTTTAAAATCTCCAGGTGCTCGATGCTGCGTCCATGTTTGGACAACTTCTGTAAACACAGAGACGCTCGCTGCGGTTGACGTCGTCGTGTCTCCAGTGTCACATGTGGGACACTTTCGGGCCGTTTAATGTTCACACTGGAGTCACATACAAGTCACATTTAATTGGAAATGTGAACGACCTCGAAAAAACATCGGATTTCACAAAAAAAAAATCGGAATTGAGCGTTAAGCCCTGCAGTCTGAACGTAGCCCATGTGTCCTGGGTCACATTTGATAAAATCAGATCTGTGTGGTCATTAAAAGATCAGATACAGGAACACAGAAGCCAAAAAATCTGATTTGGGTCACTTCAGGCCTCAGTCTGAACGCAGCCTATGTGACATCAGTATTAGCTCCAAACGACATGATTTTAGTGTGAACCTGAGAAACGCACAGACCACACAAGGACAGACGTGATCCATAAGGTCATGTGACAGAGGCGCACTGTAAAAACATCACGTCTGAATACATTAAGAACCCGTTCATCATAAAGCTGACAAGGACATCATCCACATCGAGCCGCGCCGACTGTCGATAACAATGACGTCACAGCTCAGGTTAGTACAGTCAGTGTTGGGAAGGTGACTTTTAAAATGTAATCCCCTACAGATTACAGATTACACACCCCAAAATGTAGTTTGTAACGGAATCCATTAAGTCATTTAAAGTGAGTAATGTAATCTGAATACTTTGGATTACTCGATTTGCTGTAGAGAAGCAAAGACGAGGAAATCTTCACTTAAGACAATAAAAAAGTCCAGACTTTACTGAACCGTATTAAAAATATTATTGATAGAAGAAGAGACACGTCCACACGGCAGGATTAGTCCTGTTAAATCCTGTTATAGTCCTGGTTTAGACCTGGTTTAGACCTGGTTTAGACCTGGTTTACCTGGTTTTAGACCTGGTTTGGACCTGGTTTAAACCTGGTTTAGATCTGGTTTTAGACTTGGTTTTAGACCTGGTTTGGACCTGGTTTTAGACCTGGTTTAGTGGTTTACCTGGTTTAGACCTGGTTTAGACCTGGTTTAGACCTGGTTTAGACCTGGTTTTTTTAGACTTGGTTTACTGGTTTAGACCTGGTTTAGACCTGGTTTACCTGGTTTAGTCCTGGTTTTTAGACTTTTTTAGACTGGTTTAGACCTGGTTTACCTGGTTTAACCTGGTTTAACTGGTTTAGACCTGGTTTAGACCTGGTTTAGACCTGGTTTTAGACCTGGTTTAGTCCTGGTTTTAGACTTGGTTTTAGACTGCTTTCCTGGTTTAGACCTGGTTTTAGACCTGGTTTAGACCTGGTTTGGACCTGGTTTTAGACCTGGTTTGACCTGGTTTACCTGCCTGGTTTTAGACCTGGTTTAGACCTGGTTTTAGACCTGCTTTAGACCTGGTTTAGTCCTGGTTTTAGACTTGGTTTAGACCTGGTTTAGACCTGGTTTGGACCTGGTTTTAGACCTGGTTTAGACCTGGTTTGGACCTGGTTTAGACCTGGTTTTAGACTGTTTGGACCTGGTTTAGTCCTGGTTTTAGACCTGGTTTAGACCTGGTTTTAGACCTGGTTTAGACCTGGTTTAACCTGGTTTTAGACCTGGTTTTAGTCCTGGTTTTTAGACTTGGTTTTAGACCTGGTTTAGACCTGGTTTGGACCTGGTTTTAGACCTGCTTTAGACCTGGTTTGGACCTGGTTTTAGACCTGGTTTTAGACTTGGTTTAGACCTGGTATGGACCTGGTTTAGTATCCGGCAATGAGTGGAATTGCCAGGAAAAAAAAAAAAAAAAAAAAGGATACAGCCTAAATGTGAAAACAGAAAAATAATATTACAGTTACAAAGTAACTGTAATCCAATTACCACTCACTGACACAGTAACTGTAACTGAATACAGTTACTCATCATTTGTACTCTGTTACTCCCAACACTGAGCACGACACACACTCCACAAAATACAGAAAACATCAAACACGGAACAAAAACTTCTTCTCTGTCGGTGTAAATAAACTAATGTGAAGTGGGACCAAGATTTAATCCTAAAAGACGTTGTTGTCGTCACTGGAAAATGTATTTATTTATTTATTTATTTATTTATTTAACAGATTTATATGGCAGGTTTGTGGGCCCAGTTCCTGAAAAATGGTAAAGTCAAACATTTCCAGTTTCCCGTAGATTTTTTAAGACAACAGTGACACAAATGATTCTGATGTGAATAATTTAATCTCGGTCAAATTGTGGAGTGTAAATTTTATTTTTGACTTTTAGTTTATGATAAAACAACGAGCAACAAAGTCTAATATTGTTATGTCAGTACGGTGCAGGTTGTTCTGGAAAATACTGGTCGATTTCCTCACGTGTCATTGCTCATTCTGAAAAAGCAAGAGTTTTTTTTTTTTCCCTTTATTTAAGCGGAAACGATTTATTGAATAAGGAACTGAAACGACAAATACAGTCAATTTTTTGTTGAACACTGCACTACAAAAAAGAAACATGTACAAATAGTCAGTGTTGGGAACAGATTACAGATTACAGATTACATACCTCAAAATGTAGTTTGTAACATAATCCATTAAATTACTTAAAGTGAGTAATGTAATCTGAATACTTTGGATTACTTGATATTGTCGTGCTTTTTAAAACGACATGAATGAAGCGACCACATCCTGAAAGTTCATGTTTGTTCAGTCTTTACTTGACCAGATTAAAAATATTATTGATAAAGAAATGATTTTTATATGAAATCACTGCTGTCTTAAATTATGTCCAACCTACTGTCAGGTGTTAAACTGTATTAGTTTGGTCTTAGTTTAGTCCTGGGTTTAGTCCTGGTTTTCGTTCTGGTTTTAGTCCTAGTTTAGTCCTGGTTTAGTGATGGTTTAGACCTGGTTTAGTCCTGGTTTTCGTTCTGGTTTTAGTCCTAGTTTAGTCTGGGTTTAGTCCTGGTTTAGTGATGGTTTAGACCTGGTTTAGTCCTGGGTTTAGGTCTGGTTTTATTCTGGGTTTAGTCCTGGTTTAAGTTCTGGTTTTAGTCCTAGTTTAGTTTAGTTTTTTTTTTTTTTTTCCGGTAATTCCACTCATCCACTAGATCTAAACCAGGACTAAAACCAGGACTAAACTAGGTCTAAACCAGGACTAAACCAGATCTAAACCAGGACTAAACCAGAACTAAAACCAGGACTAAACCAGAACTAAACCCAGGACTAAAACAGGACTAAAACAGGATTTAACAGGACTAAATCCTGCTGTGTGGACCATGTCTCTTCTTCTATCAATAATATTTTTAATTTGGTTCAGTAAAGTCTGGACTTTTCATTTTCTTTTATCAGACAAAACATCTTATGTTATGTTTTCCTCGTCTTTGCTTCTCTACAACAAATCAAGTAATCCAAAGTATTCAGATTACATTACTCACTTTAAGTAAATTAATGGATTCTGTTACAAACTACATTTTGGTGTATGTAATCTGTAATCTGTAGGGGATTACATTTTAAAAGTCACCTTCCCAACACTGTCAATAACAAAGTGGTTTTTTTTGAGAGAGAATCGCTGAATAAAAGCATCGTGTAACTAAAAAAATAATCGTGATTTCAAAATAAAAGTGATAATGATTTAGCCCTATGTCGTACTGTGGAAAATTACAAAGCAATAACATCTCCATGGAGACGAGCCAGTTGCAGACTTTCCACCAGAAAAGTTGTGCAGCGCGTCTTTAAAAAAAAAAACAAATCCGGCAGACGTTTGAAAGTCCCGTGGATAGATATTTCTGCAGCGTGAAAATACAAAAGCGGAACGTACAGCTCTGTTCGATTGACTTTTCTTTTCCGGGCTGAAGTCAAAGAGAATTGTTCAGGCCCATTATGTGATCGATACGCAGCTCCTCCGCCGAGAGGCAACGGCCTTCGGATGTGATGGAGCGAACGAGAAACAAAACGCCACAAATGCGAACGGAGCCGATCCTTCGCGCTCGACGATCAGCTCCAGACGAGAGGAGCCGACGGGCCGTGTTGGGAAGGTGACTTTTCAAATGTAATCCCCTACAGATTACAGATTACACACACCAAAATGTAGTTTGTAACGGAATCCATTAAATTACTTAAAGTGAGTAATGTAATCTGAATACTTTGGATTACTTGATTTGCTGTAGAGAAGCAAAAACGAGGAAACTTAACCGTATTAAAAATATTATTGATAGAAGAAGAGGAGACACGTCCACGCAGCAGGATTTAGTCCTGTTAAGTCCTGTTTTAGTCCTGGTTTAGTCCTGGTTTAGACCTGGTTTAGTCCTAGTTTAGACATGGCTTAGACCTGGTTTAGATCTGGTTTAGTCCTGTTAAGTCCTGTTAAGTCCTGTTTTAGTCCTGGTTTAGTCCTAGTTTAGACCTGGTTTAGTCCTGGTTTAGACCTGGTTTAGTCCTGATTTTAGTCCTGGTTTAGTCCTGGTTTTAGTCCTTGTTTAGTCCTGGTTTAGTCCTGGTTTAGACCTGGTTTAGTCCTGATGTTAGTCCTGGTTTTAGTCCTGGTTTAATCCTGGTTTTAGTACTGGTTTAGTCCTGGTTTAGTCCTGGTTTTAGTATTGGTTTAGTCCTGGTTTAGTCCTGGTTTTAGTCCTTTTTTAGTCCTGGTTTAGTCCTGGTTTAGACCTGGTTTAGTCCTGATGTTAGTCCTGGTTTTAGTCCTGGTTTAGTCCTGGTTTTAGTACTGGTTTAGTCCTGGTTTAGTCCTGGTTTTAGACCTGGTTTAGTCCTGTTTAGTCCTGGTTTTAGTCCTGTTTAGTACTGGTTTAGTCCTGGTTTTAGTCCTGGTTTTAGTCCTGGTTTAGTCCTGGTTTTAGAACTGGTTTAGACCTGGTTTAGACCTGGTTTAGTCCTGGTTTAGTCCTGGTTTAGTCCTGGTTTTAGTACTGGTTTAGACCTGGTTTAGACCTGGTTTAGTCCTGGTTTAGTCCTGGTTTAGTCCTGGTTTAGTCCTGGTTTAGTCCTGGTTTTAGACCTGGTTTAGTGTCCGGCAATGAGTGGAATTACGGGAAAAAAAAGAAAAAAAAGAAAAAAAGGGATATAGTCCAAAATGTGAAAACAGGCAAATCCCTCTGTGTAATCCATTTATTTCAACAAAGTAACTGTAATCCAATTACCACTCACTGAAACAGTAACTGTAACTGAATACAGTTACTCATCATTTGTACTCTGATTACGTAAGTCTGGTACATGTAATCTGTTACTCCCCAACACTGCCAACTAAACACTGACAATGTCATTTCTGCAGTGGATTATCAAAGTAAGTAACACTTTACACTTCATTCCTAAATATCTAATTAACTACAACATAAAAACAAATGACATGTTCTTACACATTAAACATTAGAGTAAATCATTGAATCTATTGAATGTCGGTAGTAGATCCACCCCAGTCAGTTCTCCCGACATCAGTTGTAAGTACGTTCCATTATTAGCCAGACTGGCGCCACCTAGTGCCTCCGCTCAAATTAATTTCTCTCCAGAGACTAGGTCAGGAATCAAAATACAATGGACGGTTCGCAAAAACCCCAGAACTGCGAGTTCGGGCACCAGCCAATCAGAGAAGAGCCGTATATTCAGTGTTGTCAACGATTCCCGAGATCGAGGATTTAAAGTCGGACTAAAGAGAATGTTTGGTGAATTTTATCAAGGGGAAAGACGTTATTGTCCTTCTTCCTACGGGATTTGGGAAAAGCTTCATATGCCAGTTAGCGCTGCATTACAGACGTCACGACCAATTAGCAGTGATTGGTTAAATGATAAAAAGTACCTGCCAACCGTCTTGCAAATGAATTCTAACACTGCGAGGTCAGATGGTTTGTACGAAGTGAAACAATGTGAAACCGGCTGATCAATCAGGCTATTTCATTGCAACAGTTGAGGAAAAAATGGATGTCCGAGAAAGTTGAATGTCCAACCGACTTGGTCTAGACCAGGGGTGTCCAAACTTTTTTCATCAAGGGCCACATTTCTAAACACAGATGAAGCAGAGGGCCGATCGAGGGCCGGAGACTGGAGCTCAGTACAGTGAATAATTAAAATATGTGCATGTTTAACACTTTGGAATGAGCCGTCAGTCCTTATTCACTCTAAAATCCCCGAAACCACACATTAAATCTTTAATATTGGCTTTATCGAAGTAGATTTTCAAAAAACTTGCTGTAAAAAGTTCATTTTTAATTGATGCAAGGTTATTTGGGCCAAATCACCTGGAAGCCTGAGGGCCAAGAAAAATTAGTTCGAGGGCCACATTTGGCCCCCGGGCCATAGTTTGGACATGCCTGGTCTACACAACACAAAGCAGCACATAAACAAACACCATAAAACTAAGTAAATATGAGACCGAGTATGACCACGAGTGATGCACCAACAGGACCTTTAAATTATCCTTAACAGGCAAACCCTTGCATTCTTCTGTTCTATTAATTATTGCACATTCCCTAAGCCTATGTGCAGTTTTAGTTATAATTATTGCACATTCCCTAAGCCTATGTGCAGTTTTGATTGCACATTCCCTAAGCCTATGTGCAGTTTTAGTTATAATTATTGCACATTCCCTAAGCCTATGTGCAGTTTTAGTTATAATTATTGCACATTCCTAAGCCTATGTGCAGTTTGATTGCACATTCCCTAAGCCTATGTGCAGTTTTTAGTTATAATTATTGCACATTCCCTAAGCCTATGTGCAGTTTTAGTTATAATTATTGCACATTCCCTAAGCCTATGTGCAGTTTATTTAATTATTGCACATTCCCTAAGCCTATGTGCAGTTTTGATTGCACATTCCCTAAGCCTATGTGCAGTTTTGATTGCACATTCCCTAAGCCTATGTGCAGTTTGTTATAATTATTGCACATTCCCTAAGCCTATGTGCAGTTTTAGTTATAATTATTGCACATTCCCTTAGCCTATGTGCAGATTTAATTATTGCACATTCCCTAAGCCTATGTGCAGTTTTAGTTATAATTATTGCACATTCCCTAAGCCTATGTGCAGTTTTGATTGCACATTCCCTTAGCCTATGTGCAGATTTATTTATTGCACATTCCTTAAGCCTATGTGCAGATTTAATTATTGCACATTCCTTAAGCCTATGTGTAGCTTTAATGGCACATTCCCTACACCTATGTGCAGTTTTGATTGCACAATCCCTAAGCCTTTTATAATTATTTTTTAACTGCATTATCTGAGTTTAGCAGTTTAACAGCTAGTGGCACAAAAGAATGTTTGAATCTGTTCAGTTTACATAGAAGTAATTCTATAATTGTTAAATACCAGTCATAATTTAACTAAACCAATGGCCAAATATTTCCTAAATTACACGAAATGTAGAAATGTAGAAAAATGTAAATGTAAGATCAGACTAATAAAACTAAATGGCGATACCTCTCTGTGGTCATGAGCTTTGGGTAACGCCCCAAAGGATAAGATGGTGGATACAAGGGGTCAAAATGAGTTTCCCTGCAGGTGGGTGCTCCCGTAGAGATTATCACGGCGGTAAATTGGACTCAAATGCAACACAGGTACTCAGGCAAAACAAAGTCTTATTTAAATAACTGAAAGTGTCCTATAACAGGAAATGTTTATAATGACAACTCAGACTGAAAATATAACAGAGGAATATATGATACTAAATGTGAACGAAAATATCTTCCAAGACTGGGAAAACACTAGTAAAAAAACACACTGGGAGGAAACTCAGGAACAGGGACAACAAACAGGGAAACTCAGAATTGCGGACGTCACAAACAGATCAGATTCAGGGAACACAGGGTTTACAGATTTCGGGTTTTCAAATTTCAGGTTTTCAGGAGCTTGAATGTCTGTCTTAACAGGTTGACAATCTGGCAAAGACTGAGGGAGAAGAGGGAGAATATATAGACTGGGCCTGGGCTGATTACAGAATGAGGGGCAGCTGTAGGGAAAGGAGGGAGGTGGCAAAAGGAGGACCGGAACAGACTCAGAAATGGAACTGGACTGGGGAAAAATGTAAACAAAAAGGCAGAACTGTGACAGAGACAGGGTGAGGAGCTCAGTCATACAGAAGGAGCTTGGATTAGAGCAGCTGAGGAGAGGACATTTGTTCTGGACACCTCCTGGACTCATCACTGAGTGTGTTTACATGCACATCAATAACCCGGTTATTAGCCATATCCCTGTTATGTCAGTATTCGTGTTACTGTGTTTACATGAGCACTGAGAAACAGGGACACTCATATCAGCGTGTACATGATCAAATGGAGTATCCCGGTTTCTTGACATAATCTTACAAATGCGCAGGCGCAAAAATTAACTTAAATCAATTTCATAAACCAGGAAAAATACAAACCGTGAGCTCCTTTAGCATAAGAAGCTAAGGAGCTACGAGATCTCCCACAATCCACTGTGCAGATTCTTCATTAAAATCTTCTGCATAAATAAACTCAACTTTACAACATATAAACCATAAACACTATAGACACATCAGCCCGTTTGATCAGATCATTCAGCTCTGATCACATTTGTTTACGTTTTACAGAAATGAAACTTAAGACCGTAGGCTAATTAGCATAAACTGTTAGCGGCGATAAAAACAACTCGCTCCTTGTGCCGCTGATGCGATCAGTTTCTTTTTTGGACTAAATGACACGACTCTGTGGATTATGTGTGTTATTTCTGTGACAGAAGAGGCGCTAATGATGGTGAGTGTGTTCTGTGTGTGTGTTGTATAGGAGATAGTTCATGTTTTAGCTTTTCAGCGTCACACGAGTGCAGGTCGTACGTGTGCAGGTTTAGCGCAGCTCTTAATTTTACAGTCATTTCACTCGTTTGGTCACTTTATTTATGTTGGTCAATTTATTTATGTCACTACTGTTGTGGTGAAAGGCTGGAAAGTGTCTTTTGGACGCATGCGACTCAACTTTATGTTGCAGTAACCGGGATACTGCGTTTACATGCCACAAGTATCCTGGTTACTATCGGAATAAACCAGCTACAGTAACACGGTTTCTAATAACCGGGATACTGAAACCGGGTTACTGCGTTTACATGCACCATCAAGAAACCGGGATACTCAAAAAACCCGATCATAACCGGGTTATTGATGTGCATGTAAACGCTCTCACTAGGAGGTGTTACGGGCACATCCCACCAAACATTAAGTATGTAAACTGTCCTGATTTTTAGCTGAATTTTTCTATGTAAAAGACACAGGTAGATGTATTTTGTTGTACAACTCAGTCTTACTTCCTGTAAAACTGATAAATATCTTCCACAGCAACTACACCACCAAACTAAGTCATAATAAAAAGAAATACAGAAAAAAAAAAAAAACTGTCATGTGCTTTTTACACAAAAGCAGCAGCGTCTTCATTAAACGAGGTACGAGTCAGGTCTGTGGAGAGTCAAGTACGGACACGTGTTTTTCCGAGATAGATTTTTAACAATAAAACCAAGAAAAAATAAATGCCGGTTAAAATATTCCGCAGCCGGGCTTTAAAACCATTCTCCTACAGATTACAGATTACACACCACAAAATGTAGTTTGTAACAGAATCCATTAAATTACTTAAAGTGAGTAATGTAATCTGAATACTTTGGATTACTTGATTTGCTGTAGAGAAACAAAAACGAGGAAACTTAACCGTATTAAAAATATTATTGAAAGAAGATTTAGTCCTGTTAAATCCTGTTTTAGTCCTGGTTTTGTCCTGGTTTAGACCTGGTTTTAGTCCTGGTTTAGTCCTGGTTTAGTCCTGGTTTAGATCTAGTTTAGACCTGGTTTTAGTCCTGGTTTAGTCCTGGTTTAGTTTTTAGTCCTGGTTTAGATCTAGTTTAGACCTGGTTTTAGTCTGGTTTAGATCTAGTTTAGACCTGGTTTTAGTCCTGGTTTAGTCCTGGTTTAGATCTAGTTTAGACCTGGTTTAGATCTAGTTTAGACCTGGTTTTAGTCCTGGTTTCCTGGTTAGTCTAGTCTGGTTTTAGTCCTGGTTTAGATCTAGTTTAGACCTGGTTTTAGATCTAGTTTAGACTGGTTTAGTCCTTTAGTCCTGGTTTAGTTAGACTGGTTTAGTAGTCCTGGTTTAGATCCTGGTTTAGTTTTAGATCTAGTTTAGACTGGTTTAGTCTGGTTTAGATCTAGTTTAGTCTGTTTAGATCTAGTTTAGACCTGGTTTTAGTCCTGGTTTAGTCTAGTTTAGACCTGGTTTTAGTCCTGTTTAGTTTTTAGTCCTGGTTTAGATCTAGTTTAGACTGGTTTAGTCTGGGTTTAGATCTAGTTTAGACTGGTTTAGTAGACCTGGTTTAGTCTGTTTAGACCTGGTTTAGTCAGTTGTCTGTTTAGTCTGGTTTAGATCTAGTTTAGACTGGTTTAGTCCTGGTTTAGATCTAGTTGTTTAGATCCTGGTTTAGTCTGGTTTAGTCTATTTAGAGTCTGGTTTAGTTAGACCTGGTTTAGAGTAGTTTAGACCTGGTTTAGTCCTGGTTTAGATCTAGTTTAGATAATGTTTAGTAGATCTAGTTTAGACCTGGTTTAATAGTTAGTCTAGTTTTATCTGTTTAGACCTGGTTTTAGTTTTAGTCGATCTAGTTTAGACCTGGTTTAGATCTAGTTTAAAGAAAATTACAGAAAAAAAAAAAATAATGTTGTGACACTGTCGATGTCTTTTTATGCTTTATGAAATAAATAAATAAAAAAAATTAAACGAGGTACGAGTCAGGTCTGTGGAGAGTCAAGTACGGACACGTGTTTTTCCGAGATAGATTTTTAACAATAAAACCAAGAAAAAATAAATGTGGGGTAAAAAATATGAGGCTTTAAAAGCAGGCGTCAGTGTTGCTCTCACCTTGATGACGATGTGGCCCTTCCTGGTCCCGCTCCGGTCCAGCTCGCGGTGCTCCTTCACCATGACGATCTCGCCCTCCTCCTCCACCTTGTGCGTGTTCTTCTCCACATGGTTGAGGATCCTCCAGTAGTCCTCCTGGGCCACGCACACGAACTGCCCCAGAAACAAGTGAGGGCAGGCGGTCAGCTTACGGTACAAGAGCAGGCTGCCCCGGACGAACAGGGGGCAGTCGGGTAAGGGGAGGGGGGAGGAGGCGTGGCTACGGCCGAGGAAGGGCATCTGAGCGAACGGAATATCTGCTAAATCTGAGCTGGTTTTGTCATTTTTGCGAAAAGTCTTGACCAGGGGTGTCAAACTCATTTTGGTCCGGGGGCCGTATCCAAAGACTTTGATCCCAAAGGGGCCGGATCAGAAAACTCATGTCATATAAACCCCAAAAATAACAATAAGTTCAAATATTTGTGCAGAGAAACACAAATCTATTACAGAAATCTTTTTTAACTGATGAACTCTTTCTTTTACAAAATATTATAATATTATGAACAACCTGAAACTTTAAGAAAAATGCAATTTCAACACAAAGTTTTAACATGAACTTGTATAAATAGGAATAAGTAAATTTTTCTTATAAAATCCTGCACTCGGCTTCACTTTTCTCATTTTGGACATTTTTCTGATGAGGGTGTCACGGTCAACAGTCAAAACGATCGTCCTTTAAGAGCGTTTGGAAAGAGACAAGTCTTCATTTGTGCTGCTCTGGTGGGAGGGGCCACGTACAGAGACGCTGGAGACGCTGCTGTGATAAACACCACAGAAAATTAACAAGATTTTAATAAAAAATATAATTAAAATATTTTAGTAGAAAATCAGCCGAGGGCCAGATTAAAGGTCTTGGAGGGCCGGATCTGGCCCCCGGGCCTTATGTTTGACACCTGTGGTCTTGACGCTCGATATGGACTTTGATCACCCCCAACTACGACTAAAAATCTTCTGTTTTTAGATAACTGTTTCTCGTTGAAAATTGCATTCTTTTAAGTTAATTTCTGTCCATTTTTAGACTTATTTTTTATTAATGCTTTGTTTTCTTGCGTTTTCCTTTTTCACTTCAAGTTTTAGTTGTGGTAGTAAAACTTTTAAACGTGATTTTGATGCTAAAGAAAAAAAAAAAAAAAAAAGCTACCACAATGATGATTTAAAAGAGCAAATTTTTAGACCACGGAATGAAATTTTGAGCACAGACCAATCGCAGCTTTCTTAAATTCGCTCGTGCGTTCAAGACGATTCAAAAAACTAATCACGAAATGTCTAATTTTGTTTTCTTCAAGCGATTTTTTCAGCTTAAATGAGTATCTAGTTTTGGTACCAACTCTCTTTCCTATTTTTTGGAGAAATATTGGTACACAAATAAATAAATAAAGGCTAAAACTAAAGGGAAAGGTGTTGAAATCCAATCAGAAAAGGCTAAACGTCACGCCGGGTGGACCGTGTTTAAACATAGCAAATGTAAGTTATAAGTTACTGGCCAAATCGGTTCAGTTGTGAGTGGAAAGAGACGTCAAAGTACTCGCAAAAGTCTCTATTTTAATCTGCATCTGTCGGCTAAAATAATCTAGATATGTTACATGACGCCAATTTCCATCCCATTTGAGTAGCTTGGACTAATTTAGACTAGATTATCTTGATTTGAACACATTTTAACAGGTTTTAACATGATTTTTGACAGGTATAAGCAATTAAATTAAGAACAAAAACAGTCTTACCGCACTGGCAGAAAACAATGCATGTTCAAATGAATTAAAAGTCAAATAAGATTTATCTGACTAAATCTGAACGAGTCGAAACTACTCAAATCCAAGTTTTGAACGCGACTCTTTTGAATCCATGTAGATATCCTGTTTTTTTTAAAGATAATCGAGCCATTTTAGCCGTTCAGTTGAAATAAAGAGCGGTCCGTAGCCTTGTCCTGTCCCTTTGACTGACTCGTGTGTGAGCGTTTGTCTCTCTTTAAGTCACAGCACTCACTTCCTGTTTGAGCAAAGTGGAGGAACTAGCAGCTCACAAGCAAACTAAGGGCTTTTGCTTCTATATTTGCATTAGTATAGAGAATGGTTTAGGTTTAATGTTTCAAAGAATGCACGGCTGAATATTCTACTGAGGCAAAATCAGTCTAAACGTGGGGGTTTGAAGGTTACAGCTTTCAAAAAGTGACAAAAATAAACACTATATACTATGTACTAATACTATATATTTACATTTCAGTGTCTGTGCAACTTTATAGACAAACAGTCGGGTCGATTTAAAGGTTGTATGGAGGATTTTTTTTTGTTTCAAGTTGTCAGTGATAGATTATAGAGATGCAGTCGCCTTGTAATTATGATGACCAAAAAAAAGAGAATAAAAATTCATCAACTCTGGACGTGGTGGGGCTAAACATTTGCCAATAGATAACGACACTGCCTCGTTATCTGTGAGCTGACAGGCTGTCAATCAAACTCCCTACGTTTCTAGTGTAACTGACTTGCCTGCGCCGCCGTTACGTGGTTTACGTACGACTGTCACGCAGTCCACAGACGCAAGACGCACAGACGCTGTTTACTCCACCAACGCAACAGTTCTTAGCGGCTTTTTTTGACCTATATCTTCCTCGCAGTTCGCACAAAGTTTGTTGCAATGGCGACAAGAATCCAGGAGCAGTTCGCCACAAAAGAAAGTCCGTTTTTGAGGTCGCTGAAAGAAGAAGACAAGGGGAAAAGCAGCGAAGCCAAACTAAGGTGATTCTTGAAGATTCATTCCAGCGATGGCGCGAACTGAAGCAGACGAAGGGTCTAAAGACTGACGCACTGGTCCACAAATTACTCCTGGACAGGAAACTTCTGCTTATTATGAAAACGTACTTTATTTCCAAGAGCTACACAAACGTTTTTCAGGACACGAAAGCGATATCCTATGTCTGAAAACGTAATTTTCAAGGCAAAGAAAGAGTCCACTTGCTGCTGCGTGTTGTAGCTAGTTCATTCGCACTGAATCTCCGCGCAACCTTCTCTGCACCCCTTTCCTGCTCCTCTCTCCTCTGCCCCGCTCCTCACTTCTCCGTCTTGCCTAACCAACACTGTAGTTAGTTGTTTACAAGTCATGTGCAGCACCGGCTGTAAACAAACCTGTTTCTGGCGTAAGGAGGAGGAGGGAGGAGGTGTTTCTACGTAGGAGCTGTAGGGGAGGGGGGGTGGTTTCACGCATGCGCAACATTTGAAAAAGGACAGTCGCTGGATTTCTCGTTCCTTGGAAAATCCTCTATACAACCTTTAAAGTCAGTTAAACTTCATTAATCCCTTTAGTCCCCTAATTATTACACTACAAATATAAACTAAATACATTGGAATGGCTTAAATTAAGATCTGATGTGAGTTTCATTTCGGCTGGTCAAGGAAAATAAATCATATTCCATTTGAAATAAGAACAGAGCGTGTTTTTTTGAACTTGAAATAAAGAGAAACAGCATTTAATTTGCAAATAAAGTCAAAATTTACACTAGGTTAAAATTCAAACAACTTCAGCTTGTGATTTTACTGAGTGTTTTGTTAATTAATAGTAAATATCCAATTTGCATTACCAATACTGCATTGATGAATCAGTACTTTGTGTAAGTTCAAATTAAAAATAATTAAATGTAGGTGTGTGCAAAATTATTGAAATATCATTATATATCGTTTTGTTTAATGTGATGATACAGTATCGATCTCATGGGCGACTGTATTTAGAGTATTTTTTGGTATGTTTTACAAAATTTTACTGAATTATTTGTTTAAAGTGCTACAGTTTTGTTGCTTGTTCAGAGGAAGGAAACTCGTTTATGTGACACATTTGACATTTTCACTGTTTTGATGAGTAAAATGTTTGTGTTTCATATGAACTTTGCCCAAGAAAATGGTTTAACAGACTTTTAGTGTCACAGACATGATTCAGCCATTATTTTTTACTGAACCGTATCGAATCTTTTTGAAATATATCGTATCGTATCGAAAGTGCACTGGGCTGCTGTATCGATATATCACCAAAAATATTTTTTTGGTATATTTTACTAAATTATTTTGTTAAAGCCCTACAGCTTTGTTGCTTGTTTAAAGGAAGAGAATTCATATATGTATATTTTTTTACATTTTCACTGTTTTGTTGATTAAAATGTTTGTGTTTCATATGAACTTTGCACAAGAAAAGGTTTAACAAAGACTTTTAGTATCACAGACATGATTTAGACTTTATTTTTTATTGAATTGTATCGAATCGTTTTGAAATATATCGAAAGTGCACTGTATCGAGATATGTATCGTATCGTGGACTGTGTATCGAGGAGTGTATCGTATCGTGAAACTTCTTCATGATACCCAGGCCTAATTAAAGGTACAGTAAGTAACTTTGTGGATGTGGCACTTCACCTGCCTGATTCCATGGAAACAGAAAGTTAAAATCATACTCTGGGACATTCTCCATGGAGAGCATTAAAGTTTTATGCCATACTGTGTAACATTATCATAAAAAGGAACAACATGTCCATGGAAACAAGCAGGAGAAGACGCTCACTCAGAGTAAGGATGCATGTTTGTCTATGTTTTTCAGTGCATTTAGATTATTTATTTATCTATTTATTTGGCTAAAAGGTTACATACTGTGGCTTTAAAGAACAATGCTATTACTTTTCAGTTTAAGAAAGTGTGTAGAACATTGTCACAGTACATTAAAGGTTGTATAGAGGATTTTTTTAAGGGAAGAGAAATACAGCGACAGTCCTTGTGCGCGTTCAGAATTACTGTTGAAGTTTCCTGTCTAGAAGTAATTCAGCGACCGACGCGTCAGTTTTTAGACCCTTCGTCTGCTTCGGTCGCGCCATCGCTGGACGAGATCTCCAAGAATCACCTCAGTTTGGCTTCGCTCCTTTTCCTCTTCTCTTCTTCTTTCAGCGACCTCAAAAACGGACTTTCTTTTGCGGCGAACCGGTCGTGGATTCTCGTCCGCCGTCGCGACAAACTTTGTGCGAAATGCGAGGAAGCGACAGTTCGAAAAAGCCTCTAAGAACCGCTGCGTAAACCACGTAATCCCCGCGCTCCGACGAATCAGTTACACTAGGGAGTTTGATTGACAACCTAACAGCCAATAGAAAATGAGGGAGCCTCGTTTTCCATTGGCTGATGTTTATCTGGCCTCAACACGTCCACAGTTGATAGATTTTCATTCTTTTTTTTTTGGTCATCATAATTACAAAGCTGCTGCGTCTCTGTAATGGTATTTTAATCTTTGACTGACAGTTTGAAACAAAAAAAAAACCCTCCATACAACCTTTAAGGCTGAATACGTAATAGGATTATTGTCATTTTGCCCTGTTGTCTTCCTCCTGCTTGATAAACTCGGCTCACCTGGCAGTCGTCGCCTTTGGTCCGCACTTCTCCGGTCATGAACTGTTTGTCCAGAGACGGAGAGATGCCGAAACTGTTCCCCATACACAGAATCTCCACGCGGCCATCGGAGTACGAGATCTCCACCGAGCCGTTCAGGATCACGTACCAGTGGTCCAGCTGCAGGAGAAAACAAGGGTTAGAACATATGTGGCCCACAAGCAGTGTCGGGAGTAACAGATTACATGTACCAGAGTAATCAGAGTACAAATGATGAGTAACTGTATTCAGTTACAGTTACTGTTTCAGTGAGTGGTAATTGGATTACAGTTACTTTGTTGAAATAAATGGATTACACAGAGGGATTTTACTGTTTTCACATTTTGGACTAAACCCAAAACTAAACTAAAACTAAAACTAAACTAAAACCAGGACTAAACCAGGACTAAACCAGGACTAAACCAGGACTAAACCAGGACTAAGCCAGGACTAAGCTGGAACTAAACCAGGACTAAACCAGGACTAAACCAGGACTGAACTAGGACTAAACCAGGCCTAAAACCAGGACTAAACCAGGTCTAAACCAGGTCTAAACCAGGACTAAACCAGGTCTAAACCAGGTCTAAACCAGGACTAAACCAGGACTAAACCAGGTCTAAACCAGGACTAAACCAGGAACTAAACCAGGACTAAACCAGGTCTAAACCAGGACTAAACCAGGTCTAAACCAGGTCTAAACCAGGTCTAAACCAGGACTAAACCAGGACTAAAACCAGGTCTAAAACCAGGACTAAACCAGGACTAAACCAGGTCTAAACCAGGTCTAAACCAGGTCTAAACCAGGACTAAACCAGGTCTAAACCAGGTCTAAACCAGGACTAAACCAGGACTAAACCAGGACTAAACTAAACAGGTCTAAACCAGGTCTAACCAGGACTAAACCAGGTCTAAACAAAGTCTAAACCAGGTCTAAACCAGGACTAAACCAGGACTAAACCAGGTCTAAACCAGGACTAAACCAGGTCTAAACCAGGACTAAACCAGACTAAACCAGGTCTAAACCAGGTCTAAACCAGGACTAAACCAGGACTAAACCAGGACTAAACCAGGTCTAAACCAGGACTAAACCAGGACTAAACCAGGTCTAAACCAGTCTAAACCAGGACTAAACCAGGTCTAAACCAGGTCTAAACCAGGTCTAAACCAGGTCTAAACCAGGACTAAACCAGGACTAAACCAGGTCTAAACCAGGACTAAACCAGGACTAAACCAGGTAAACCAGGACTAAAACCAGGACTAAACAGGTAAGGACTAAACAGGACTAAACCAGGTCTAAACCAGGACTAAACCAGGTCTAAACCAGGACTAAACCAGGTCCAGCTGCAGGAGAAAACAAGGGTTAGAACAAAAAAAAGAATAAATAAATAAATATAGAGTAAAACGTTGGTGTTTGAGAAGACATATTGTACTTTGGTCTGTTATATAGTTATAATCCATGACATCCTTGGAGGATTATGTCAAAGTGCAATGTACGACCTGTAAATATTCAAGGACTGTTTGAGATGAGAACAAACCACTTCAATTTAAAAGGAACATTCATGTTTAAATAACCCAGATTCAGAACCAAGGTTATGGAGCGAAGCATCACTGTGAAAGAAGTAAACTTATGGAAGAGTCTGGACAAAGAAATAAAAGAATCAAGTACAATGACGACATTTTAAAAAATACTTAAAATCAAATAAGAAAACTAAGCTGTTGTGCGTAAAAGTGAAGATTTCTGTTTACGACTGATTAATAATTGTGACACTGTTGATGTCTTTTTATACTTGATGAATGAAATAAATAAACTGATATTTACCGTATTTTCTGCACTATTAGTCGCTCTGGATTATGCGGCACACTGTCATTAAATGGTCTATTTTTGAACTTTTTTCACAAATAAACTGCGTGGGACTTTAAAGGAAACCCAACAGTGTGATGGGTGAGTGGTTTTGTTTGTTTGTTCACGGTGACTCTGGGCTTTGTTCAGTTGTGGCGTGTAGGGAGGGTGTGTCTGGGACCAACGGATTGTCGGCGTGTTCGCAGTGACTCAGTTGTTCAGTCGTGTCTAGAAGCGGCACGTCGCGCTCGCTTTTTCGGTTCGTTCCTCCGTTCCGTTCCTCGTCGGCGTGGAGTGACGAGTGTGTCTGTGGGTGTGTTTCGCTGTGCGGTCGCTGTCTGCTCCGTGTGTGTTTGCGTGTTCTGCGGGTGGCGCGACTTTGTAGTTTACTGAAGTCGTGCTGGGACACTCGAGTGGATTCGTGTAAAGCACAGGTGTCAAACATAAGGCACGGGGGCCAGATCCGGCCCTCCAAGACCTTTAATGTGGCCCTCGGCTGATTTTCTACTAAAATATTTTAATTATATTTTCTATTAAAATCTTGTTAATTTTCTGTGGTGTTTATCACAGCAGCGTCTCCAGCGTCTCTGTACGTGGCCCCTCCCACCAGAGCAGCACAAATGAAGACTTGTCTCTTTCCAAACGCTCTTAAAGGACGATCGTTTTGACTGTTGACCGTGACACCCTCATCAGAAAAATGTCCAACATGAGAAAAGTGGAGCCGAGTGCAGGATTTTACAACAAAAATGAACTTATTCCTGTTTGCATTCAAGTTAATGTTAAAACATTGTGTTGAAATTGTATTTTTCTTAAAGTTTCAGGTTGTTCATAATATTATAATATTTTGTAAAAAAGAGTTCATCAATTAAAAAAATTTCTGTAATAGATTTGTGTTTCTCTGCACAAATATTTGAACTTATTGTTATTTTTGGGGTTTATATGACATGAGTTTTCTGATCTGGACACTTTGGGATCAAAGTCGGTTGGATACGACCCCCGGAACAAAATGAGTTTGACACTCTCTGGACTGTGAGGCGCGCTGTCGTTTTCTGATGGGGCTGGAGGCTTAAGACCGCGTCTAATAGCCCGGAAAATACGGTAAATAAATAAATGTTATATTCTGCGGTAGATTGGAGCAAAGACGTCGTGAATACAGAAGAATAAAGATTACTGAAACATGAATCTCTAAATACAACTTGGAGAGGGTATATGAGGAAAAAAAAACAACTACGACACGGTTAAAAGCTCGGAAACGTCCTCCTCCTTTTATATGGTGTCCAAATAATGCTCCTTGGCCGAGTTACAGGTCAGATTTAGTCGTCCAGATCTCACTCCTCGTCCTTCCGCACTGTCCACTTTAGTCCTCCAGGTCCAGTTTAGCCGCTCTGTTCGAAATGTGGTTGTGGGCGGAGTCAGGTGTTTAATCCCACTTTTTAAATTACGTTTCTACGCTGCTCAGTGTTCTCTCTGCGACCTCCACGGACACACAGTAGGAACACGTCTGTCACCGGCCTCGCTGCAGACGCTCTAAAAACAGCTCGGTGCTTTCGCGTCTGTTTGTCTAAGATAGTTCTGGTTCCTGTGCTCTTAAACGGTCTCTGCTTCTGCTTCATTTCATTTTAAACGGTCTGGAAAGAAGCAGCGTAATGGCATTTATCTCAATTTTAGCGTTCAGCCGTCGGGAAAGAGCTTAAAGAGGGAGTACTGCACTTTTAAAACGTTATATTTGCAGAAAACAACGTATTGACATGTTTTACGAGTTCCACTTTTGCCCCCTCTGCCTTTGCTCCCCGTGCTAAGTCACCCCTCCTTCAAAGCGTTATCACAACACAATACCCAGTGTCGGGGAGTAACAGATTACATGTAATCAGAGTACAAATGATGAGTAACTGTATTCGGTTACAGTTACTGTTTCAGTGAGTGGGAATTGGATTACAGTTACTTTGTTGAAATAAATGGATTACACAGAGGGATTTTACTGTTTTCACATTTTGGGCTAAACCAGGACTAAACCAGAACTAAACTGGGACTAAACTAGAACTAAACTAGGACTAAACTAGGACTAAAACTAAAACTAAACTAGGACTAAAACTAAAACTAAAACTAGGACTAAACCAGGACTAAAACCAGAACTAAAACTAAAACTAAACTAGGACTAAAACTAGAACTAAACCAGGACTAAAACCAGAACTAAAAACTAAAACTAAACTAGGACTAAACTAGAAAAACTAAACCAGGACTAAACTAGGACTAAAACCACTAGAACTAAACTAGGACTAAAACCAGGACTAAACTAGGAACTAAAACCAGAAAACTAAACTAGGACTAAACCAGGACTAAACTAGGACTAAAAACCAGAACTAAACTAGGACTAAACCAGGACTAAACTAGGACTAAAACCAGAACTAAACTAGGACTAAACTAGAAAACTAAACTAGGACTAAAACCAGGACTAAACCAGGACTAAAACCAGAAATAAACCAGGACTAAACTAGAACTAAACCAGGACTAAACCAGGACTAAAACTAAAACTAAACTAGGACTAAAACTAGGACTAAACTAAACTAAACTAGGACTAAATCAGGACTAAACCAGAACTAAACTAAAAAACATTACAATATCAAGTAATCCAGAGTATTCAAATTACGTTACTCACTTTAAGTAATTTAATGGATTACGTTACAAACTACATTTTGGCTGCGTCACTGGATACTCGTCCCTGATTGGTCGACGCGGCACGTCTGACGCGAAAAGTTCAGCATTTCCAACTTCTTGACGCTGACGACAAAACGATCAAGACGCGCCGCGCTGACGCCAGATTCGCGCCGCGCTGACGCCGAAGACGCGCCGCAAAAACGCAGGACGCTCTAGTCGCACGTCCACATAGACCACAGGTGTCAAACATAAGGCCCGGGGGCCAGATCCGGCCCTCCAAGACTTTTAATGTGGCCCTTGGCTGATTTTCTACTAAAATATCTTAATTATATTTTCTATTAAAATCTTGTTAATTTTCTGTGGTGTTTATCACAGCAGCGTCTCCAGCGTCTCTGTACGTGGCCCCTCCCACCAGAGCAGCACAAATGAAGACTTGTCTCTTTCCAAACGCTCTTAAAGGACGATCGTTTTGACTGTTGACCGTGACACCCTCATCAGAAAAATGTCCAACATGAGAAAAGTGGAGCCGAGTGCAACTTATTCTTGTTTCCATACAAGTTAATGTTAAAACTTTGTGTTGAAATTGAATTTTTCTTAAAGTTTCAGCTTGTTCATAATATTATAAACTTATAATAAGAAAGAGTTCATCAGTTAAAAAAGATTTCTGTAATAGATTTGTGTTTCTCTGCACAAATATTTGAACTTATTGTTATTTTTGGGGTTTATATGACATGAGTTTTCTGATCCGGACACTTTGGGATCAAAGTCGGTTGGATACGGCCCCCGGACCAAAATGAGTTTGACACCCCTGACATTGACTTTACATTGAAACTGGACGCTTTGACGCCTCGGTGTGAACGACCCTTTAATGTGTCGTCTAACATTTTAAAATAGCTTTACTCTTGCTTTAGCGTAGAAATCCACATATGGGCCTCATTTCAAAAACAGCAGTGGAGCTCACCTCCTGTCTGTGCTGCAGTATGACCGTGGCCGCCTGCTCCACCACCTCAAACACCATGACGCTGCACAGCTCTCTCCTCACGGACATGGTCATGTTGGCGAAGGCCGGGAGCTGGTGCATGAACTCCAGCAGCTGCTCTGGAAACACACACAGTAAACAAAGACGTCAACAAGAGAACAGGCAGGGCTCAACCGATCGGGAAAACATCTACTTGTGATTTTTCTGATGACGGTTTTGACTAGATTTACAATTTATGTTTTAATTATAGGATTCTGTTCAAAGTTCACAGAAGAAATGACAAAAAGATAAAAAAAGAATTGATGAACTAATACAAGAATGACTTTTCAGAACATGTTTGTGCAGGGTTAGCGGTTTTTATGCAGAATAGTCAGGATATTTTGTTGTTACCTCCGCCAAGGAGGTTATGTTTTTGCCAGCGTTTGTTTGTTTGTTTGTTTGTCTGTTTGTTTGTTTGTTTGTTTGTTTGTTTGTTTGTCTGTTTGTTTGTTTGTTTGTTTGTTTGTTAGCAACATAACTCAAAAAGTTATGGACCAATTTTGATGAAATTTTCAGGATTTGTTGGAAATGTGAAAAGGAAGAACTGATTTCATTTTGGGGGTGATCCGGAAGAAATCCTGGATTCTGGATCACTTTGAAATTTTTGTTAACATTGTGGTAAATGGGGCCAAAAATTTTGTTTCTCAATATCTCGGGTTAATTATTGACCAAACCCCATGAAATTTGACTCAGGGATGGACAATGGGATCCTCTTTCATATTCCAAATTGAAAGATACGAGACAAATATTTATGGAAAACACAATTAATATGAGGGGGACTGTAGTCCTTGGCGGAGTCTGCGCTCTCTGAGTGCTTTTCTAGTTTTGACTAGATTTGCGATTTATGTTTTAACTAGAAAAGCAGTCAGAGAGCGCAGACCTCCGCCAAGGACTACCCCCATTTTTTATAAATAAATTGTGATAAAAATCAGTCTTCTGGATCAGATCCGGAACTAAAATTTCAAAGTGATCCAGAATTTTTGGATCAGCCCCTGAAAATTCACATTTCCAACAAATCCTGAAAATTTCATCAAAATCGGTCCATAACTTTTTGAGTTATGTTGCTAAGAGACAAACAAACAAACAAACACAAACAAACGCCGGCAAAAACATAACCTCCTTGGCCGAGGTAATTATAGGATTCTGTTCAAAGTTCACAGAAGAAATGACAAAAAGATAAAAATAGAACTGACGAACTAATACAAGAATGACTTTTCAGAACATGTTTGTGCAGGTTTAGCAGTTTTTATGCAGAATAGTCAGGATATTTTGTTGTTTGTGGAAGAAATTGTGTTACATTTTCATTTGTTTCGCCAGATAAACAAGAGCGTGTGCAAAAACCCAACCCATGACGAAGCACATGTACTAATGAAAGGTTCTGACGGCTTTCAGATTGTCCCTGCGTCGCGCCTTTTCTCTCTCTTCTCTCTCGTCTCAGAACATAGTGACCTGAGCAGACGCTTTCATTTCCTTTTCTCGAAGTCGGTCTGAACAAAACCAGGTCAAACAGTCACGCTCTTTTTTCATTTCATCTGCAGAACAAGACTCCTCACGGCGGACAGAAGATACGCGAATAATAACGTGACAAATGCGTGTGGTGTAATCTGAATTTGGCCGCAGGCTGCGAGCTGATAAAATCTGATCTCATTCTTGTGACATGTTTTTCTGATAAACAACTTTTTTTCCTGCCAACACCTCCGACCGGTCGAACTCAGCAGTGCTCTGAGTGAGTGACAGCTGGATTTAAAGGTTGTATAGAGGATTTTTTTAAGGGAAGAGAAATACAGCGACAGTCCTTGTGCGCGTTCAGAATTACTGTTGAAGTTTCCTGTCTAGAAGTAATTCAGCGACCGACGCGTCAGTTTTTAGACCCTTCGTCTGCTTCGGTCGCGCCATCGCTGGACGAGATCTCCAAGAATCACCTCAGTTTGGCTTTGCTCCTTTTCCTCTTCTCTTCTTCTTTCGGCGACCTCAAAAACGGACTTTCTTTTGCGGCGAACCGGTCGTGGATTCTCGTCCGCCGTCGCGACAAACTTTGTGCGAAATGCGAGGAAGCGACAGTTCGAAAAAGCCTCTAAGAACCGCTGCGTAAACCACGTAATCCCCGCGCTCCGACGAGTCAGTTACACTAGGGAGTTTGATTGACAACCTAACAGCCAATAGAAAATGAGGGAGCCTCGTTTTCTATTGGCTGATGTTTATCTGGCCTCAACACGTCCACAGTTGATAGATTTTCATTCTTTTTTTTTTTTGGTCATCATAATTACAAAGCTGCTGCGTCTCTGTAATGGTATTTTAATCTTTCACTGACAGTTTGAAACAAAAAAAAATCCTCCATACAACCTTTAAGCAACTGCAATGAAGCGTGAACATTCAGAAGAATCAGATGACATGAATGATCGAGTATAAAGATCTAAAGAGAGGCGACAGTCTGAGTGAACTGTGCAAAAAATAAAAATAAAACAAAAAACATGAAAAAAAATCATATCTGTGGAGACAATCGGGTAACACAACTGAGCCAAGTTACAGGTCAGATCTGTGGAGTGGCGACCCCGCTCACAGTAAGAATGCAGACAAGTTATTTTTCACTAAAACACTTTTTTTACAGACAAAATTCAAGACAAGATTTTTATATGAGACACTCCTGCCTTAAATTATCCACCTACTGTTAGTGTCATACTGTTTCACTCCTAGTTTAGTCCTGCTTAGTCCTGATTTTAGACCTGATTTAGTCCTGGCTTAGACCTGGTTTAGACCTGGTTTAGACCTGGTTTAGTCCTGGTTTGGTCCTGGTTTTAGTCCTGGTTTTAGACCTGGTTTAGTCCTGGTTTAGACCTGGTTTAGTCCTGGTTTAGACCTGGTGTAGTCCCGGTGTTTGTCCTGGTTTTGGTCCTGGTTTTAGTCCTGCTTTTGGACCTGGTTTAGTCCTGGTTTAGTCCTGGTTTAGACCTGGTTTAGTCCTGGTTTAGACCTGGTTTAGTCCTGGTTTAGACCTGGTTTAGACCTGGTTTAGACCTGGTTTAGACCTGGTTTAGACCTGGTTTAGTCCTGGTTTAGACCTGGTTTAGTCCTGGTTTAGACCTGGTTTAGTCCCGGTGTTGGTCCTGGTTTTGGTCCTGGTTTTAGTCCTGCTTTTGGACCTGGTTTAGTCCTGGTTTAGACCTGGTTTAGTCCCGGTGTTGGTCCTGGTTTTGGTCCTGGTTTTAGTCCTGCTTTTGGACCTGGTTTAGTCCTGGTTTAGACCTCGTTTTAGTCCTGGTTTAGTCCTGGTTTAGACCTGGTTTAGACCTGGTTTAGACCTGGTTTAGCCCAAAATGTGAAAACAGTAAAATCCCTCTGTGTAATCCATTTATTTCAACAAAGTAACTGTAATCCAATTACCACTCACTGAAACAGTAACTGTAACTGAATACAGTTACTCATCATTTGTACTCTGATTACTTAACTCCAGTACATGTAATCTGTTACTCCCGACACTGACTCTATATCTGTACTGGGGAAACATGAACAAGAAAAAAGTCTTATTAGTTACTTGTTATTTACTTCCTCTTGTGTGTGTTTTTGTTTTTGTTTTTTTTTGTTTTTTGTTTTGTTTTTGTTGTTTTTGTTTTTTTTTTTGTTTTAGTTTTTTTTTTTGTTTTTTTTCTTCCTGAATGCCACCTCTCACGGCTGAGGCCTTTAGCGTTGCTTTGATGCCCCCTCCTCCTGCAGGACCCCGTGGAGCACTAATGAGCTGCCTCCTCGTCTGCCTGTTCACAAATACAGGAGAAGCACCACGAGAGTTTCAACGCTCCACACGACGTCCAGAGCATCTGTGAAACCTGACTGTGACCGAGAGTAACAGATTACATGTACCAGAGTTAAGTAATCAGAGTACAAATGATGAGTAACTGTATTCAGTTACAGTTACTGTTTCAGTGAGTGGTAATTGGATTACAGTTACTTTGTTGAAATAAATGGATTACACAGAGGGATTTTACTGTTTTCACATTTTGGGGCTAAACCAGGACTAAAACCAGGTCTAAACCAGGACTAAACCCAGGACTAAACCAGGTCTAAACCAGGACTAACCCAGGACTAAACCAGGACTAAACCAGGACTAAACCAGGTCTAAACCAGGACTAAACCAGGACTAAAACCAGGACTAACCAGGACTAACCCAGGACTAAACCAGGACTAACCAGGACTAAACCAGGACTAAAGGACTAAACCAGGTCTAAACCAGGTCTAAACCAGGACTAAACCAGGACTAAAACCAGGACTAAACCCAGGACTAAACCAGGTCTAAACCAGGACTAAACCAGGTCTAAACCAGGTCTAAACCAGGACTAACCAGGACTAAACCAGGTCTAAAACCAGGACTAACCCAGGACTAAACCAGGTCTAAACCAGGACTAAACCAGGGTCTAAACCAGGACTAAACCAGGACTACAAAGTTTCTACAAAGTGAAACCGACTGAATCAGACACTTGTTGGTAAAATGTGCTATAAAAATAAAGTTGGATTGAAATGGTTGTTGGTTCAATCTTGCATTTATTTCTTTATGGGCGTTTTATTTCTACAAACGCCAGAGAAAAGAAGCTTTCTTAAAAGTGGGAGCGACTGCGTGTGACTTGGCCTGGTGGTGTCGTCTGCTTGTTTCCATGGTGACAGATACGTTTAATGCACACTGTGGAACAATCGAGGCCAAGCTGTTATAGAGGAACCAAATATATCTGCAAGTGTTGTTCAAATACACCTTGAATAACTTACATTCATATTGTGAGTGGGGTTTTTGCCACAGATCTGACCTGTAAAGTCGCTTGATTGTCTCCACAGAGATACAGTCGTTTAAGGCCGTACAGTTATTGATAATGTCTTGACTGAACATTCAAATGAAAAAAAAAAACAAAAAGAAAAAAAAAACGCCAAAGTCAAAGGTGTCAAACATACGGCCCAGGGGCTGGATCCGGCCCTCCAAGACCTTTAATCTGGCCCTCGGCTGATTTTCTACTAAAATCTTGTTAATTTTCTGTGGTGTTTATCACAGCAGCGTCTCCAGCGTCTCTGTACGTGGCCCCTCCCACCAGAGCAGCACAAATGAAGACTTGTCTCTTTCCAAACGCTCGAAAGGGCCGTTCACACCGAGGCGTCAAAGCGTCCACTTTCAATGTAAAGTCGATGTGGACGCGCGACTAGAGCGTCCTGCGTTTTTGCGGCGCGCTTTCGGCGTCAGCGCGGTGCAAATCTGGTGTCGACGCGGCGTGTCTTGAGCGTTTTGGCATCAGCGGTCTAGACGCGCGTCCAAGGCGTCAGCGTCAAGAAGTTGAAAATGCTGAACTTTTCGCGTCAGAAGCGGCCGCGTCAACCAATCAGGGACGAGTATCCAGAGACGCAGCGACGTTATTATCAGGAAGAAAAAACCCAGAACCAGAACGAGAACCACAAACATGAGCGGAGAATAAATATATACACCACAATCACCGAGCCGATCGCGAGGACTACACCAGGACCGGACCAGGACTAAACCAGGACTAGACTGGGACTAAACAAGGACTAGACCGGGAGTAGACCGAGACTAGACTGAGACTAGACCGGGACCAAACCAGGACTAGACCAGGACTGATCCAGTGTCATTAGTGGAGTATAAATATATATACGCTCCAGTCGTCGAGTCGATTTCCTCCGCTGATGTTTTATGTCATAAAAACACTAAAGTCTCTCAGTCTGGTCTGACAATGTTTCGGGAAAAGAGCGGGACCGGGCTCTTGTTTCCAGGGCAACGGTCGGGGGCGTCTAAACTCAAATGCAAAGGCGTCCAAATAGAGGCGTCAGTGCGTTTTTTTGATGCTTTGGTGTGAACGGCCCTTTAAAGGACGATCGTTTTGACTGTTGACCGTGACACCTCATCAGAAAAATGTCCAACATGAGAAAAGTGGAGCCGAGTGCAGGATTTTACAACAAAAATTGACTTATTCCTATTTGCATACAAGTCAAAACATTGTGTTGAAATTGCATTTTTCTTAAAGTTTCAGGTTGTTCATAATATTATAATATTTTTGTAAAAGAAAGAGTTCATCAATTAAAAAAAGATTTCTGTAATAGATTTGTGTTTCTCTGCACAAATATTTGAACTTATTGATTATTTTTGGGGTTTATATGACATGAGTTTTTCTGATCCAGACACTTTGGGATCAAAGTCTGTTGAATATGGCCCCTGGACCAAAATGAGTTTGACACTCCTGATCTAGAGAGATGCAAATGTAAGAAGCAGTAACTTAAAAGTGAAAAAATGCAGAGCACATTCAACACTTTATTTATATTTTTTACTATTTAACTAAATTAAGACTAAAACCAGGACTAAACCAGGACTAAACTAGAACTAAACTAGAACTAAAAGCAGGACTCTAAAACCAGGACTAAACCGGACTAAACTAGGACTAAAACCAGGACTAAACCAGGACTAAACTCGGACTAAACTAGAACTAAAAGCAGGTCTAAAACCAGGACTAACCCAGGACTAAACCAGGACTAATCAGGACTAAACCAGGACTAAACCCAGGACTAAAACCAGGACTAAACTAGGACTAAAACTAAACGGACTAAACTAGAACTAAAAGCAGGTCTAAAACCAGGACTAAACCCGAACTAAACTAGGACTAAAACCAGGACTAAACCAGACTAAACTAGAACTAAAAGCAGGACTAAAACCAGGACTAAACTAGGGACTAAAACCAGGACTAAAAACCAGGTCTAAACCAGGACTAGGACTAAAACCAGGACTAAACCAGGACCTAAACCCAGGACTAAACCAGGTCTAAAACCAGGACTAAACCAGGACTAAACCAGGTCTAAACCAGGACTAAACCAGGACTAAACCAGGTCTAAACCAGGACTAAACCAGGACTAAACCAGGACTAAACCAGGACTACAAAGTTTCTACAAAGTGAAACCGACTGAATCAGACACTTTGGAGACTTTGTGTTGGTAAAATGTGCTATAAAAATAAAGTTGGATTGAAATGGTTGTTGGTTCAATCTTGCATTTATTTCTTTATGGGCGTTTATTTCTACAAACGCCAGAGAAAAGAAGCTTTCTTAAAAGTGGGAGCGACTGCGTGTGACTTGGCCTGGTGGTGTCGTCTGCTTGTTTCCATGGTGACAGATACGTTTAATGCACACACTGTGGAACAATCGAGGCCAAGCTGTTATAGAGGAACCAAATATATCTGCAAGTGTTGTTCAAATACACCTTGAATAACTTACATTCATATTGTGAGTGGGGTTTTTGCCACAGATCTGACCTGTAAAGTCACTTGATTGTCTCCACAGAGATACAGTCGTTTAAGGCCGTACAGTTATTGATAATGTCTTGACTGAAGATTCAAATGAAAAAAAAAACCAAAAAGAAAAAAAAAACGCCAAAGTCAAAGGTGTCAAACATATGGCCCAGGGGCTGGATCCGGCCCTCCAAGACCTTTAATCTGGCCCTCGGCTGATTTTCTACTAAAATCTTGTTAATTTTCTGTGGTGTTTATCACAGCAGCGTCTCCAGCATCTCTGTACGTGGCCCCTCCCACCAGAGCAGCACAAATGAAGACTTGTCTCTTTCCAAACGCTCGAAAGGGCCGTTCACACCGAGGCGTCAAAGCGTCCACTTTCAATGTAAAGTCGATGTGGACGCGCGACTAGAGCGTCCTGCGTTTTTGCGGCGCGCTTTCGGCGTCAGCGCGGTGCAAATCTGGTGTCGACGCGGCGTGTTTTGAGCGTTTTGGCATCAGCGGTCTAGACGCGCGTCCAAGGCGTCAGCGTCAAGAAGTTGAAAATGCTGAACTTTTCGCGTCAGAAGCGGCGCGTCAACCAATCAGGGACGAGTATCCAGAGACGCAGCGACGTTATTATCAGGAAGAAAAAACCCAGAACCAGAACGAGAACCACAAACATGAGCGGAGAATAAATATATACACCACAATCACCGAGCAGATCGCGAGGACTACACCAGGACCGGACCAGGACTAAACCAGGACTAGACTGGGACTAAACAAGGACTAGACCGGGAGTAGACCGAGACTAGACCGAGACTAGACCGGGACCAAACCAGGACTAGACCAGGACTGATCCAGTGTCATTAGTGGAGTATAAATATATATCCGCTCCAGTCGTCGAGTCGATTTCCTCCGCTGATGTTTTATGTCATAAAAACACTAAAGTCTCTCAGTCTGGTCTGACAATGTTTCGGGAAAAGAGTGGGACCGGGCTCTTGTTTCCAGGGCAACGGTCGGGGGCGTCTAAACTCAAATGCAAAGGCGTCCAAATAGAGGCGTCAGTGCGTTTTTTTGATGCTTTGGTGTGAACGGCCCTTTAAAGGACGATCGTTTTTGACTGTTGACCGTGACACCTCATCAGAAAAATGTCCAACATGAGAAAAGTGGAGCCGAGTGCAGGATTTTACAAGAAAAATTGACTTATTCCTGTTTACATACAAGTCAAAACATTGTGTTGAAATAGCATTTTTCTTAAAGTTTCAGGTTGTTCATAATATTATAATATTTTGTAAAAGAAAGAGTTCATCAATTAAAAAAGATTTCTGTAATAGATTTGTGTTTCTCTGCACAAATATTTGAACTTATTGATATTTTTGGGGTTTATATGACATGAGTTTTCTGATCCAGACACTTTGGGATCAAAGTCTGTTGAATATGGCCCCTGGACCAAAATGAGTTTGACACTCCTGATCTAGAGAGATGCAAATGTAAGAAGCAGTAACTTAAAAGTGAAAAAATGCAGAGCACACTCAACACTTTATTTATATTTTTTACTATTTTTTACTATTTAACTAAATTAAGACTAAAACCAGGACTAAACCAGGACTAAACTAGAACTAAACTAGAACTAAAAGCAGGTCTAAAACCAGGACTAAAGCCGGACTAAACTAGGACTAAAACCAGGACTAAACCAGGACTAAACCAGGACTAAACTCGGACTAAACTAGAACTAAAAGCAGGTCTAAAACCAGGACTAAACCAGGACTAAACCAGGACTAAACTAAACAGGACTAAACCAGGACTAAAACCCAGGACTAAACCAGGACTAAACCAGGACTAAACTCGGACTAAACTAGAACTAAAAGCAGGTCTAAAACCAGGACTAAACCCGGACTAAACTAAACTAGGACTAAAACCAGGACTAAACCCAGACTAAACTAGAACTAAAAGCAGGACTAAAACCCAGACTAAACTAGGACTAAAACCAGGACTAAAACCAGGTCTAAAACCAGGACTAAACCCGGACTAAAATAGGACTAAAACTTTAACTTAAAAGTGAAAACTGCAGAGCACACTCAACACTTTATTTATATTTTTTACTGTGCAGTTTTTCACTTCTGCGTTTACGTTCTAGAACATCTGCATACAGACAGTCCAGCAGCAGCCGGTAAAGTTCCACAGTGCCTCTTTACTAACTCACCGATGTCGTCGTCGTTGCGGTCCTGCGGGTCTTTCTCCAGACACTCCCGCACCAGGTCGCGTCCCACCAGAGCGTCCGAGGNCAGGACTAAACTAGACTAAACTAAACTAGGACTAAAACCAGGACTAAACTAGGACTAAAACCAGGACTAGACTAAACTAGGACTAAAACCAGGACTAAACTCGGACTAAACTAGAACTAAAAGCAGGTCTAAAACCAGGACTAAACCCGGACTAAACTAGAACTAAACTAGGACTAAAACCAGGACTAAACTAGAACTAAACTAGGACTAAAACCAGGACTAAACTAGAACTAAACTAGGACTAAAACCAGGACTAAACTAGGACTAAAACCAGGACTAGACTAGGACTAAAACCAGGACTAAACTCAGACTAAACTAGAACTAAAAGCAGGTCTAAAACCAGGACTAAACCCGGACTAAAACCAGGACTAAACCAGAACTAAAAGCAGGACTAAAACCAGGACTAAACCAGGACTAAACTAGAACTAAACTAGGACTAAAACCAGGACTAAACCAGAACTAAAACCAGGACTAAACCAGAACTAAAAGCAGGACTAAAACCAGGACTAAACCAGGACTAAACTAGAACTAAACTAGAACTAAAAGCAGGTCTAAAACCAGGACTAAACCCGGACTAAACTAGGACTAAAACCAGGACTAAACCAGGACTAAACTCGTACTAAACTAGAACTAAAAGCAGGTCTACAACCAGGACTAAACCCGGACTAAACTAGGACTAAAACCAGGACTAAACCAAGATTAAACCCGAACTAAACTAGGACTAAAACCAGGACTAAACCAGGACTAAACTAGAACTAAAAGCAGGTCTAAAACTAGGACTAAAACCAGGTCTAAAACCAGGACTAAACCCGGACTAAAATAGGACTAAAACTTTAACTTAAAAGTGAAAAATGCAGAGCACACTCAACACTTTATTTATATTTATTTATTTATATGTTTTACTGTGCAGTTTTTCACTTTTGCGTTTACGTTCTAGAACATCTGCATACAGACAGTCCAGCAGCAGCCGGTAAAGTTCCACAGTGCCTCTTTACTAACTCACCGATGTCGTCGTCGTTGCGGTCCTGCGGGTCTTTCTCCAGACACTCCCGCACCAGGTCGCGTCCCACCAGAGCGTCCGAGGCCCTCTCCAGGTCTTCATCCTCCTCCTCCTCTTCCTCCGAGTCCACGGCGGCTTCAGGGAGTCCGGACAGATCCACGTCCCCCAGGTCGCTCTCCGTCGCCTGGACACACACACAGCACAGGTCAGAGTCTGGACCAAAACCAGGTCTAAACCAGGACTAAACCAGGACTAAACCAGAGCACACAGGTCAGAGTCTGGACCAAAACCAGGTCTAAACCAGGACTAAACCTGGACTAAAACCAGGACTAAACCAGGACTAAACCAGAGCACACAGGTCAGAGTCTGGACCAAAACCAGGTCTAAACCAGGACTAAACCTGGACTAAACCAGGACTAAACCAGAGCACACAGGTCAGAGTCTGGACCAAAACCAGGTCTAAACCAGGACTAAACCAGGTCTAAACCAGGACTAAACCAGGTCTAAACCAGGACTAAACCAGGTCTAAACCAGGACTAAACCAGAGCACACAGGTCAGAGTCTGGACCAAAACCAGGTCTAAACCAGGACTAAACCAGGTCTAAACCAGGACTAAACCTGGACTAAACTAGAAATAAACCAGGACTAAAACCAGGACAAAACAAGGACTAAACCAGGACTAAAACCAGGACAAAACAAGGACTAAACCAGGACTAAACCAGAGCACACAGGTCAGAGTCTGGACCAAAACCAGGTCTAAACCAGGACTAAACCTGGACTAAACCAGGACTAAACCAGGACTAAACCTGGACCAAAACCAGGTCTAAACCAGGACTAAACCAGAGCACACAGGGGTCAGAGTCTGGACCAAAACCAGGTCTAAACCAGGACTAAACCAGAGCACACAGGTCAGAGTCTGGACCAAAACCAGGTCTAAACCAGGACTAAACCTGGACTAAAACCAGGACTAAACCAGGACTAAACCAGGACTAAACCTGGACCAAAACCAGGACTAAACCAGGACTAAACCAGAGCACACAGGTCAGAGTCTGGACTGTGATGTGGGGATTGGATTACAGTTACTTTGTTGAAATAAATGGATTACACGGCGGGATTTTCCTGTTTTCACATTTTGGGCTAAACCAGGACTAAAACCAGGACTAAAACCAGGACTAAAACAGGACAAAACAGGACTAAACTAGACTAAACTAGGACTAAATAGGACTAACCTGGACTAAACTAGGACTAAACCAGGACTAAAACCAGGACTAAAACCAGGACTAAACCAGGACTAAAACCAGGACTAAAACCAGACTAACCAGGACTACACTAGGACTAAAACAAGACTAAAACAGGTCTGAACTGGGACTAAACCAGGACTAAAACCAGGACTAAACTAGGACTAAAACCAGGACTAAACCAGGACTAAAACAGGACTAAAACAGACTAAAACTGGACTGAACCAGGACTAAACCAGGACTAAACCAGGACTAAACCAGGACTAAACTAGGACTAAAACCAGGACTAAACCAGGACTAAACTAGGACTAAACCAGGACTAAAACCAGGACTAAACCAGGACTAAACCAGGACTAAAACCAGGACTAAACCAGGACTAAACTAGGACTAAAACCAGGACTAAACCAGGACTAAACTAGGACTAAAACCAGGACTAAAACCAGGACTAAACCAGGACTAAACTAGGACTAAACCAGGACTAAACCAGGACTAAACCAGGACTAAACCAGGACTAAAACCAGGACTAAACCAGGTTTAGACCTGGTTGAGATCTAGTTTAGACTTGGTTTAGTTTCCGGCAATGAGTGGAATTACCCAAAATAGCCCAAAATGTGAAAACAGTAAAATCCCGCCGTGTAATCCATTTATTTCAACAAAGTAACTGTAATCCAATTACCACTCACTGAAACAGTAACTGTAACTGAATACAGTTACTCATCATTTGTACTCTGATTACATAACTCCAGTACTTGTAATCTGTTACTCCCGACACTGTCGGTTCTACAGCAGAGTTGACAAACGTGTCGAGTTGGATTAAGACAGTTTCTCTTCTCTTTATCCAGGAGTTTTGGCTCTGTGGAGTTTTTCTACAGTCACACACAAACACGACACACGTTCTTCTCCGTGTTCTTCTCCGAGCCAAATCCCACACGACCGAGAACAGGTTCAGAGGAGGACGCGGCGTACGTCAGACGAACATCTCCAAACTCACAGGGACGGCACATCCCACACAGCTGTCACCACATGCACCAGGAAATCAGACACGAGGCAGCGAGGACAGAGAGAAGATATGAACAAGACAGAGAGAAGATATGAACAAGAGACAGAGAGAAGATATGAACAAGACAGAGAGAAGATATGAACAAGAGAGAGAAGATATGAACAAGAGAGAGAAGATATGAACAAGAGACAGAGAGAAGATATGAACAAGAGACAGAGAGAAGATATGAACAAGAGACAGAGAGAAGATATGAACAAGAGACAGAGAGAAGATATGAACAAGAGACAGAGAGAAGATATGAACAAGAGAGAGAGAAGATATGAACAAGAGAGAGAAGATCAAGATATGATATGAACAAGAGACAAGAGAGAGAAGATATGAACAAGAGACAGAGAGACAAGAGAGAGAAGATATGAACAAGAGACAGAGAGAAGATATGAACAAGAGAGAGCAAGAGACAGAGAGAAGATATGAACAAGAGAGAGAAGATATGAACAAGAGACAGAGAGAAGATATGAACAAGAGACAGAGAGAAGATATGAACAAGAGAGAGAGAAGATATGAACAAGAGACAGAGAGAAGATATGAACAAGAGACAGAGAGAGAGAAGATATGAACAAGAACAAGAGACAGAGAGAGAAGATATGAACAAGAGACAGAGAGAAGAATGAACATGAACAAGAGACAGAGAGAAGATATGAACAAGAGACAGAGAGAGAAGATATGAACAAGAGACAAGAGACAAGAGAGAGAGAAGATATGAACAAGAGACAGAGAGAAGATATGAACAAGAGACAGAGAGAAGATATGAACATATGAACAAGAGACAGAGAGAAGATATGAACAAGAGACAGAGAGAAGATATGAACAAGAGACAGAGAAAGATATGAACAAGACAGAGAGAAGATATGAACAAGAGACAGAGAGAAGATATGAACAAGAGACAGAGAGAAGATATGAACAAGAGAGAGAGAAGATATGAACAAGAGACAGAGAGAAGATATGAACAAGAGACAGAGAGAAGATATGAACAAGAGACAGAGAGAACAGAGAGAAGATATGAACAAGAGACAAGAGAGAAGATATGAACAAGAGACAGAGAGAAGATATGAACAAGAGACAGAGTATGAACAAGAGACAAGAGAGATATTTAAAAATGTAATCCCAACAGAGATATGAACAGATTGAACAAGATTACATACCCCAAAATGTAGTTTGTAACGTAATCTATTAAATTATTTAAAGTGAGTAATGTAATCTGAATACTTTGGATTACTTGATTTGCTGTAGAGAAACAAAGACGAGGAAATCTTCACATAAGATGTTTTGTCTGAGAAAAAGAAAATAAAAAGCTCAAACTTTACTGAAGCAAATTAAAAATAGTATTGATAGAAGAAGTTTAAAGTTTAAATCCTGTTTGAGACATAGTTTAGACCTGGTTTAGTCCTGGTTTAGTCCTGGTTTAGTCCTGGTTTAGTCCTAGTTTAGTCCTAGTTTAGACCTGGTCTTAGACCTGGTTTAGACCTTGTTTAGACCTGGTTTTGACCTGGTTTAGACCTGGGTTTAGTCCTGGTTTAGTCCTGGTTTAGACCTGGTTTAGATCTGGTTTAGATCTGGTTTAGACCTGGTTTAGACCTGGGTTTAGTCCTGGTTTAGACCTGGTTTAGTCCTGGTTTAGACCTGGTTTAGACCTGGTTTAGTCCTGGTTTAGACCTGGGTTTAGACCTGGTTTAGTCCTGGTTTAGACCTGGTTTAGACCTGGTTTAGTCCTGGTTTAGACCTGGTTTAGACCTGGTTTAGTCCTGGTTTTAGACCTGATTTAGACCTGGTTTAGTCCTGGTTTAGACCTGGTTTAGACCTGGTTTAGACCTGGTTTAGACCTGGTTTAGACCTGGTTTAGTGTCTGACAATGAGTGGAATTTCAGAAAAAAAAGAAAAAAGGGATTTAGCCCAAAATATGAAAACAGGAAAATCCCTCTGTGTAATCCATTTATTTCAACAAAGTAACTGTAATCCAATTACCACTCACTGAAACAGTAACTGTAACTGAATACAGTTACTCATCATTTGTACTCTGATTACATTACTCTGGTACATGTAATCTGTTACTCCCTGACACTGTGTACAGGTGACTGTGTGGGAAAAGGAAACGGAGAGAGAAAAAAGACGAGAGGCTGAAGAGAGACGATGGAAGAGACAGAAGAGGAACAGTGTCTAATGAGCAGATGAGAGGACAGAGAGAGACAGAAAAAGGAAGAAAAAGGCAAAAACTAAAGAAGGAGGAGGACGAGAAGAAAGTAGAAGGAACTCAGAAGTGAAGGAAACTCATCTTTACGACCCAATATCACAAAAAAAATCTGACTCTCATGAGGTTTAAGCCACGTTCTAATGTTGTTATCTCCTTAAAAACAGACCTGGACTTGTGTTTGAGTTAGGGATGGGCATGATTAGTCGATTAATCGATAACTGATCATTAAGAATTTCATTAAGTTCATTTTAATCGACAAACCGAATGTAGGTTTCTGTGTGTGTCGTGACCAAACAGGTGTGTACATGTGTCTCTGCATCAGAAGGAGCGAGACACAAACAGTGGGTCAGTCTGTAACGAACCGAAGCACAAATGTGGATTTAACCAGGATTTGGACAAGAAATTCCACACTTTCCGTTGCGTTGGGACAAGTGTGAGTCCATGTGCACAGTGTAGAGAGAAGAGACATGAGAGACAGAGAGAAACTTTCCTGAAGTCACTGGATGGATGGACAAAGTCTGGACTTCAGTGACATCGAAACCATCCTGTCGGGATTCAGAAAGACCCGAATAATTGTAACTGGAATTGATGCCGAGTCTGACGACAGCGACACAGAAGAGGAAGTGTCGCTCTGTTTACCTCCGGAGGTCGTGGAGTTGCTCAGAAGTGACACCGAGGATGAAGAATTGAATGGATTTAGTGATTTGGAGTGAGATGGAGAGTTTGGTTAAACTTGTTCTGTTGTTTATGTTACAGTTTATCTGAAGAACTGTTCATCTGTGACGTTAACAGTCTGTTGTTCTCTCTTCTATTGTTACTGGGTCTGGTCAAGTGGTAACGGAGGGAAACAGGGGCAGATTTTTGACATTCAAATGTCTCTTATTCAGAAACTAGAGGAACTATTGAAATAAGTAAAGTATCAGAATGTAGGAAAGAGTTACACTCCAACAGGGTCAAGTTAAACCTGTGAGATTCTTTCAAGTTGTTGACAAAAAATTTAAAAACTCATGTCGGTAACGGAGGGAATGAAATATGCAGCACTTTTTGGGCAATAAATCCAAACAGTGATAACTCTTGGTTCTCACTTACATATCCTTAACAAACTGGTTTGAATATTTGCTTCATATAGTTTTCTACCATATGGTACAAGATTAGGTTGAAAAACCTCTGACTTTTTGAGTCATGAGATTTTTTATTAAGAAAGGTCATGGTAACGGAGGGAAAAGTAACGGAGGGAAAATTGTTCAAACAAGTAGAAGGTGCAGGATTTTACATCATTTGTCTCTTTTTTCTTCTGAATATTTTAATATTACTTCAAAATGAAAGAAACTATTTCTATAAAATATGTCAGTCCTTCCAAGCAAATTTTTATCATTTTAAATACTTTTTTTTTTTTTATCCTGTCCCTTCATCAACAGTTCAAAGATGGAATAACACAAGATATGATGAAATACATCCATTTATTTACATGATTTTCAGGTCTTTGAAATTTGGGAAATAATTTTTGTTCCATGTTTCATACATGGTCTGTTTAAAACATATGGAACTTTAGAACCAAAAATGGTCCAGAAAAAAGGTCAACAGTTTCATAAACTAGAGTACATATGTATCTGTTCAATACATTTTTATATCAGATGCATTAACTTGTATTTTTGGCCTTGTTGTTTACTTCTGCTTGACTGGGCCCTATTACTAGAACTTGAATTTCAATAGGAAATGTCAGTTCCTGGTCACTCATTTTAATAAATTTCCTCCAAATTTCCCCCAAAAAGTGCGACTTATATATGTTTTTTTCTTCTTCATAATGCATTTTTTGGCTGGTGCGACTTATAGTCCAAAAAACATGGTATTTGATTTTCACTTCTTTTGCTAACCCCACAGATTATCCAGTGATCATCAGGTTTTGATCAACCGAGTGAGTTTGAAATCCTCGACGTGTTCATTTGTAACACGCTGTCTCTTTTGACGCGCCTCTGGTCTATTCGCGTCCTAACAGCAGACACACCTGAGGCACAGGTAGCTCCGGGCTCTTAAAGGTCACGCTCATTTCCTGGATGTGACCTTTACAGGAGGCACAGCGGGAAAAGAGGGAGACTGAAGAACCACGACGGGAACAAACACTGCGCACTGTAACGCTCAAGTCACTGCAACGGACGAATATAGAAAACTTTGGTAGACTAAAGACACGTGCTCAACCAAACTGCACTCAACACTCGAGATAGACCAATGTATTTGTAATTTAGACGTTTTTTTTATCTGGTATTGGACTTAAGTCTCCAGCAAATGCCAATATTTTGCTTTGGTCGATCTGCTACTTAAAAAATACACACAAAGCTTCATTTGAACTAGGGATGGGCATGATTAGTCGATTAATCGATAACTGAACATTAAGAATTTCATCGATTATGTTAATTTTAATCGACAAACTGAATGTATGTTGCTGTGTGTGTCGTGACCAAACAGGTGTGTACATGTGTCTCTGCATCAGAAGGAGCGAGACACAAACAGTGGGTCAGTCTGTAACGAACCGAAGCACAAATGTGGATTTAACGATGATTTGTACAAGAAATTCCACACTTTCCGTTGCGTTGGGACAAGTGTGAGTCCATGTGCACAGTGTATAAAGCAGCACATATGTTTCTGTGTCCAGTGAGTTTCTGTGAGACTTGTGAAAAACTGAATTAAACACATTATAATGTCAAACGGGCTGATGTGGCTCGAGAGTCGTTACGGTTTATATGTCGTAAAGTTGAATTTATTTATGCAGATTAGTGCAGATAGTGATAATAATGATGATCATTTTAATATAAAAACGTTAATGATTAATCGATAACTGAACGTTAATTCTTCTGACAATCGATTAGGAAAATTTCATCGAATGCCCGTCCCTAGTTTGAACACTTTAATATGAAGATATAACTGCTCACAACACGACTACACAGCTCTCTTATAGCATTGTGGTAAAAAGGGCTGTGGGTGAGTTTGTAGTAAATTTAAATTGCATCATTTGGGGGAAATTTGTGTTTATTGTCTTTGCCTCAAGTGGAGGAGTTCAAGTATCTCGGGGTCTTGTTCACTGAGTGAGGGGAGGATGGAGTGGGAGATTGACAGGCGGATCGGTGCAGCGTTCTGCAGTGATGCGGTCGCTGTATCGGACCGTTGTGGTGAAGAGGAGCTGAGCCGAAAGGCAAAGCTCTCGATTTACCCGTCAGTCTTCGTTCCTACTCTCACCTCTGGTCATGAGCTCTGGGTAGTGACCGAAAGGACGAGATCGCGGATACAAGCGCTTGAAATGAGTTTCCTCCGTAGGGTGGCTGGGCGCTCCCTTAGAGATAGGGTGAGGAGCTCAGTCACACGGGAGGAGCTCGGAGTAGAGCCGCTGCTCCTCCACGTCGAGAGGAGCCAGTTGAGGCTCGGGCATCTGTTCCGGATGCCTCCTGGACGTCTCCCTCGGGAGGTGTTCTGGGCATGTCCCACCGGGAGGAAGACCCAGGACACACTGAAGGGACTATGTCTCTGGACTGGCCTGGGAACACCTCGGGGTCCACCCAGAGGAGCTGGAGGACGTGTCTGGGGTGAAGGAAGTTTGGGAGTCCCTGGTTAGACTGCTGCCTCCGCGACCCGGCCCCGGATAGAAAATGGATGGATGGATGGATGCGTTTATTCTGCCTCTATTCATAGACACAATACTAAATCTTCAGCTCACTGACTCTATAACGTCGTCTTTCTGCTGTTGTCCCGTAGACATAGAATAAAAGATTTAAATGACGAATACAAATTTTGGTCAACTAAGACACTATCAACTAAAGGACTAAAGGCCCAAAGCCCTAGAATTCAGGTTAAACATTGAGATTTTGCTGAATTCTGCCCAAAGCAGTGGTTCTGGTGCTTTCATTCCAGATCTGCCAAATGCAAAACTTGACTGGATTTGAAGCCTCACCTGGTAAATGTCGGACAGGCTGCTGCTCCCGGAGTCACTGGCGATGCTGCATCCTGATTGGCTCTGGGTGACCTGGTGGGCGTGGTCCGTGAGCTGCATCTTATTTAGGTCGGCAGGAAGCTGCGGAGAGACAGAGAGAGACAGACCGGTGAGACAGGACCAAGTGCAAAGGGTTTAAACCACAAGACAGAGCAAATTTTATGAGTAGTGCTGTGGTCAGGCTCTGTGAACGTTTGACCCTTAAGAAACACAAAACACACACACAATGAAATGAGAGAGTGAAAACGCACTGCTTCAACAAATAAAACGTCAATCTTAACCTTCAAGCCATAAAATCACAGAGAATTTGAACAGGAGGAGACTGGAGGACTAAAGGGCAGAGTGAGGGGTTCGGTCTGGACGACTAAACAGTATCCACACTTCAAACTTTGCCCCTGTAACCTGGGCAGTCCTGCGTGATGTCATGTAGTACCTGAAACTGCAGAGGCCACTGAAAGCAGCAGATTTTTGACCAGAAAACTGTAAATGTTACAGAGGACTGCAACAAACAAAAGGAATACTACACCATGCGAAACAAAAAGGGGAAAAGGAGGGACATCTGACTATATCTGATCAGGATTGGGAAGACGTCTGCGAGATACAATGGAAAACTTCTAACTCAATTATTTGGAGAGAGTTTTGTTGGAAGAATTTGGTCAGGTTCTTTAAAACACCAGTCCAGGAAAGACACTACACCAAATCATCAAACTGTTGGAGGCGACGCGGTGAACTGGAGGCAAATCATTGCCATTTATTTTGGACGTGTCCTCATATTGTTCTGTTTTGGAGAGAAATTCACAAATCATTAGTAACTGTGTTCTGTATTGACACACCGTTTCGACTTGAAACAATGTACTTGGGTTTCCTGATGGGTGAAAATGTGACTTATAAAGCTAAATACCTGTTCCAGATTTTGAGTGCGGCTGCTAAGAAAACTATAACCAGGAAATGGCTTAATCCACAAATACCAACACTGGATGAACGGTTTGGGATTGTTTATGATATTTTTAAGATGGAGAGAATGACTTTTAGCATGAGACTACAACAAGACAAATTTGAAAGCAAATGGAAACGGTGGATTGATTATATAAAAACTGTGAAATCGGACTTTGTTTGACCCATTACTTTGTTTTTCTTGTAAGTGGCTGTAAAAATTATTGTTCATTATTATTATATATATATATATATTTTTTTTCTTTTAATTAATACATCCTTTGTGGACATCAAGGCACACCCGCAGGTTGTATTGTATTTGTCTGTTCATACAACATTAAAAAAGAAAAATAAAGAATTATAAAAAAAAAAAAAAGAAAACTGTAAATGTTTCTAATTTGTACTAAAATTGCCAAAACAGTAGGACAATAGGAAACAATAGAAACAGTAGACAAAAGGGATGTGCAAAAATATTGAAATATCAATATGTCGTATAGTATTTTTTGGTATATTTTACTAAATTATTTTGTGAAAAAGCTACAATTGTGTTCCTTGTTTGGAGAAATGAAACTCAGTGCAATACATTTTACTGATGAGTAAAATTCATGTTTTTTTACACAAACATAGTGGTTTAATGACTTTTATTATCAAAGCCATGAAGTTTGAAATATATATCGTATCAAACTGTATTGAATCGGAGGTGCACTGTATCGAAAACCGTATCGTATCGAGGTATGTATCATATCGACGTCGTCATGATACCCAATGCTATGTAAATACCACATACACAGGTTAGTACCAAAAAAAAAAAAAGTGGATTTACAATATCATTACGACAACAAGCAGTCTCAAAACACAGCTCCTTTCTAACAGATTCCTCTCAAATCCTTTTAAAATTCATTGTATTTCTGTATTTCAAAGCCAAAATCTCTCACCCGTCTGGGCCGACTAAAACAGGTTTAAACCAGGACTGAACCAGGACTGAACCAGGACTAAAACAGGTTTAAACCAGGACTGAACCAGGACTTAGTGTTGGGACGGGCCCAGCGGTGCGCTCACGTAGACTTTCGGGTGATCAGGACTGAGACCGACTTAGTCCTGGTTTAGTCCTGTTTTAAACCTGGTTCAGTCCTGGTTCAGTCTGGATTCGGCACAAAAGTCCGGCATTGCAGCTTAAGTCAAAGAAATGTGAAACGGCCATTATCCATTTGTTCCAGAAGGAAAGAAAATATTTTCTTATTTTTGGTTTTATTTTGACAGAGGACACGCAGTTTGAACTCTGGAGGTTATTATAAAATATATCTGTACTGGGGCAGGACAAACTTTTATTTCATGTGGATTGACCCAGTAATTATAGAGAAATGAACCATAAACCAGGTCAACACATTTACATTTTTACAACTAAAAGTCAAATTTTACCATAAAATTTAGGCCAGACTGCTCCAGATATATTTTGAAACTAATAATAACGTGACGTCTTTTGAACTCCATAGATCACAGGTGTCAAACACACGGCCCAGGGGCCAGATCCGGCCCTCCAAGGCCTTTAATCTGGCCCTTGTCTGATTTTCTACTAAAATATTTTAATTATATTTTCTATTAAAATATTGTTGTTGTTTTTTTGTTTGTTTTTTTATAATTTGTAATTTATTCAGTGCTTTTTGTCCACATAAATCATAATATACATGCTCTATTTTTTATTTATTTTTCCCCCCCCACACATAAACTCCAAAAAAAAAAAAAAAAAAAAAAAAAAAAAAAAAAAACTACTGAAATCCTGAAAATGTGTACTCGGTACAAATGTATATTCTAAAATGTACTGTATTAATTTGTAACCCGGCTTCCCATTCTCCTCATGACTAAAACCAGGTCTAAACCAGGATTAAATCAGGTCTAAACACAGGACTAAAACACAGGTCTAAACCAAAACCAGATCTCATAAAACCAGGATTAAATCAGGTCTTAATTTCAAACCAGGATTAAATCAGGTCTAAACCAGGATTAAATCAGGTCTAAACCAGGATTAAAACCAGGTCTAAAACCAGGTCTAAACCGGGGGGGGGGTCTTCCCATTCTCCTCATGAATTCACAACGAAGCATGAAATATGAATACGAGTCCCTCCTTCAGCTGTTCAGGTCCATCAGGTCGAAACCACGGGGAGCATCAAAACAACCGGCTTTGAGAAAACGGAAACGGACAATTACCAAATCTCCAAGGCGACAGTTGTGCAGGCGGCAGACAGGTTCAACCCAGAAACACTGAAGGACGCGACGAATGGACACGACACATTTCCACTTCAGAAACTTTGGCCACAACCACGTTTTAAATAAAGCTGCTAAACTGGACAGGACCTGGACCAGATCCTCACGATCGACTGAAACATCAGCAGCTGTTCTTCCTGGGCTCACCTCAGATTCATGACGGACAAATCGTTATATAACAGAAAAACTTCACACACAGACACAGAATCAGGTCTAAACCAGGTCTAAACCAGGTCTAAACCAGGTCTAAACCAGGTCTAAACCAGGTCTAAACCAGGACTAAACCAGGTCTAAACCAGGTCTAAAACCAGGTCTAAACCAGGACTAAACCAGGACTAAACCAGGTCTAAACCAGGTCTAAACCAGGACTAAACCAGGTCTAAACCAGGTAAACCAGGACTAAACCAGGTCTAAACCAGGTCTAAAACCAGGTAAACCAGGTCTAAACCAGGACTAAACCAGGACTAAACCAGGTCTAAACCAGGTCTAAACCAGGACTAAAACCAGGTCTAAACCAGGTCTAAACCAGGATAAACCAGGACTAAACCAGGTCTAAACCAGGACTAAACCCAGGTCTAAACCAGGTCTAAACCAGGTCTAAACCAGGTCTAAACCAGGTCTAAACCAGGACTAAACCAGGACTAAACCAGGTCTAAACCAGGACTAAACCAGGTCTAAACCAGGACTAAACCAGGTCTAAACCAGGACTAAACCAGGACTAAACCAGGTCTAAAACCAGGACTAAACCAGGTCTAAACCAGGTAAACCAGGTCTAAACCAGGTCTAAACCAGGTCTAAACCAGGTCTAAACCAGGACTAAACCAGGACTAAACCAGGAAACTAAAACCAGGTCTAAACCAGGACTCTAAACCAGGTCTAAACCAGGACTAAACCAGGTCTACTAAACCAGGTCTAAACCAGGTCTAAACCAGGTCTAAACCAGGTCTAAACCAGGTAAACCAGGTCTAAACCAGGTCTAAACCAGGTCTAAACTAAACCAGGACTAAACCAGGACTAAACCAGGACTCTAAACCAGGTCTAAAACCAGGTCTAAACCAGGTCTAAACCAGGACTAAAACCAGGTCTAAACCAGGTCTAAACTAAACCAGGTCTAAAACAGGTCTAAACCAGGTCTAAAACAGGTCTAAACCAGGTCTAAATCAGGTCTAAACCAGGTCTAAACCAGGACTAAACCAGGACTAAACCAGGACTAAATCAGGTCTTAAACAGGTCTAAACCAAGTCTAAACCAGGTCTAAACCAGGACTAAACCAGGTCTAAACCAGGTCTAAAATCAGGTCTAAACCAGGACTAAACCAGGACTAAACCCAGGACTAAATCAGGTCTAAATCAGGTCTAAACCAGGACTAAACCAGGACTAAAACCAGGACTAAAACCAGGTCTAAACCAGGACTAAAACCAGGTCTAAATCAGGACTAAACCAGGACTAAACCAGGACTAAACCAGGTCTAAACCAGGTCTAAACCAGGACTAAACCAGGTCTAAAACCAGGTCTAAACCAGGTCTAAACCAGGTCTAAAACCAGGTCTAAAACAGGATTTAACAGGACCCAACTCTGCATATAAAGTGGTGTCATCTGCATATACGGCCATGTTCTGTGCGATGTCACATAGTACTTGAACTTGCAGAGGCCACTGAAGGCAGCACACGTTTACACATCGGCGTTTTAGTCCAGGAAGCTGCTCATTTGCATTAACGTCGCCGTAAATGACGAGGGACAGAAGTGGATTTAGTTTTCGGTTCCACTTCAAGTTTACAAATTCAACAGCGGTCGTTTTCCGCGGTTTTAACAGCACGTCTAACTTATTATTCTTTTGGACCTCATTTGCATATTGTGTAGACGGTCCATCTGAATTCCCTTCATCATGCGGCAAATCAAAACAGAAAAGTGCCAGAAAAGTTTGTTTAAAGCATAATAATAATGTGAACAAAGGAGACTTCAAATGACAGAAACTGCAGCAGGAGAATAAAAGACGACTGGGCTCTGTTTCACGTCTGCTGGATTTAGTCCTGGTTCAGTTCTGGTGTAGTCCAGGTATAGTCCAGGTATAGTCCAGGTATAGTAATGGTTTAGTCCTGGTTTGGTTTAATCCTGGTTTAGTTCTAGTTTAGTCCTGGTTTAGTCCTGGTTCAGTCCTGGTTTAATCCTGGTTTAGTTCTAGTTTAGTCCTGGTTCAGCACTGGTTCAGTTCTGGTTTAGTCCTAGTATAGTCCTGGTTCAGTCCTGAATTAGTCTTAGTATAGTCCAGGTACAGTCCAGGTATAGTCCTGGTTTAGTCTTGGTTCAGTCTTGGCTAGTCCTGGTCTACTCCTGGTCTTGTCCTGGTTTAGTCCTAGTATAGTCCTGGTTCAGTTCTGGTGTAGTCCAGGTATAGTAATGGTTTAGTCCTGGTTCAGTCCTGGTTTAATCCTGGTTTAGTTCTAGTTTAGTCCTGGTTCAGTCCTGGTTTAATCCTGGTTTAGTTCTAGTTTAGTCCTAGTTTAGTCCTGGTTCAGCACTGGTTCAGTTCTGGTTTAGTCCTAGTATAGTCCTGGTTCAGTCCTAAATTAGTCCTGGTTTACTCCTGGTTCAGTCTTGGCTAGTCCTGGTTTAGTCCTGGTTCAGTCTTGGCTAGTCCTGGTTTAGTCCTGGTTCAGTCTTGGCTAGTCCTGGTCTACTCCTGGTCTTGTCCTGGTTTAGTCCTAGTATAGTCCTGGTTCAGTCCTAAATTAGTCCTGGTTTAGTTCTGGTTTAGTCCTGGTTCAGTCTTGGTCTAGTCCTAGTTCAGGCTTGGTCTAGTCCTGGTTTAGTCCTAGTTCAGTCCTGGTCTAGTCCTGGTTCAGTCCTGGATCAGTCTGGGTTCAGTTCGGTTTCAGTCCTGGTTTAGTCCTGGTTCAGTCCTGGTTCAGTCATGGTTCAGTCCTGGTTCAGTCCTGGTTCAGTTCTGGTCTAGTCCTGGTCTAGTCCAGTTCTGGTCTAGTCCTGGTCTAGTCCTGGTCTGTCCTGGTTCAGTCCTGGTTTAGTCCTGGTTCAGTCTTGGTCTAGTCCTGGTTCAGTTCTGGTATAGTCCTAGTAAAGTCCTGGTTCAGTCCTGAATTAGTCCTAGTATAGTCCTAGTATATTCTTGGTTTAGTCCTGGTTTAATCCTGGTTCAGTCCTGGTTCAGTTCTGGTATAGTCCTGTTAGTCCTGGTTTATAGTCCTGGTTCAGTCCTGGTATAGTCCTGGTATAGCCCTAGTTTAATGCTGGTTTAGTCCTGATATAGTCCTGGTCTAGTTCTAGTTTAGTCCTGGTTTAGTCTGAGTTTAAAAGTCATAATTACATGTACAATCTGATCTGTTCATTATAAGTTTTTATTGTGGTTCTGCAGGTGATAAACTGCTGTGGTCCGGTGATTAAAATAAATATATATAATAAAAATAAATAAAATAAACATAGCAATATGGCTGATGAAAATATTATTATTTTTTTTTTTTTTTTTTTTTTTTTTTTTTTTGTGTGTGTATTTTTTGGGGTATTTTTGGTATTTAAGTATTTTTTTTTTAGGTGTGTGTGAAGAATAACATAAAATAAACACTTCCACTTCAGGGAGGAAGGAGAGGAGGAAGAGAGGAGAGGAGAGAAGAAGTAGACGAAGAGGAGGAGAGAGGAGGAGCAGATGGAGAGAAGGAGGGAAAGAGGAGAAGAGGAGGACAGAAGAGAAGAGGAGCAAAGGAGAGGAGGACAGGAACAGAGAGGTGGAGGTAAAAAAGAACAGCCTCAATAGATAAAGTTAAAAGACTCCAACATCCTCCTGAGAATTCAATCCAGGCCAAGTCCAGACCGGTCCAGATCTGGTCTAAATCTGGACCGCACCGCCTCACCAGAAAGTACACAGAACGAATACACAAGATGAATACACGGGGGAGCAAACAGAAACAGAAGCAGGAAAAGTGATATAAGGTAAAGTAGAAGAAATATGTTGTAAAAAAGAGAGAAATAATACTGTGATATAAATGAGTGTGGGAAAAGCAGAGCAAAGGACACCCACTACATCTGGATGGTTTGGTCTTGGTTCAGGTGTAGTCTTGGTATAGCCCTACTTTATCGCTGGTTCAGTCCTGGTTTAGTCCTGGTTTAGTCCTGGTTTAGTCCTGGTTTAGTCCTGGTTCAGTCCTGGTTCAGTCCTGGTTTAGTCCTGGTTCAGTCCTGGTTTAGTCCTGGTTCAGTTCTGGTATTGTCCTGGTTTGGTCCTGGTATAGTCTTGCAAAAGTCCTGGTTCAGTCCTGGTTTAGTCTTGGTTTAGTCCTGGTTTAGTCCTGGTTTAGTCCTGGTTAAGTCCTGGTTTAGTCCTGGTCCAGTCCAGGTTCAGTCTGGATTCGGTCTGGGTTCGGTCCGGGTTCAGTCCGGGTTCAGTCCTGGTTCAGTCCTGGATCAGTCCTGGTATAGTCTTGCAAAAGTCCTGGTTCAGTCCTGGATCAGTCCTGGTATAGTCTTGCAAAAGTCCTGGTTCAGTCCTGGTTCGGTCCTGGTCCGGTCCGGGTCCGGTCCGGGTCCGGTCCGGGTCCGGTCCGGTCCGGTCCGGGTCCGGTCCGGGTCCGGTCCGGGTCCGGTCCTGGTATTGTCCTGGTTCAGTCCTGGATCAGTCTGGGTTCAGTTCGGTTTCAGTCCTGGTTCAGTCCTGGTTCAGTCCTGGTCCGGTCCTGGTCCGGTCCGGGTCCGGTCCGGGTTCGATCCTGGTCCAGTCCGGGTTCGGTCCGAGTTCAGTCCTGGTTCAGTCCTGGTATTGTCCTGGTTCAGTCCTGGATCAGTCTGGGTTCAGTTCGGTTTCAGTCCTGGTTCAGTCCTGGTTCAGTCCTGGTCCGGTCCTGGTCCGGTCCGGGTCCGGTCCGGGTTCGATCCTGGTCCAGTCCGGGTTCGGTCCGAGTTCAGTCCTGGTTCAGTCCTGATATTGTCCTGGTTCAGTCCTGGTTCTATCACAATAAAACACTAGAAATAAACCTATAGAAGCACGGGAGGGCATCTGACACACACGGGCATAGAAGGGTGAGTAGGTCGTCTATAAAGGACGGAAGGGCATCTGAAGCACTTTAACTGTACAAATCTGCCGAGCAACACAAGACTCCCCCTAGTGTTAATTTGGCTCCTCCCACCCACCACTTCAAACTCCCGCGACAAAAGAACCAGTTTTGTCTGTAATTTGATCTTAAATTAACTCAAAGTATAAAAATAAAACACCTCTGTGTGTTGTTGAGCTAAATCGGGACAACCCTGCAGTGTTTACTCTCAAGATGTTAATATAACTCTTGATTTCAGATTCAGATTCAGATTCAGAAAACTTTATTGATCCCATAAGGCAATTCATTTGCAGCATCTCCGAGCAAAACACAAACACAAACAAACACACAGTGTGTCAGTCCAATCGTCGTCCACCAGTGGAACTCAAAATAAATAACAAACTGCAGAGTAAAACTTTCATGAAACTACCCTTAGAATTTAATCAATTTAATAGCACTGGGCACGAAAGAATTAGAAAACCTTTTGGTTTTCCGTACTGGAGCATAAAACCGACGCCCTGAAGGCATCAGGATAAAACCAGGAGCCAGAGGATGGAGCGACTGAGCCACGAGACACTTGGCTTTGCTCAGCACCTGCTCCTCCCACAAAGAACTCAGGCCCTCAGTTTGATCCCTGTGATTTTTGAGCAGATTTTAACAATATTTTGAAGTTTGTTTTTATCCTTCACAGACAAGGATTCAAACCGGCAAATAAAAGAAAAAGTAAGAAGACTTTCGAATAAAAGAGCAATAAAAATTAAGAATCATTTTGTTCACGTTAAAAGAGTTCAGTTTCCTCAATAAATATATTCTTTGCTGCCCTCGTTTGACGACGTTTTCAGTGTTTAGGTCAAAATTCAGTTTATTGTCCATCACGGTGCCCAGATATTTATAGCTATCAACTATTTCAGATTTCGGGGTTAAACAGGAACTTTGGTCCAGTGTTACTTACTAAAAAAAAAAAAAAAAAAAAAATGTTAAAATTAACTCTAGAACAGATTGAACTCATATAAACCCTGAGAAAATGTTCAAATTGAGTCAGTTTTAACACCGTGCGCCTGGAGTGAACTGGCAGGACACAGATCCATTTTTGGCACATTTTGGGTCATTTCTTCCGTTTTGGCGCCAGCTCGTTGGCAGCTGTGGGTTCGATGCCAGCTCGGCGACAGACGGACGACGGTGCCAGCTCTGCCAGGGGCCACCGACGCCTGCCCCTGTGCCCATGAGCAACGTGAGACCAGTCAGAAGAGCCAAACAATAGTAAACAATGGGGTGTTGTATTTGTCCACAGTTAAATTTCAATGTCGATACTCAATACTAACAACAACAAAATGACAATAAAAAACACTCTTTACTTAGACAACAGAATGTCATTTTCAACATTAAATGGTCGGACTTTCTTTTTTTATTTTTATTTTATGTGGTTTTATATCTGTGTAATCCCTCAGTCGTCCATGGTTTCTGTCCTGTGAATGGGACGAGTTTTAGTATTAATAACAAATTGTCAATGCTCAAGATGAGAAATTTGAAAATTTATCAACTGTGGACGTTCGATAAACATCAGAGAACGTCCCAAAGGTCATCATTTTGTTTTGCCCCCGAGTCTGAGTCATTCGATTTTGAGTATCTGCCAATACCGAATCCCGATCTGATACTTCTATAAAACATTATAAAACGAGCTTAGAGCAAAGAATAAGATCCAGGATGTTTGGGGGGATCAGATTGTGTTGATGTGAAGTATTTGGGCTGAACTTAGTGTGAAAAATCAAATGTCCAAAACTTCAATTTTTTTATTAACTTTTCTAACCATTCACCATCATCGTTGAAAATCTTGACTTTTCACAGTCTGGTCTTGGAATTTAGTATATTTAAAGGTTGTATAGAAGATTTTCCAAGGAAAGAGAAATGCAGTGACTGTTTGTCCTTTTTCAAATGTCGCGCTTCGCTCCTCTTCCCCTTCTCTTCTTCTTTCAGCGACGTCAAAAACAAAAACAAACTTTCTTTTGCGGCGAACTGGTCGTGAATTCTTGTCCGCCGTTACAACAAACTTTGTGCAAACTGAGAGGAAGCTACAGTTCGAAAAAGACGCTAAGAACCGCTGTGTTGGTCGAGTGAACAGCATCAGTACGTGAGAGGCGACCGTAAACCACGTAATCCCAGCTCGCCGGCGAGTCAGTGATGCAAGAAACGTAGGGAGTTTGATTGACAACCCAACAGCCAATAATTAAAGAGGTGCCCTTGTTTTCTGTTGGCTGATGTTTATCTGCCCCCACCACGTCCACAGTTGATGGATTTTCATTCTTTTTTGTTTTGGTCACATAATTACAAGGCTGCTGCATCTCTATAATTCTATTTTGAACTTTCATCGACAATTTGAAACAACAACAAAAAAAACCTCCATACAACCTTTAATCAACTGGACAAAACAGGAACCAGACCAGAACCAGATCAGACCTGAGACTCGACTCTGCACAATCTACACTTTGTATATTTGACATTATATGAAACATTTAGACTCGTATATGAAATCCAAATAATACAAAATCTTACCAAAATAAAAACGAGATGACAGAAACCCCACAGCCTCTGTCCCCCACCAGATCCACAAACCCACAGCAGAGCAACACACCGCAACATCAGTCCCACCGCTCAACAGACAACAACAAACAGCGGCGTGCGACGACGCCATCGGCCGCGCAGGTGTGAACACGGGCCACAGAACCACAGGTAACAGCGCCCGAGCACGACACGACTCAAAAGTCGTAAGTGCGTCTCTAGTACAACAGACGCTGGGACAGACAGACGCACTGACTTTACGTCCCTGAACAAATCCCACGCCTCAGAAAAACTGTTGTGCGCAGTGTGTCCTGTGTGTTATATATGTATATTATTTATCCGATACCTGATCAGAACATAACATCCGAGTCCCTAGTTTTGATACTAGTTTTAGACTTGATTAACTCTTTCCCCCATGAAGACGACATTTGACGACCCCCCTGTTTCCTTAATGACGACTTTTGACTCCTCCGCTGTTTCACTAAAGACGAGATTTGACGACCTTTAGAAACGGCTCGGTTTTTCACATTTAAACAGAGACTGTGATCGGTGGGGGCCACTACAACCCACACTAGACTGACCAATAGGATTCAAGGATATGTTTTCGCCGATTTTTTCCGAAGTTAATCGAAGTAGTGACGATGGTGGCTTCCGGAAAAAACACAACACGAAACACGAGCAATGGAAAGATCGCGGTGCTGCGGCGCACAGTTTTAGAAATAATGAGGAGCGGACGTATTTTATGGATAAGTTCAGATATACAGAAAAATCCCGCACACCGTCTTACTTGCAAACTGTGAAATTTATTAGGACAAACCGTGCAACGTTTCGGCACTAGGCCTTCGTCAGGCAAACAGAATGAGAGCTCAGGTGGCCATCTTAAATAGGGTGTGGTAAGCACCCAAGGGTGACAGGTCATAAAGAAACAGTGCACACAAAACCCCATAATTCAAAAAACAAAGACAGTCAACATATAGTGTCATAATAATACAAATAATGATAATGAAAATATCATATAACGATCATAGAATAATATTAGAAAAGTATAGAATAAATGGATACATATAGACATAGTAAACATTCACCTAACTATAAAATAATGTTGTCGTGCCATATACACATCTATATATATACACAATGAATCTTAAGCTGTAGCCCATGTACAGCCACCCAAAAAAAAACAAGAGTCCTAATGATGTAAACTAATGTCTACAAAAAGATGCTAAGATTAAAATCATCATTGATCCTTTAGGAGCTAAAGTTTGGAGAGTGTGAATCCAAAATGCTTCTCTTAGTTTAAGTATGAGGTCATGGTCCCCTCCTCTGGGTGGAGGGGGACATGCTCAATGCCACAGAAATGTAGAGAGCAAATATCATGTCTCTGATCATTAAAATGTACTGCTACAGGGTCGTCCCGGTCGTTTCTTCTGATGGAGCTCTTGTGTTCACTTATTCTTTAAGTTTTCTTGTGGTCTTTCCAATGTCCACTAGGCCACATGGACATTTTAACATATAGACTACATGTGTAGATGCACATGTGATAACACTTTTTATGGGATATTTTTTACCAGTGTGAGGATGTAAAAAATGATCCGTTTTTACAGTATTATTGCATTGAGCACAGCTCTCATATGGATAAGTTTAGAGAAAGTGACTTTTATAGATTTCAAAGTGATGATGAGGGTGATTATAAAGTGGAAAACAGCGACGGACTTACAGAGAGTGAATCTTACGAAGATGAGAATGCAGCTGATGCGTCTGTGTGGAGTCCTGCGATGTCTGAACAAACTATCAGGGCTTTATACTCGATTATGAACCAAAATTGCCCTGAAATCACTCGTGGAAGTCTGTTTTCTTTTATGCAGTTATCCTCTATGTTTAGCCCTAGTAACATATGTATGGGTTGTTCCTAGTCGACGTCCAGGGGGGAAAGAGTTAATATCTGATTTTGGTTTCTTTGGATAAGCCTCGTCCACAGATTTAAAAGACAGTCCTTGTAACTTTGCCTTGTAGTGAGTTGAATAACCTGGTTTGTGCAGGAGAATAGATTGTAAAAGCAGTGATTTTATTAACAAAGTGAATCAAAATTACAGTTGTGTACCTTCTGTATTGTATTTTTATTTTATTTTTTTTCATTATGAAACTATGGAAGTATGGGCTGAGATTTGGTACCAAAAATGAAAAGTTATTTCCCTTGAGGATTAAAGGTTGTATAGAGGATTTTTTTAAGGGAAGAGAAATACAGCGACAGTCCTTGTGCGCGTTCAGAATTACTGTTGAAGTTTCCTGTCTAGAAGTAATTCAGCGACCGACGCATCAGTTTTTAGTCCCTTCGTCTGCTTCGGTCGCACCATCGCTGGACGAGATCTCCAAGAATCACCTCAGTTTGGCTTCGCTCCTTTTCCCCTTCTCTTCTTCTTTCAGCGACCTCAAAAATGGACTTTCTTTTGCGGCGAACCGGTCGTGGATTCTCGTCCGCCGTCGCGACAAACTTTGTGCGAAATGCGAGGAAGCGACAGTTCGAAAAAGCCTCTAAGAACTGCTGCGTAAACCATGTAATCCCCGCGCTCTGACGATTCAGTTATACAAGGGAGTTTGATTGACAACCTAACAGCCAATAGAAAATGAGGGAGCCTCGTTTTCTATTGGCTGATGTTTATCTGGCCTCAACACGTCCACAGTTGATAGATTTTCATTCTTTTTTTTTTGGTCATCATAATTACAAAGCTGCTGCGTCTCTGTAATGGTATTTTAATCTTTCACTGACAGTTTGAAACAAAAAAAAAATCCTCCATACAACCTTTAATAAAGTTTGTAGAAGTCTAAAGTTTAAAGGTTGAGAACAATAGAATCTGAATTTTTCGAATGAGCACACGAACTATTTGCTGGGAACTGCTTTTGGAACAGCAGAAGCTCATATTCCCTGAGGTGGAAAGAGAAAATTTTGTACTCAAGTAAAAGTACAGGTACATGGTCCAGAGTTAGTACTGCCAAATTGTACTTAAAGCGCCCTTTTTGTGTAATTTTCTGATGTATGTTATAATATTGTATCACCACAAACAGACCTGGAGTTGTTTCACTCTGTTCCACCTTGTGATGTCATGCGGTTATACAAGAAGTGCTCCACTGTGTTTTTAAACTTGATACACCTTCACTAGAATCATTTAGACAATTTCAGTCCTGGAATTCAGCCAATCTCGACTGAACTAAAGGTAAAAGGAGCTGCATCTTGAAAACTACCACTTCATGACATCACAAGGTGGAACAGAGCATTTTGAGAGATATTTGGGAGATATAGACAGACTAATAATAAAGGATTACTCAAGCATGTGTGAATGAAACAAAATATAACTCCAGGAACTCCAGGTATGTTTTTGATGACTTAAAATTCTAACATTGACTTAAAATGGACTTTTCAGAGTTTTCAATCATGTTATAGTTGTTCCCTCATCTCATTTACCCTCTGGAAGTTGTATTTGTCTGAATCATCTTTAACTCGCTTATTCTCAAGAAGCCGTAGCGCCGTTCGTGCCGTGTGTTCACCTCCAGTGGCGTACGCTCAGTGTCGGGAGTAACAGATTACATGTACCGGAGTTATGTAATCAGAGTACAAATTATGAGTAACTGTATTCGGTTACAGTTACTTTTTCAGTGAGTGGTAATTTGATTACAGTTACTTTGTTGAAATAAATGGATTACATGCCGGTATTTTCCTGTTTTCACTTTTTTTTTCACATTTCAGGTTGTTTTTTTTGTTTTTTTTTTGGTAATTCCACTCATTGACGGACACTAATCCAGGTCTAAACTCGGTCTAAACTAGGACTGAACCAGGACTAAACCAGGACTAAACCAGGTCTAAACCAGGTCTAAACTCAGTCTAAACTAGGACTGAACCAGGACTAAACCAGGTCTAAACTAGGACTGAACCAGAACTAAACCAGGTCTAAAATCAGGTCCAGATCAGATCTAAACTAGGTCTAAACTAGGACTAAACCAGGTCTAAACCAGGTCTAAACTATGTGTCAAACAGGATTTAACAGGACTAAATCCTGCTGTGTGGACGTGTCTCTTCTTCTTCTATCAATAATATTTTTAATTTGGTTCAGTAAAATCTGGGCTTTTTATTTTCTTTTAGCAAACAAAACAACTTTTGTTTTCCTCGTCTTTGCTTCTCTACAGCAAACCAAGTAATCCAAAGTATTCAGATTACATTACTCACTTTAAGTAATTTAATGGATTACGTTACAAACTACATTTTGGGGTATGTAATCTGTAATCTGTAGGGGATTACATTTTAAAAGTCACCTTCCAACACTGCGTACGCTCACTGTGATGTACTAACTTTTACTTTCCCAATCATCAGTACGTGTAACATTCAGCATCATCGTGTAGTCATTTTGGTAAGAATAAATAATAAATCTGCTGCGTGATGTGCAGATATCCACAGGAGCTGTCGGTATTTTGGATCTGTTGAATCGTCACATGTGGCTTTAATAAAACTAATATTTCGTTTTAAAAGCTGTGTCCGTGTTTCTTTTGAGTGCGTTTCACTTTATTAAATCATCTCCAAAGTACATATGAGGCAAAGTGTCAGCGCATTTGCCTGTGAGCGTAGCGATAAGCGCGCTGCTGCTCCAGACGGATCACGACCCGTTTGCATTGGAGATACCGAATGCACTCGCCGCGGGTCACAGACAGACAAACTTTGCTCTCACGGCTTTCCTCATCTCCACTTCAGACCGGGCAGAAAATGAAGATAAAGAAGAACTTTACGTTTTATTTTTACAGGCTCTGTGACAGGTGTCTTCGCAGATGCCTGTGTCTGTCTGCAGAGGGCGCTCTTCTGTGGCGTTCGCAGTATGAGCCATTTACACACAGGTCCCAACAAATCACCGACTCTGTTTGTGATGATGTTTTCGGTGGTGTCAGCTCCTCGTTCTAAAGTCTGCACAATATATCTTTAATCACGTGGTTTTAGAGGACTATTGCAGTTTCAAATGTGTACATTAGGGACATGGGCATGATTAATCGATTAATTGATAATTGATCATTAAGAATTTCATCGATTACGTTCATTTTAATCGACAAACCGAATGTAGGTTGCTGTGTGTATCGTGACCAAACAGGTGTGTACATGTGTCTCTGCATCAGAAGGAGCGAGACACAAACAGTGGGTCAGTCTGTAACGAACCGAAGCACAAATGTGGATTTAACGATGATTTGGACAAGAAATTCCACACTTTCCGTTGCGTTGGGACAAGTGTGAGTCCATGTGCACAGTGTATAAAGCAGCACATATGTTTCTGTGTCCAGTGGGAAAAAGTTTTACCAGGTGAGAGTCGCTCAATGTGGATGACGAGGCCCCGCCCCCCCTCCCCCGTACGCTGTCCTGGTTTTGACAAACGCAAATCTGGTCACACTGAACCTGTATTCACCTGAGTCATGTCTTTTAATCCGACAGAAATTGAACCACATCAGCGACACAAGAGCTGGAGTTTTATCTTCACTTAGTTTATGCAAATTAGTGATGCAGTTTTAAGTTTCGTTTCTGTGAGATTTGAACAAAACTGAATTAAACACATTATAATGTCAAACGGGCTGATGTGGATCTAGAGTCGTTACGGTTTATATGTCGTGTAAAGGAAATTAAAATATTGTGTGATTATTTTGTCTTTTAGAAACAACATTTGGTCTTGGAACTGAAACTCATTAAGTTGGGAAAGACCCTTCAGTGTAAATGCTTCTGTTCCCTTTTGCTTGCTCATCTTATCTAGAAGCAGCTGATCAGGAAGTGATCAAGGCAGGTGAATATGGATGCAAATCCGATCAAGAAGTTGGGTTTCAGACTTTTGTCTCTCCTATTGTTTTAACTCCACATGTGACATCGTGCTCAGGAAGGCCAATAGAAACACATCTCAGTAGGAGTCGTCACCGTCTCACATGGAAACGTACGTCCTCTGGTCATCTCAACCTTTATAAACTTGGTGCTCGTATCATTCGAGGTCTGACGTCGCAGGGACATGCTGCTTGTTGTTCTGTCAGACCTATTTCTTGCAAGAAATAAACTCTGCATCTTTGCTTCAACATTCATCAGTGTCTACAAACGGAGTCTTTTTCCACAACATGTCGTAAAGTTGAATTTATTTATGCAGATTAGTAGTGCAGATAGTAATAATAATGATGATCAGTTTAATATAAAAACATTAATGATTAGTAAGTAAGTAAGTAAGTCTTTATTTATATAGCGCTTTCACAGACATTTCTGTCCCCAAAGACGCTTTACACTTTATTCAGCATTATTCATTCAATCTATACCTGGTGATGGTAAACTACTATTGTAGCCACAGCTGCCCTGGGGCACACTGACAGAAGCGCAGCTGCCATCGGTCCCTCCGACCACCACCATCACTCACACACACACCACTTTCATACTAGGCAAATTGGGCGAAGTGTCTTGCCTAAGGACACAATGATTGAATTGATTGTGTTTAACTGACCTTGACTATCATGTTTTTATGGAGACCTGGAGCATGTTTTGGGTTTATGAGGGAAACCGGAGCCCAGAGGAAACCCATCCAGACACAGGGAGAAACATGCAAACTCCACACAGAAAGGCCCAGGAGACCCGGGGATCGACCCAGAACCTTCTTGCTGTGAGGCATGAGTGCTAGCCACTCAGCCACCGTGCCGCCGATTAATCGATAATCGATCGTTAATTCTTCCGACGATCGATTAAGAAAATTTCATCGAATGCCCATCCCTACGTAGTGTAAATAAGAACATAATGATCCATTGGTGTTGTACTTTTGAACTACAGCTCAGGCTCCAGCACAATCTGTGATCTTTAAAGGTTGTATGGAGGATTTTTTTTTTTGTTTCAAGCTGTCAGTGAAAGATTAAAATACCATTACAGAGACGCAGCAGCTTTGTAATTATGATGACCAAAAAAAAAAGAACGAAAATCTATCAACTGTGGACGTGTTGAGGCCAGATAAACATCAGCCAATAGAAAACGAGGCTCCCTCATTTTCTATTGGCTGTTGGGTTGTCAATCAAACTCCCTAGTGTAACTGACTCGTCGGAGCGCGGGGATTACGTGGTTTACGCAGCGGTTCTTAGAGGCTTTTTCGAACTGTCGCTTCCTCGCATTTCGCACAAAGTTTGTCGCGACGGCGGACGAGAATCCACGACCGGTTCGCCGCAAAAGAAAGTCCGTTTTTGAGGTCGCTGAAAGAAGAAGAGAAGAGAAAAAGGAGCAAAGCCAAACTGAGGTGATTCTTGGAGATCTCGTCCAGCGATGGCGCGACCCAAGCAGACGAAGGGACTAAAAACTGACGCGTCGGTCGCTGAATTACTTCTAGACAGGAAACTTCAACAGTAATTCTGAACGCGCACAAGGACTGTCGCTGTATTTCTCTTCCCTTAAAAAAATCCTCTATACAACCTTTAAAGCTCACAGAGTCAACAGGACCTTTAAATACACAACAATACAAGCACATTTATGAACCTGAAAGTATTACACCAACACAAACTGGCATTTTAATTTGATTTACAATTGTAATTTGACCAAGAACCAAGCGCTGTACTGCAGCTGAATATCGACTGTAACAGGAGCCGCGTTGTGTTGTTTGGATGTTGGACCTGGAGGCAGATATGGATGAGACGCTTCAAACTCGCTCTCGTCTCTTTGCTGTGTTTACTCTGCCTGCTTTTCAATCACACAGGAAATGAGCTTCTGTCCTGCTCCAACAAAGCACACGGCCACGGTTCGGATCACGAGGACACACTCTGTACACAGTCTGACGGACGCTTTTAGAAATCGTGGAGCTGTAAAAAGCGAAATCATTCTACTGTGTCACGTACTGTAAATACACTGCCTCTGAAAACGGACGTTCTTGACAAGGTTTAGCAAAATAGGCTGTGAAATAAATCCTCCTTAGAAAGTACTCCACAAACTCGAAAGAATCACTGGTTTCCGTTCAGTCCTTTTGACCGATATTTTAGCCCTGGTTAAGCCCTGGTTTAGCTCTGACTTTAGTCCTGATTTAGTTCTTTTAGTCCTGGTTTAGTCCTGGTTTAGTCCTAGTTTAGTCCTAGTTTAATCCTGGTTTAGAACTGGTTTAGTCCTGGTTTAGTCCTAATTTAACCATGGTTGAGTCTTGGTTTAGACCTGGTTTAAACCTGGTTTAGTCCTGGTTTAACCCTGGTTTAGTCTTGGTTTACACCTGGTTTAGTCCTGGTTTAGACCTGGTTTAGTCCTGGTTTAACCCTGGTTTAGTCTTGGTTTAGACCTGGTTTAGTCCTGGTTTAGACCTGGGTTAGTCCTGGATTAGTCCTGGTTAAATCCTGGTTAAATTCTGGTTTAAATCTGACGTTGGTCTCGATTTAGTTCTGGTTTAGACCTGATTTAGATTTGGTTTGTCCTGGTTTAGTTTTGGTACAGTACTGGATTAGACCTAGTTTAGATCTAGTTTAGACCTGATATAGTCTTGGTATAGTCCAGGTATAGTCGAGGTATAGTTCTGGTATAGTCCAGGTATAGTCGAGGTATAGTTCTGGTATAGTTCAGGTATAGTTCTGGTATAGTTCTGGTATAGTCCAGGTGTAGTTCTGGTATAGTTCTGGTATAGTCCAGGTATAGTTTCTGGTATAGTTCTAGTATAGTTCTGGTATAGTTCTGGTATAGTCCAGGTATAGTTCTGGTATAGTTCTGGTATAGTCCAGGTGTAGTTCTGGTATAGTTCTGGTATAGTCCAGGTATAGTTCTGGTATAGTTCTGGTATAGTTCTGGTATAGTTCTGGTATAGTCCAGGTATAGTTCTGGTATAGTTCTGGTATAGTCCAGGTGTAGTTCTGGTATAGTTCTGTTATAGTCCAGGTGTAGTTCTGGTATAGTTCTGGTATAGTTCTGGTATAGTCCAGGTGTAGTTCTGGTATAGTTCTGGTATAGTCCAGGTATAGTTCTGGTATAGTCCAGGTGTAGTTCTGGTATAGTCCAGGTGTAGTTTGGTGTAGTTCTGGTATAGTCGAGTATAGTTCTGGTATAGTCCAGGTATAGTTGGTATAGTTCTGGTATAGTCCAGGTGTAGTTCTGGTATAGTCCAGGTGTAGTTCTGGTATAGTTCTGGTATAGTCCAGGTATAGTTCTGGTATAGTCCAGGTATAGTCCAGGTATAGTTCTGGTATAGTCCAGGTGTAGTTCTGGTATAGTTCAGGTATAGTCCAGGTGTAGTTCTGGTATAGTTCTGTTATAGTCCAGGTGTAGTTCTGGTATAGTTCTGGTATAGTACCGGTTTAGGCCTAGCGTTATCCTGGTTTAGTTCTGCTTTCGACTCTTTGTTCAGCACGTTGGTAGTAATTGAAGAGTGTGTTTGTGTGTGATCTGGCAGGGGGACACACATGCTGACGTTGCGCTCTATGGGACATACTGTACCCGTGTCCCTACACACTTGGCACAGGACGCACAGAGCTCAGAGCGCGTTAGCGGTGGCATTAGCATTTTGGCGGCGGACGCTATGAATGCCCCTCGCGGCTGCCAAGAAGTCTGAGCGCAACAACGTACACGAGCTCGTCCGGGTCTGAAAGAGATTTGTACAATTTACCAATGTTTGAACGTGGTACAGTCTGCCAAGAGAATCACAAAGCACCACGGCGAAGTTCTACTGGGTCATCGTCATATTGAGAGAACGTAACAGCTCAATTACACTGGGATTTATTCATTTACTGTCTATGGCACAGGTGTCAAACATACGGCCCGGGGGCCAGATCCGGCCCTCCAAGACCTTTAATCTGGCCCTCGGCTGATTTTCTACTAAAATATTTTAATGATATTTTCTATTAAAATCTTGTTAATTTTCTGTGGTGTTTATCACAGCAGCGTCTCCAGCGTCTCTGTACGTGGCCCCTCCCACCAGAGCAGCACAAATGAAGACTTGTCTCTTTCCAAACGCTCTTAAAGGACGATCGTTTTGACTGTTGACCGTGACACCCTCATCAGAAAAATGTCCAACATGAGAAAAGTGGACGCAGAGTGAAAAATTGACTTATTCCTATTTACATACAAGTTCATGTTAAAACTTTGTGTTGAAACTGTATTTTTCTTAAAGTTTCAGGTTGTTCATAATATTATAATATTTTGTAAAAGAAAGAGTTCATCAATTAAAAAAGATTTCTGTAATAGATTTGCGTTTCCCTGCACAAATATTTGAACTTATTGCTATTTTTGGGGTTTATACGCCATGAGTTTTCTGATGCAGCCCCCGGGGGGTCAAAATAGGTTGGATACGGCCCCCAGACCAAAATGAGTTTGACACCCCTGGTCTATGGAATTATGAAATTATTAGGTTTTGTTAGGCAAATTTAGGACTAAGGCTGCGTTCAGACTGCAGCCTGAAGTGACCCAAATCCGATTTTTTTTTCAAAACTGTGTTATTTATTATTATTATTTGTGAAATGTGGAGCAATACTTCAGATACAAGATTTTTAAAACATAAAAGATTGGAGATAAAATCCACAGGAAGTAGAGTCAGTATCACTAATCTGCAGCTTCACCTCGGTCCGTGCGCTGTGTGGATGTAAACACACACGTGAGGTCACACTTCTCTTGCCTTTTTACTTTTAAAGAACGCCTCAAACTGGACTCACGGCGCCGTTTTGTGGACTACATGTCATTATTTGAGGAGGACAAATTCTATAGATAATGTGGATGAGACGCTGCAATTTAAATATACCACTTTATGAGAGGTGAGGAAAAGTCTTCTCATTATTTTCACTTTATCCTGAGTTTGTATTTTGCATCTCTGTGCCTGTTAGAGGAACACAAACAATATCCTCTGGCTGATGAAAATAGTGTGATTTTAACTGGGTCAGGTTCGGACACAAATATCTTAATGCCAGTCGGGCTCAGGTTGGATTCAGTCATTGCTCTGTCGGACAATGGCCGTTCTCAGACAGACTCACACTCTAATACACACTGGGACATGCACACTGGGACATACACATCTGCATGGCGGTGCCGACATGCCCGTCCCCCTTTGCTCCATTATATGCACATATTGATCCCAGCTCCTCTGTCTCGCCCTCGCAACCTTTACAGCCTTCAGGGTCATTCCCAAGGACATTTATTAATATGACATGAGCTGAGGGAGCATGGATTTTGGAAATTCAAATGCACACGAAACTAAAACAGTGTTCTGTGAAGTGACGTGCAGATTTCTTATGCACATAACTGGGTAACACTTTATAACACAGGTGTCAAACATGCGGCCCGGGGGCCAGATCCGGCCCTCCAAGACCTTTAATGTGGCCCTTGGGTGATTTTCTACTAAAATATTTCAATTATATTTTCTATTAAAATATTGTTCATTAACAATTTTCGCCTACTTCAGCGCAGAATAGTGACGTTTGTGTCTTGTTGATAACGTGTAGGTGGATGAACCGTTCAGACTGAAGTCACATGTCAAAAGATCAGATATGTATCAGTTTCAGGAGCACAGATCCAAGTGTCCTGGGTCACATTTGAAAAAGACTGACATTAAAAGATCAGATACAGGAACACAGAAGCCAAAAAATCATCAAAAAAAAGATTTGGGTCACTTCAGGCTGCAGTCTGAATGCAGCTTAACAGCCCAGAAAATACGGTACTTTATTTTACTACTGCTGTTCTTTGTTGGTTTTAAATGCTGATCACATGCACTTTACTTTTGAATTCAAATCATTACGTCAAATTCTAGGAATCGACAAACTGTACTGAAAGTGGTTCTTTTTTTGAGTGAGATTCTGCAAAGGAAGAAGTATAAACATGGACTTTACAGACTAGTGTCCTGCTCCTGGATAAAGAAATGCACTTTTGTTTACATTTCCAATACAAGTGAGCTGTACACTACGACTGAATTTCAGTATAACATGATTAATCACAGGAACTCATGCGATTAGTGCGGTTATTTTTAAATTTTTTGCTCAGCCCTAGTATTTTCATATGAACTATCCAAAAGTAAAGCTGATCCACTCATTATTTAAATTGATGGTGGTTCATTATATTTCTCCAGCCACATCATAAATCTACATATTCTGTGTGAAAATGAAATCCAGTGACAGGAGCCATCTGTGATCCACAAACTGTATCTGGCCTCTGTCGGCTGAATTGATCTAAAGCAGCACAAAGGCCAGAGCTGAAAGGGTTAAAGGTGTTTTGTAAATGAACCATGACATCATCTGATCTGCGCCCTCACCATGGCGACAGCATCAAAGACAATATGGACGCCCCGTTTTTTGAATCAAGACCAAATCGCATCTGACACACTGCGGATAAAACAGATTTTTAATCAGGTTTCAACCTTTGAACAACCATCACAACCGTCCACACGCACAAAATAAACATCACAACAGTCCACACGCACAAAATAAACATCACAACAATCCACACACGCACAAAATAACATCACACAACACGTCACACGCACACAAATAACATCCACAACAATCCACACGCACAAAATAAACATCACAACAGTCCACACGCACAAAATAACCATCACACAACAGTCCACACACACAAAATAAACATCACAACAATCCACACACACACGCACAAAATAAACATCACAACAGTCCACACGCACAAAATAAACATCACAACAGTCCACACACACAAAATAAACATCACAACAGTCCACACACACACACAAAATAAACATCACAACAATCACACGCACAAAATAAACATCACAACAGTCACACACAGCACACAAAATAACCATCCACAACAGTCCACACGCACAAAATAAACATCACAACAGTCCACACACGCACAAAATAACCATCACAACAGTCCACACGCACAAAATAAACATCACAACAGTCCACACGCACAAAATAAACATCACAACAGTCCACACGCACAAAATAAACATCACAACAGTCCACACGCACAAAATAAACATCACAACAGTCCACACGCACAAAATAAACATCACAACAGTCCACACACACGCACAAAAAAAACATCACAACAGTCCACACGCACAAAATAAACATCACAACAGTCCACACGCACAAAATAAACATCACAACAGTCCACACACACGCACAAAATAAACATCACAACAATCCACACACACAACAATAACCATCACAACAATCCACACGCACAAAATAAACATCACAACCAGTCCACACGCACAAAATAAACATCACAACAATCCACACACACACAAAATAACACATCACAACAGTCCACACACACAACAAAAATAAACATCACAACAATCCACACGCACAAAAAAAACATCACAACAGTCCACACACACGCACAAATAAACATCACAACATCCACACACACAAAATAAACATCACAACAATCCACACGCAACAAAAATAAACATCACAACAGTCCACACGCACAAAAATAAACATCACAACAATCCACACGCACAAAAAAAACATCACAACATCCACACACACAACAAAAATAAACATCACAACAATCCACACGCACAAAATAAAACATCACAACAATCCACACACGCACAAAATAAACATCACAACAATCCACACGCACAAAATAACATCACAACAATCCACACGCACACAAAAATAAACACACACACAACAATCCACACGCACAAATAAACATCACAACAGTCCCACACGCACAAATAAACCATCACAACAATCCACACGCACAAAATAAACATCACAACAATCCACACGCACAAAAATAAACATCACAACAGTCCACACGCACAAAATAAACATCACAACAGTCCAACCACACGCACAAAATAAACATCACAACCGTCCACGAGTCCTGATAAAAAAGCCCACGTGCGTCTACATCTACTGCGAGATCAATGAGCTACATTCAAATGAATCTTTATTTCATGGAAATATTTGTTAGGTTTATTTATAAAAATACTATGCATTATTCCATATAGAACTGAGTCTCTTGAACGGCTGAATTTATTTATCATATTTTTTTCAAACTTATCGTTAAGCTCTAAGCTTTGATTTTCGGCGTGAAAATGTCAGTCGGTTTGAGATTAGGTGCGGGAACTGACGCCGCCATGGTTCTCTGCCGACCTAAAAACACTAAAGGTGAAATGTTTTATGTTTGAGAGAAAAATTCAGCCTAAATCTGTAGAGTTTGTGTGTTAATGATAATGTGTGAATGAAATAAAACACAACTCCAGGTCTTTGTGACGAGGAAACTGGGCCCAGTCAAGCTGAAGTAAACAACAAGGCCAAAAATACAAGTTAATGCATCTGATATAAAACTGTATTGAACAGATACATATGTACTCTAGTTTATGAAACTGTTGACCTTTTTTCTGTACCATTTTTGGTTCTAAAGTTCCATATGTTTTAAACAGACCATGTATGAAACATGGAACAAAAATTATTTCCCAAATTTCAAAGACCCAAAAATCATGTAAATAAATGGATGTATTTCATCATATCTTGTGTTATTCCATCTTTGAACTGTTGATGAAGGGACAGGATTTTTCAAAAAATAAAAGCATTTAAAATGATAAAAATTTGCTGGGAAGGACTGACATATTTAATAGAAATATTTACCTTTCATTTTGAAGTAATATTAAAGTTTTCAGAAGAAAAAAGTGACAAATGATGTAAAATCCTGCACCTTCTACTTGTTTGTACAATTTTCCTCCGTTACTTTCCCTCCGTTACCATGAACTTTTGATGGATTCAACATTTATATTAATCTCACTGTGTATGTAATGGTAATGTAATATTCACTTTGGTTACTCAATCTTATTATAATCAATGTATTAATATGTGCACTTAAACTATTCTGTTTCTGAGTATTGCAGATTTCATGAGTTGCAGAAGGTCATAAAGTCCTATCTATTCAATAACAGGAAACATCTTGGGCGACCATTGCTTAAGGAAGATAAACTAACTAAGTTTTTTGTCAACAACTTGAAAGAATATCACAGGTTTAACTTGACCCTGTTGGAGTGTAACTCTTTCCTACATTCTGATACTTTACTTATTTCAATAGTTCCTCTAGTTTCTGAATAAGAGACATTTGAATGTCAAAAATCTGCCCCTGTTTCCCTCCGTTAACACTTGACCTGGACCCAACTACATTATAATATCCAATAGATCCAAAAATATTGTAATACGGGCCTGTTAATTAAGAAAAACATATTGAAAACAAGTCAAATCAAACCTTCTTCTAGTCACAGTTAAACGTGTGGACAGCTTTCCTCCGTGCGCGTTTAAATTTCAAGTGCGGATGAGGAGCTGTTGTGACGTTTGTAAAAAAAAAAAATCTCCCGGTGCTGAAGTCCGTGTCCTGCTTTGGCCCTGGTCTAATGCAGCCGCCATCGATCCTTATCACCCCCACTTCCTGTGCACATGATACTCCCTCTCCTCTCCCCTCCTCTCTCACTTTTCCATCCTTCTGACGCTCTCTCTCTCTCTCCCTCCGTCTCATCGTCTCTCTCATCTGTCGCTCTCCAGTCGTACGATTTGACGAGAAGTGTGATTGTGATTAAAAATAGAATTCCGTTCAAAGTTCATGTCCACGAGAGCCGACAAAAAGGACTGAAATCTGAAGTGACAAACGCAATACAAGAATCACATGAATCGTCCTGGAGGAGAGAGATGGAGAACATTTTTGAGATTGCAGATCTACAGTTTATTTACAGAAATAAATTAATCTGTAGTGTTCGACAAGTGGCACAATGACATCTTATGTAAACCAAAATTAAGAACATATATCTTAATTACAGACTGTTTTGGACCTGAACCACATGCAGTGTTGGGAAGGTGACTTTTAAAATGTAATCCCCTACAGATTACAGATTACACACCCCAAAATGTAGTTTGTAACGTAATCCATTAAATTACTTAAAGTGAGTAATGTAATCTGAATACTTTGGATTACTTGATTTGTTGTAGAGAAGCAAAGACGAGGAAATCTTCACATAAGAAGTTTCGTCTGCTAAAAGAAAATAAAAAGCCCAGACTTTCCTTAACCATATTAAAAATATTATTGACAGAATGGTTTCGTCCTGTTAAATCCTGTTTTAGTCCTGGTTTAGATCTAGTTTAGACGTGGTTTTAGTCTGGTTTAGTCCTGGTTTAGTTCTAGTTTAGTCCTGGTTTAGTCCTGTTTTTAGTCAGTCTGGTTTAGTTAAGTCCTGGTTTAGTCCTGTTTAGTCTGGTTTAGTCTAGTTAGTAGTCCTGGTTTAGTCTGGTTAGTCCTAGTTTAGTCCTGGTTTAGTTCTAGTTTTAGTCTTTTAGTCTGGTTTTATCCTAGTTTAGTCCTGGTTTAGTTCTAGTTTAGTCCTGGTTTAGTCCTGTTTTAGTCCTAGTTTAGTCCTGTTTAGTCCTGGTTTTAGTCCTAGTTTAGTCCTGTTTAGTTTAAGTCCTAGTTTAAGTGGTTTTAGTTTAGTCCTGGTTTAGTCCTGGTTTTAGTCCTAGTTAGTCCTGGTTTAGTTCTAGTTTAGTCCTGTTTAGTCCTGGTTTTAGTCCTAGTAGTCCTGGTTTAGTCCTGGTTTTAGTCCTAAAGTCCTGGTTTAGTCCTGAGTAAAAGAAAAAAACTTCATTTATTGTCTTGTCTGGCAGTTTGTCTGTGTTTTGTTGTACCTGTATGTTCTTTTAAAAGAAACAAATATTAATAAAGATAATATAAAAAAAGAAAAGAAATGACGGCACTTCATAAATTGCAGCTTTTATGATTTGCTAATTGCGCCGATTCAAATTACAATTAATCTCACAGCCTCATCTCTGTCTCTCCTCCTCTCCTCTCTTCTCTTCTCTTCTCTCTCTTTCTATTACTCAACCCAAACCCCCTAACTGCCCATCTTCCTAAAAGCTGAACATTGACTCCAGCTCAGAGTCAAACCCCAGGAGCTTTTCTCCTCCGGGTCAACGAGTCCACAGCCCTTCACCCACTCACCGGAATCACTCCAGTCAATCCCACAAAAAAAACACAATTAATACAGTTTATATGACGCTCTTTTTGAGGACACACTCCTGCATTATTCATCTCCTTCAGTCTTCGTTTATTCTGTGGGTAAACCTCCGAAGCCACAGCCGCCTCGGGACGGACGAGCTGCGCCGTCTGCACCTCACACCAGAACATTTCAGCTAAATTCACAATATCGGATCAATCTTCAGCGCGAAATATTTCCACTGGGTGTTGTTTGTGTCCAGTGTCGGGGAGTAACAGATTACATGTACTGGAGTTAAGTAATCAGAGTACAAATGATGAGTAACTGTATTCAGTTACAGTTACTGTTTCAGTGAGTGGGAATTGGATTACAGTTACTTTGTTGAAATAAATGGATTACACAGAGGGATTTTCCTGTTTTCACATTTTGGGCTAAACCCCTTTTTTTTTTTTTCGGTAATTCCACTCATTGCTGGAAACTAAACGAGGTCTAAACCAGGACTAAAACAGGTCTAAACTAGATCTAAACCAGGTCTAAACCAGGACTAAAACCAGGTCTAAACTAGATCTAAACCAGGTCTAAACCAGGTCTAAAACCAGGTCTAAACTAGATCTAAACCAGGTCTAAACCAGGACTAAAACAGGTCTAAACTAGATCTAAACCAGGTCTAAACCAGGTCTAAACTAGATCTAAACCAGGTCTAAACCAGGACTAAAACCAGGTCTAAACTAGATCTAAACTAAGGTCTAAACCAGGACTAAAACCAGGTCTAAACTAGATCTAAACCAGGTCTAAAACAGGACTAAAACCAGGTCTAAACTAGATCTAAACCAGGTCTAAACCAGGACTAAACCAGGTCTAAACCAGGACTAAAACCAGGTCTAAACTAGATCTAAACTAGATCTAAACCAGGACTAAAACCAGGTCTAAACTAGATCTAAACCAGGTCTAAACCAGGACTAAACCAGGTCTAAACTAGATCTAAACCAGGTCTAAATCAAGACTAAAACCAGGTCTAAACTAGATCTAAACCAGGTCTAAAACAGGTCTAAACCAGGTCTAAACCAGGACTAAACCAGGTCTAATCTAGATCTAAACTAGATCTAAACCAGGTCTAAAACCAGGACAAAACCAGGACTAAACCAGGACTAAAACAGGACTAAAACAGGTCTAAACCTGCTTTAAAGAAACAGGCAGAAATATTTTAGATGTGTTCAAATAAATGTTTAAAGCTCCTATGTTACACAAAACGGACTCTTGTGAGCTTTAAGACAGACCTGGAGTTGTGTTTTGTTTCTTTCACACACTTTATTCTTAGTCTGTCTACATCTCCAACGCTCAAAATGCTCTGCTCCACCTTGTGATGTCATGCAGTGGTCATTTTCAAGTGAACAGCTCCTTTTACCTTGAAGAGACGGGCAACTGAAGGGCTGAAGCAACATTAGAAATGAGCGTGAAATAGATCGCTTTAAAATAGAAAGTCAATGTTGTGTGACTAATTTATTATGAATTAAAAGTTATAATCATTTGCAGAGACATTTGTGAATTATTAAACAGCAATTGTAGCCCTCAGCTTTCGCCTCTCCTCCCCCGTCCTTGTCCACGTGAAAAACTGCCGGCCTTTCTGCGAGACTCTGAAATCAATGGGGTAATTACTTCTGCGTTATCTTCATCCCCCACAGTGACATTTCAACGTGCCCCTGCGACCCAGAGACACGGGGGCAGAGCCGGACGAGCTCCAGCCCGTCGCCGAGCGCTTTGTCTGGCCGCAGAGCCGCAGCTGGGCCCCGGGTCGACGAGCTGCACGCACGAACCGTAAACCCGCACGAGAATCTGAAACTCGATGTCGATAAGGAACAGACGCGATACTCGAAACTGATTCTGATACCAAAAACTACCAGCTGCACCTGCACGTGTCAGTCTGGGTAGTTTGTAACGTAATCCATTAAATTACTTAAAGTGAGTTATGTAATCTGATTACTTTGGATTACTTGATTTGCTGTAGAGAAACAAAGACGAGGAAATCTTCACGTAAGATGATTTGTCTGATAAAAGAAAATAAAAAAGTCCAGATTTTACTGAACCAAATTAAAAATATTATTGATAGAAGAAGAAGAAACACGTCCACACAGCAGGATTTAGTCCAGTTAAGTCCTGTTTTAGTCCTGGTTTAGTCCTGGTTTTAGTCCTGTTTTAGTCCTGGTTTAGACCCGGTTTAGACCTAGTTTTAGACCTAGTTTTTAGACCTGGTTTTAGTCCTGGTTTAGATCCTGGTTTTAGACCTGGTTTAGACCTGGTTTAGACCTGGTTTTTAGACCTGGTTTAGACCTGGTTTACCTAGTTTTTAGACCTGGTTTTAGACCTGGTTTAGATCCTGGTTTAGTCCTGGTTTAGACCTGGTTTTAGACCTGGTTTAGACCTGGTTTTTTAGACCTGGTTTAGATCCTGGTTTTAGACCTGGTTTTAGACCTGGTTTAGACCTGGTTTAGACCTGGTTTAGACCCTGGTTTAGACCTGGTTTTAGACCTGGTTTAGAACCTGGTTTTAGACCTGGTTTAGACCTGGTTTAGTCCTGGTTTAGACCTGGTTTTTAGGTTTACCTGGTTTAGACCTGGTTTTAGACCTGGTTTTAGACCTGGTTTTAGTCCTGGTTTAGATCTGGTTTTTTGGACCTGGTTTAGACCTGGTTTTAGTCCTGGTTTAGATCTGGTTTTTTGGACCTGGTTTAGACCTGGTTTAGCCCTGGTTTTAGACCTGGTTTAGACCTGGTTTTAGTCCTGGTTTAAATCTGGTTTTAGACCTGGTTTAGTGTTCGGCAATGAGAATGGAATGGAGAAATTACTGAGAAAAAACAAAACAAAAACTAAGTAACTGTAATCCAATTCCCACTCACTGAAACAGTTACTCATAAATTGTACTCTGATTACTTAACTCTGGTACATGTAATCTGTTACTCCCGACACTGATGACAGGTGGTTTTGACGTTAACGTTTCAATCAGAATCATAAATCACAGAAACGAGCCTTTGCATTTAAACTGTTCAAAATCATTTTACACAGTTTGAAAAGTTTGAACTTTCTTCAACTTTTTGAGTTTATTTCAAAATGATGTCAGGACCATAAACTAGAACTCAACCAAGGACTAAACCAAGGTCAAACCAGTTCTAGACCAGGACTACAACAGGTCTAAACCAAGACTACAGCAGGTCTAAACCAGGACTACAGCAGATCTAAACCAGGACTACAACAGGTCTAAACCAGGACTATAACAGGTCTAAACCAGGACTACAAAAGGTCTAAACCAGGACTACAGCAGGATCTAAACCAGGACTACAAGCAGATCTAAACCAGGACTACAGCAGGTCTAAACAAGGACTATAACAGGTCTAAACCAGGACTACAAGCAGGTCTAAACCAGGACTACAACAGGTCTAAACCAAGACTACAACAGGTCTAAACCAGGACTACAGCAGATCTAAACCAGGACTACAGCAGGTCTAAACCAGGACTACAGCAGGTCTAAACCAAGACTACAGCAGGTCTAAACCAGGACTACAGCAGGTCTAAACCAGGACTACAGCAGGTCTAAACCAGGACTACAGCAGGTCTAAACCAAGACTACAAAAGGTCTAAACCAGGACTACAGCAGATCTAAACCAGGACTACAACAGGTCTAAACCAGGACTACAACAGGTCTAAACCAGGACTACAACAGGTCTAAACCAGGACTACAACAGGTCTAACCAGGACTACATCAGATCTAAACCAGGACTACAACAGGTCTAAACCAGGACTACGGCAGGTCTAAACCAGGACTACAGCAGGTCTAAACCAGGACTACAGCAGATCTAAACCAGGACTACAGCAGATCTAAACCAGGACTATAACAGATCTAAACCAGGACTACAACAGGTCTAAACCAGGACTACAGCAGGTCTAAACCAGGACTACAGCAGGTCTAAACCAGGACTACATCAGGTCTAAACCAGGACTACAACAGGTAACTAAAACAGGTCTAAACCAGGACTACAACAGGTCTAAACCAGGACTACGGCAGGTCTAAAACCAGGACTACGGCAGGTCTAAACCAGGACTACAGCAGATCTAAACCAGGACTACAGGTCTAAACCAGGACTATAACAGGTCTAAACCAGGACTACAACAGGTCTAAACCAGGACTACAAACAGCTAAACCAGGACTACAGCAGGTCTAAACCAGGACTACAGGTCTAAACCAGGACTACAACAGGTTTAAACCAGGACTATAACAGGTCTAAACCAGGACTACAACAGGTCTAAACCAGGACTACGGCAGGTCTAAACCAGGACTACGCAGGTCTAAACCAGGACTACAGCAGATCTAAACCAGGACTATAACAGGTCTAAACCAGGACTACAACAGTCTAAACCAGGACTACGGCAGGTATAAACCAGGACTACAGCAGGTCTAAACCAGGACTATACAGGTAAACCAGGACTACAACAGGTCTAAACCAGGACTACGGCAGGTCTAAACCAAGACTACAGCAGGTATAAACAGGACTATAACAGGTCTAAACCAGGACTACAGCACTAAACCAGGACATAACAGGTCTAAACCAGGACTACAACAGATCTAAACCAGGACTACAACAGGTAACCAGCTAACCAGGACTACATCAGGTCTAAACCAGGACTACAATCAGGTCTAAACAGGACTACAGCAGGTCTAAACCAGGACTACAGCAGATCTAAACAGGACTACTAAACCAGGACTAACCAGGACTACTAAACAGGACTACAACAGGTCTAAACCAGGACTACAACAGGTAAACCAGGACTACATCAGGTCTAAACCAGGACTACAGCAGGTCTAAACCAGATCTAAACCAGGACTCTAAACAGGACTACAAGGTTTAAACCAGGACTATAACAGGTCTAAACCAGGACTACAACAGGTCTAAACCAGGACTACGGCAGGTCTAAACCAGGACTACGGCAGGTCTAAACCAGGACTACAGCAGATCTAAACCAGGACTACAGCAGATCTAACAGGACCAGGATCTAAACAGGACTAAACAGGTCTAAACCAGGACTACAACAGGTCTAAACCAGGACTACAAACCAGCAGTCTAAAACCAGGACTACAACAGGTTTTAAACCAGGACTAAACAGGTCTAAACCAGGACTACAACAGGTCTAAACCAGGACTACGGCAGGTCTAAACCAGGACTAGGTCTAAACCAGGACTACAGCAGATCTAAACCAGGACTAAACAGTCTAAACCAAGGTCTAAACCAGGACTACTCTAAACCAAGACTCAGGGTATAAACCAGGACTATAACAAAACCAGGACTACAACAGATCTAAACCAGGACTACAACAGGTCTAAACCAGGACTACATCTAAACCAGGACTACATCAGGTCTAAACCAGGACTACAGCAGGTCTAAACCAGGACTACATCAGGTCTAAACCAGGACTACATCAGGTCTAAACCAGGACTACAGCAGGTCTAAACCAGGACTACAACAGGTCTAAACCAGGACTATAACAGGTCTAAACCAGGACTATAACAGGTCTAAACCAGGACTACAACAGGTCTAAACCAGGACTACAACAGGTCTAAACCAGGACTACAACAGGTCTAAACCAGGACTACAACAGGTCTAAACCAGGACTACAACAGGTCTAAACCAGGACTATAACAGGTCTAAACCAGGACTACAACAGGTCTAAACCAGGACTACAGCAGGTCTGAACAAAACTAGGGCAAAGACCAGATAAAACCAAGACAAACCAATTGCCAACTGGGTCTAAGCCAGAACTAAACCAAGATCAAACTAGTTCTAGACCAGGACCACAACAGAAAACCAAGAAGAAAGAAAAAAAAAAAAAACAAAACAAAACCAAGACTAACAAATCTGCACCAGGACTAAGACTAAAGGGCTAAATATTGGAAACCGAATTTGAAACCAGGACTAACCAATCTGACTGGGGTCTAAGTCAGGACTAAATCAAGAGACCAAACCAGGTCTAAACCAAAACTAACGCAGGACTACAGAAGGTCTAAACCAGGTCTAAACAAAACCTGCACAAATTGCAATTTCGCCATAAATACGAGTCATTTTTTTTAGAGCGGCAGAGTGATTTTTGTGTAAACTTGTCCACACTCCAGCTCCTCCGTCTGGTTTGTTTTGGCAGTGAAAGTATCTCAGTTTCACACTTCACTATCAGAGCTCTTCCCTCTTTAGGATTCAGAAAACGTCGCAGCATTAGACAAACTGATCCGGCTCGAGGAGGGACATCGATCTGCAAAAGCAAGCAAAACCAAAGTCCAGGGTTCAGTCTGGGTCAAGTCCGGGTCTGGTCTGGGTCAAATGCAGGATGAGCTTTGGTTTAATGGGCTCTGACCTCCAAGTGAAGCCAGGGAAATCTCATTAAAATGTGTGATCATGTGGCCTCTATGCAGTGACCGGAGGAAACACTTCAAATGTCTGTCTAGTCCTTTGAAATGTGCTGTAATTTTAATATATCATCTTTCTAATGTTTTCTATTTATCTAGTATTTTTTTAATCACAATTGTGAGTTTGTAATAGTGCTATCACAAAAACAAAAATTTCCAACTCGATCTTGATACTCGATGTCGATTCTGATGTCGTTCTACTTTCAGGACGTCAAAAGTATTGAAAATCAGATACTAAAGTTCCATTCAAAGGAGAGAGAAGAACCTTGAGCTGGAACAGAACAAGTATAAGAGCAGATGTAAGAAGTTAATGCATCTGATATAAAAATGTATTGAACAGATACATATGTACTCTAGTTTATCAAACTGTTGACCTTTTTTCCTGGACCATTTTTGGTTCTAAAGTTCCATCCGTTTTAAACAGACCATGTATGAAACATGGAACAAAAATTATTTCCCAAATTTCAAAGACCTGAAAATCATGTAAATAAATGGATGTATTTCATCATATCTTGTGTTATTCCATCTTTGAACTGTTGATGAAGGTACATGATTTTTTTTAAAAAAAAAAAGTATTTAAAATGATAAAAATTTTTGAAGGACTGACATATTTATAGAAATAGTTTCCTTTCATTTTGAAGTAATATTAAATTATTCGGAAGAAAAAAGCGAACAAATGATGTAAAATCCTGCACCTTCTACTTGTTGTACAATTTTCCCTCCGTTACTTTTCCCTCCGTTACCATGAACTTTCTTAATAAAAAATCTCATGAGTCAAAAAGTAAGAGGTTTTTCAACCTAATCTTGTACCATATGGTAGAAAACTATATGAAGCAAATATTCAAACCAGTTTGTTAAGGATATGTAAGTGAGAACCAAGAGTTATCACTGTTTGGATTTATTGCCCAAAAAGTGCTGCATATTTCATTCCCTCTGTTACCGACATGAGTTTTTAAAATTTTTTGTCAACAACTTGAAAGAATCTCACAGGTTTAACTTGACCCTGTTGGAGTGTAACTCTTTCCTACATTCTGATACTTTACTTATTTCAATAGTTCCTCTAGTTTCTGAATAAGAGACATTTGAATGTCAAAAATCTGCCCCTGTTTCCCTCCGTTACCACTTGACCAGACCCATAAACGAGGCTCAGACTTCAGGGTCTTAATGCTCAATTCGTATGTTTTTACAAAGTCTGATTTTTTTGCGATGTTGTTCACATTTCCTATTAAATGCGGCGTAGGTACCGTCGCTCTAGGGTCACGTGACGGTGCAAAGCCTCTATTGAAGTTCAGTTTGAAATTTTACTGCCATGACAACACTACAAGTCAGATCTGTCAAAAGGCGAGCCCACTCAAAAATAAGAACGCATATATTTTTAAAGGTATTTTTAGCAGATCAAGATACAGTGGAACATTTCAGCCAAAGCCACATCTCCACGGAGACAAGGACACAAAATCTACTAAGTGGAAGTTGGTTAGTGAGCACAAACAAGCATCGGTCAAGCAGGGCAGCGGGCAGCGGCAAAACAACAGCCGGTCCTATTATTGACGCCTGAATAATAGATGGAGCAGAGAGTAGGAAACAAGTGCAGGAGATAGAGGGAAAGGAGCTAAAAACAACCCCAGGAGGGAGGCCCGCGGCTGGGAGAGGTTAGAGCAGAGCCCGGCGGAAATCCTGCTTCAAAACAAGATCAGACGAGAAGGGACAAGGAGGTAAAGAGCACGAGCGCCGCAGACCGAGGAAGATCTGCCAAGATTTAGTCCAGGTTTAGTCCAGGTCTAGTCCAGGTCTAGACCAGGTCTAGTCCAGGTCTAGTCCAGGTTTAGACCAGGTCTAGTCCAGGTTTAGACCTGGTTTAGACCAGGTTTAGGTTTAGTCCAGGTTTAGTCCAGGTTTAGACCAGGTTTAGACCAGGTTTAGTCCAGGTTTAGTCCAGGTTTAGTCCAGGTTTAGTCCAGGTTTAGACCAGGTTTAGTCCAGGTTTAGTCCAGGTTTAGTCAGGTTTAGACAGGTTTAGACCAGGTTTAGACCAGGTTTAGACCAGGTTTAGTCCAGGTTTAGTCCAGGTTTAGTCCAGTTTAGTCCAGGTTTAGTCCAGGTTTAGTCCAGGTTTAGTTTTAGTCCAGGTTTAGTCAGGTTTAGTCCAGGTTTAGTCCAGGTTAGTCCAGGTTACCAGGTTTAGTCCAGGTTTAGACCAGGTTTAGTCCAGGTTTAGTCCAGGTTTAGTCCAGGTTTAGTCCAGGTTTAGACCAGGTTTAGACCAGGTTTTTTCTAGGTTTAATCCAAGTTCAGTCCAGGTTTAGTCAGGTTTAGTCAGGTTTAGTCCAGGTTTAGTCCAGGTTTAGTCCAGATTTAGTCCAGGTTTAGTCCAGGTTTAGTGCCGGTTTAATTCCAGTTTAATCCAGGTTTAGTCCAGGTTTAGTCCAGGTTTAGTCCAGGTTTAGTCCAGGTTTAGTCCAGGTTTAGACCAGGTTTTGTCTAGGTTTAATCCAAGTTCAGTCCAGGTTTAGTTCAGGTTTAGTCCAGGTTTAGTCCTGGTTTACTTCAGGTCTAGTCCAGGTCTAGTCCTGGTTTAGTCCTGGTTTAGTCCTGGTTTAGTCCTGGTTTAGTCCTGGTTTACTTCATGTTCATATCAGATTTTACTTCAGGTTTAGTCCAGGTTTACAGTGTTTTCTGTCCTACCTTAGTCCTAATTCAGTCCTGGTTCAGTCCTGGTTCAGTCCTGGTCCAGTCCTGGTCCAGTCCTGGTCCAGTCCTGGTCCAGTCCTGGTCCAGTCTGGTCCAGTCTTGGTCCCGGACATTTTGCGAGTTCAGTAAAAACAAGTTTTACAAAAGAAACATTGAATGGTAAATATATTCCTCTATACTATTTTCTATTTGTCATCTGATGCCAGCTTCTGCAATCCAATACTTCAACCCATACTTCAGTACGATTCTCCACATCTGCAGTATCAGATAACACCACAGTACACCGCAGTACACCACAGTACACCGCAGTACACCACAGTACACCAGTACACAGTACACCACAGTACAGTACACCACAGTACACCGCAGTACACCACAGTACACCGCAGTACAACCGCAGTACACCACAGTACACCACAGTACACCACAGTACACCACAGTACACCACAGTACACCACAGTACACCGCAGTACACCACAGTACACCACAGTACACCACAGCACACCAGAGTACACCACAGCACACCACAGTACACCACAGTACACCAGTACACACAGTACACCACAGTACACCACAGTACACCGCAGTACACCGCAGTACACCACAGTACACCACAGTACACCGCAGTACACCGCAGTACACCGCAGTACACCGCAGTACACCACAGTACACCACAGTACACCGCAGTACACCGCAGTACACCACAGTACACCACAGTACACCAGCACAGTACACCAGTACACCACAGTACACCAGTACACCACAGTACACCACAGTACACCACAGTACACCGCAGTACACCACAGTACACCAGCAGTACACCGCAGTACACCGCAGTACACACAGTGCACTACACCGCAGTACACGTACAGTACACACCAAACACACAGCCCAAGCCAACGCCAAAACAGCAGCAATGCAGAAATCCAATCTGTTTAAACCGAAAATGTGTCTCTGATCTTGAACGGTCACTGCCTAAACCCCAGTACCTGAAGCATCGTCAGTCTGCTAGTGCAGCCTCTGCAGCTCAGGGAGGGAATTCTGGAGGTTCTGAGTTTTCACACGAGGCCTGGAGATCAGCTGGAAAGTCCCCCTGGCTGGAAGGTCCCCCTGAATTATACCCTTTATGAAACTAAGTTAGTTAATCTAAACACTATTATTTTTATTGTTTATTAGATTCTGTTTTAGGCAAATGTTGTTACTTCCGCCAAGGAGGGTGGGTGGGTCATTATCCGTTTTTTCATTTTGGTTTTGGAGACAAATAACGAAGAAAACTGTTGTTTTTTCGTTTTCTTATTTTTGGTTTTATATTGAAAAACGAATGAACGAATGATACACGGATTGATAAGGGGTGTGTCTCCAACCTTTAGCATGTGCCAGTCTGTGATGGGACACGTGTTGGGACAAAACTGCTGTGTATGTTTCCATGAAGATGTTAACTCAACAGTTATGCTGGTATAAAAGGCACCCAGTTTTTCTGTGCATCAGTGGGGGAACGTCGACTGCGTTGTCGAGGGACGACCGACGCACAGAGACGACGCCGCGTAGGCAAATCATGCTGAATCAACTTGAATCTTGAGACCTGCACCTGCCTGAACCAATAAAGAGACATGTCTGAGAACTGTTCTGACTCTCCAAGCCTCTTTCTTAAGATCCTCTGTTCAGGCTGCCTCCAGGAGAAGCTGACACTTCCTAACATTTGGTCTCGCTACATTCGCATTTCATTTTATTACGATATAGAAGCTGATTTTCAAACTCAGTACAGAAGTTACCGTGTGCCGCCTAAGAGAAGGGGGCCAGGGGGGACGCTCGAGTCGGTATTCGTCCATAAACTGAGAATGAGACAAACTTGGATGTGTCTCTACCTGCAGGGTAAGGATCTGGACACACGGGTGCAGTTACAGCCTCATACATAAGACTGGGCGATATGGATCAAAAAATATATCTCGATATATTTTGCTATATCTCGATATACGATATATATCTCGATATATGTTCAAGAAAAAATAACCCCCTAAAACTGAAAACTGCAAAAACAAATATGTCAAATTCCACAAGGTCTTTTTTTTTTTTTTAAATTGAAGTATAAGAGGTCGACAGTTCATACAGGAACATTTAAGATTACAAAAAACCCTAATTACATAAATAATAATTTAACTGTAAAATAAAAGAATAAAACATATTTCCTTTGTTTCATTCATAAATAAAACAACTCAACACAAGCTCATCTTTGCATTAACTCTGTTATCCAGACCAGAACCAGAACCATGAGCTCATTTAACAGAAGAAACTCAGGATGTTCCTTATTTTAACAGATCCATGTTCCAGCGACAGGATCTGAGGTTTAATCCCACAATCCACTGCAGATCAAACCCAACGATTCAAACACTGTTGTACAAGTGACACTGCAGCAGATTATTCATTAAAATCTTCTGCATAAATAAACTTTACAATATATAAAACATAACGACTCTAGAGCCACGTCAGCTCGTTTGCGCACGTGTGTTTACATTTTACAGAAACAAAACTTAAGTGCATGGCTAATTTGCATAAACAGCGCACTCCACGCGGTTTAGCTTCTTTCGGGCTAAAGGACGAGACTCGGTGGAACATGAGGATGTGCTGCTGATGGCCTTGAAGCTTTTCGCTGGCACCAACTTTCGGCGAACAAACTCAGGGAGGCGGAGGCGACGAGAGAGAAGGTAAACAAACGAAGCGGCGAAATCAAAATTGAATATCAGCATTATATCGAAATATACGATATGTCAGAATTCATAGAGTTTTAAAAATGTCTCGATATATTTAAAATATCGATATATCGCCCCCTCCTACTCTTACAGTTCCTCTAACCACAAAATAAAACTAAAAATGAATGAAACGCTAATCCTGATTTGTACAGTAGCTCCCCACAGAGTCTAGTGTGTCTGTTATGAGGGAAACAGAAAGACAAAGGGAATTAAATGAACCTTTAGAGATGAGTTCAGCAGAATCAGGAGCAGGAGGGACACGTGCATGAACACTACAGGAGACATTGTGCTAAACGTAATGTCCGATCAAATTTCTCTTCTCTTAGTTTCAAACAGGTTACAGTGATTCTCTCTCAAACAAACTAATCCACATTCTACCCCGAAAACACACAGCCGAGCATTGCACCCTCAACCCCGTTCGAACACGGACTAAAGTTCTACTCCGGGACGTAATTTAGAGCAACCAAATCTGGGGCGTTGAATAGTTAATCATACAGAAGCTAGAGCGAGACACGAGGAGCTGAAGTGTGGGGGAGGAGGATGGATCTGCCCGGATCCGTCTCTGTTATTCTCTTCACTTATTAATGTGTAATAAATATGCACAAATGAACCCAAACAGGAGCGCCTCATAACCCCGACGAACGAGACGAAAGAAGCCAGAAGCGAGAAGCAGCATCCAAATCAGACGCTGCATTTGTATCATAAAAACAAGTACTTTTGCTTAAATGACAGTTACTGATTTTGCAGGAGAAGGTGCACGTGGACTGGACTGGTTTATGGTTCGCCACCCGCTTGTCGTCGTTACCGCGGTTACACAAGTACAAGTACAAAAAAAAATTGAATGAATACCGGCTCGAGCGTCCCCCCTGGCTTGAAAGTCCCAGTGCAAGCGTCAGGATTCTGAAATGAAATGTGAACGTACCGGTCCAAATGTGGGGCCTCGTTTGTGTCATTTTACAGATCTTCTCGACACGACACACATTTTTTCAGTTTGTAACGTCAATATAATTCTCAGAAGTTTACCATGAGATCGTATTTTATAAGGGATGTAATGGTATCCAGATTTCACCATATGCATCTCGACATTTATTACATTTACGACATTTATTATACATTTATCTCGAACGACAGCCAGGGGGACGTTCCAGCTGATTTCCTTTAGTATACTAGTATGTTGTCAATTATTAGTATTATATATATATTATTATTATTATTATTATTATTATTATTATTTTTATTTATTTATTTTTATTATTATTATTATTATTATTTTTTTTTTATTTTTTTTTGTATGCGTGTTTAGTTAAGTCTGTCTTATTGTGGATGTGCTGGGTTTCCAATCCCTTAAATTTGACAAATTATAAATTAAAAAATTAATAAAAAAAGGCCCAATTTACACTATTTTCTGATATTACTCTGTATTTTAATGTTTTTGTTGTTGTTTGGTTCATTCACACATGTTTAACACACAAACCCTGCACATTTTTGCACTGAGTTCTTCACTCTGTTCCAACTTGTGATGTCATCATGCGACGATACGGCAAATGCTCCACCGGGTTTTTAAACTAGACTAGAATCATTTGCATCGTTTCAGAGCTGGAATTTCCAATCTCGGCTGAACTTAGGGTAAAAGGAGCTGGTCAATTGAAAACTACCGCTTCATGACATCACAGGGTGGATCAGCGCATTCTGAGCCCTGGAGATGTAGACAGACTAATAATAAAACATTACGGACGAAACAAAACACAACTCCAGGTCTGTTTTTGAGGAGGGAACATCATTCTAACATGTTTTAAAGCTCACAGGAGTCAGTTTCGTGCGCTACAGGAGCTTTAAAATTCACGCATTTTTGAAAATCTCGGAGGTTACCAAAGTTTAAAATGACGTAATGCCAGTGTAAGCTCCGACGGCGAGAAGTAGGTCTTTCCCGGTAACAACGTCTATTTTAACTCGCACAAAATCTGGAACAAGAGCGTTTTTTTGGCCCCCCCTGCTCAAAAGCTCCCCCGTATCGGCACATTTCAAGACGCAAACAGCCAAAATTAAAACTACAGAAGCGACGCCAAACTGCCACGCATTCTCCAGCTCATAATAACCCCAGACCGACGCATAAATCCGGCTCATTTTGGCGCTCCTCTCCTCCCTATCTCTCCCTCCCAGGCAGCGGCAGCAGCAGCAGAAGCACAAGCAAGAGAAAGCATTACGACATCGCTTACTTTGGAGGACCAGGGCTGGAGGCAGTTGGCATAGCAACGGACCAGGAAAGCCATTTTCACCGATGGGAGGGAGGTTTCCACTGGTTTCGTTCAAAAAAAAAAAAGAAAGATTAACTGGAAACGCAAAAGGAGGAGTAGGACGGTGATGGTGCAGAGCTTTGAAAATCCCAAAGTTCAAATTTCCAGGTAGAATTTAAGATGCAAAAAATGGAAAAGTAACTAAAGAAAGGCTTGCTTTGCCGTTAAAAAAAAAGTAGACGATAAGAGATTCCAGCTTCAGCCAAAGTTCAAAGCGAGATTTGAAGTTCGATTTGAGGGAACAATTTGTGCAAAAATGACGGTAGAAGATTTCGTAGTTCACCAAACTTTGTCGAAATGCCGGATCGATGCAGGAGCTGATCCTTTGGGCAGTTTTGGGAATAAAAAAAGATGCAAAAGAAGATACAGAAGTAAGATTTGTGCAAAAAAAAACATCAAAATTAAACTTGAAATTGCAAGCAGTTTCAGTCGTCTTAATGCAATGAAAGAGAAAATCGCAACTATAGAATCCAGTGCACGTTTTATAGTTTTTACCCCTTTTTGCGCGAATAAATTGGGAAATATTGCTTCAAGTTAGTCAGGTAAAAACAAAAATTATCCCAACTGGAGAAGAGGTTGCAGAATCGAATGTTGCAATGGTAAAACTTGGTCATGGAGTCATCGAAATTCCAAGGTTCGCTTCAATTCGGTCAATGCATCTATAAAGATTTCAAAATGTTTGGTTGGTTTTCAGGCATTGCTTAAATCCAGAATTCCCGTTTCGATATTCCAAAATGCAGTTCCTCTTTGCTCTATAAAGGTTGATCCATGCAACTGCAAGCAAAAAAAAAAAAAAACTCCACAAATTATTCAAATCCTTCTCTCGCTTCAAGAGGTTTTTCCAAACGATTCTCCCAAAGTCTCCGATTCCGGGTTTGCAACTTGCGCGTCTGCGTTCGCGTCTCTCCGGCGGAGCACTTCCATGGCAGGGGCCAGTCTTCCCGCTCCCGCAGCCCGGAAAAGAGCTCCCGAATCCAGCCGTACAGTTTCGCACCTCGGGTCCCTCCTCACGCCGGCATCCCTCCCTCGTTTTTTTTTTTCTCTTTTTTTTTCCGAGAGAGGCGCGCGGATAGGACGGAGAGAGCTCGGCGCTAATGGAGAGGGAGAGAGGGAGGGACGGAGGGAGGGAGGGGAGGGGAATCCAGCTGAAAGGATGACATCACCTGAGAGGAGATAGAGGAACCGCATTCGGAGCGGCCGGGGGGAGAGAAACGGCAGCAGCATCTGTATTGATTTGTAACATAAAGCGCGCTGAATTGAGACATGTCTGGTTACGATGCATACATTACCAAAAAAAGGGTCTTAAATCACCGGGCTTCCAGACGAGATAAAAGATAGAGGGAGGAGGAGGGAGGAGGGAGGAGGGGTACAGATGGAGAGAGAGGGAGACAGAGAAGAAGAGGAGGAGGAGGAGGGAGAGTTGGGGTACGTATGGAAAACAGAGATATGAAGACGGAGACGGAGAGGGGGTGAAACGGGGAGAAGACGGAGAGAAACGGTGGCAGAGAGAGAGAGAGAGAGAAAGAAGGATGGGGGTGGATACGGAAAGAGGGAGAGCGAAAGAGGGAGCGGGGGCACGTTGGGAAGACTTTGGAGAGAGAGAGAAAGAGAAAGAGAGGAGAATGGGAGAACGGCGAGGGCACAAATGTGTAGGGAAAGGTCGGAAGGGAAGAGGAAGGGGGGGGGGGATGGTCGGAACAAAGGGAAGGAGAGAAAGAAGGGTTGAAGGGGGGATCGCGGGGGTACAGGGAGAGCGTGCCCGGGGGAACTTCGGCAGACGACACAAAGGCCCGTACTGATACAATAGGTTTTTTTCCCAGTTCAAAAGCTGCAGGAGTCTGGAGGTTTAATACACACATCAAGAATCTCGGACTTCAGGTCATCGCGCAATTCATACTGAGAAGGATTTTCAAAAAAAGTGAGCATCAAATCACCATGTTTGTTTTTACAGTGGGACGTGTCTATTGACAAAGTCGATCTTTTCAAGTCTTTTGAACCATATCGATTTTGTTTCTGGTTCTGATATTGTCACGTTTTAGTTTTGGGATTCGGACATCGTTAACTGTGTGGTTGTTGGATCCTGACTCACTTGGTCACTGCGTCCAACAGATCAGTGTGTGGAGGCAAAACAACTTCCTCCAGCTAAACTCTGACAAGACTGAAGTCATAGTGTTTGGTCCACAGAAACAAAGGGACAGTGTCAGCGTCACCTCCAGTCTCTCGCTCTAAAACCTTCAAATCAGGCAAGAAATCTCGGGGTAATAATGGACTCAGACTTGAACTTTAACAGCCACATCAAATCAATAACATCTGCAGCCTTTTACCATCTAAAAAACATAGCAAAAATCAAAGGTTTAGAGTCTAAATCAGACTTGGAGAAACGTATCCATGCGTTTGTCTCCAGTAGGTTAGATACTGTAATGTTCTGCTCACTGGTCTCTCCAAACGAGCTGTGAGACGCTGCAGAACATCCAGAACATCCAGAACATCCAGAACATCCAGAACATCCAGAACATCCAGAACATCCAGAACATCCAGAACGCTGCAGCTCGGGTCCTGACTCCAACTAGGAAGTACGAGCACATAAGTCCTGGTCTCAGGTCTCTGCTCTGGCTCCTGTGGCTCAGAGACTTTAAAGCAGCTCTGTTTGTACAAGTGTCTCCACGACCGAGCACCAAAGTCCATCTGTGACATGTTAGTGTCATATGAACATCTCACACTCTGAGGAGCTCAGGGACCGGCCTCCTGCTGGTGTCCAGAGTCACGACTAAACAAGGGGAGTCAGCGTTTCAGGTTCATGCAGCTAAAACCTGGAACAGTCTGAACATGTGAGACAGACTCTTCTGTGACGCTGTTTAAATCCAGACTCAAAACATTTCTGTTTAACTGTGCAAAAACTGAAAGGTTTTCATTCCACTCTTCTCTCCAATTTATGTCTCTCTTTTTTAATTTTAATCTTCATGATTATTTATGTTTTGATTTGTTTTTATTATGATTTTAATGTATTTCTTATTCTGTAAAGCACTTTGAATTACTTTGTGTACGAATTGTGCTGTACAAATAAACTTGTCTTGCCTAACAGCGGAAAACGGCTCGAGAAATTTGTTTGCGAACTCCATAAATGCAAAAGAGAATCAGATGTGTGTGACTGCAAACCTCTGTTCAAGCTGTTTCTCTTCCCAACGGAATTGAAAAATAGTGAAAGGTGAAGGCGATGGGCAGGATTGATCCACGGGAAGAACCAAAAAGGAAACATTTGTCTGACTAAATTATCCTGAGTTTGCAGAGAACATTTTGTATGTGGAGCGACGACAAAGCAAAACCCCGATCCCTCGCTCCACCTCGTTTATGAATTTAAAAAGTCAACGCCAGAGCGAAAGGCACCAACTGTTCACCAAGAAACACCTTCCACTGCAAAGACCAAGACGTGATGTTGCTGTAAAACCACAAGAACAAGAAAGTGCAGCTCAGTCTGTTTGTCTTCTGCTCCTCTTCATTAACAAACGGGATCCCGCTTTGTCGTCGCTCCACATACAAAATGTTCGCTGCAAACCCGGGATGATTTCTTAGTCAGACAAATGTTTCCTTTTTGGTTCTTCCTGTGGATCAATCCTGCCCATCACCTTCACCTTTCACTATTTTTCAATTCCGCTGGGAAGAGAAACAGTTTGAACAGAGGTTTTCAGTCACACACATCTGATTCACTTTTGCATTTATGAAGTTCGCAAACTAATTTCTCGACCCGTTTTCCGCTGTTAGGATCCAACAACCACAACAATTAACGATGTCCGAATCCCAAAACTAAAATATGACAATATCAGAACCAGAAACAAAAGTGATATGGTTCAAAAGACTTGAAAAGATCGACTTTGACAATAGACACATCCCATTGTAAAAACACTTTTGTCACTTTTTCGGAAAATTCTTCTCAGTATGAACTGCGCAACGACCGGAAGTCCGAGATTCTTGATGCGTCTATTGAGAACAAACGAAGAAGGAGACGCAGGTTCAACGAAGGGCGCGGTTTCTACGGGGAAAAGTGCGTTCAGAGGCTCGGGGTGATAAGGACACGGCAGCACACATCAGTTTAAAGCTCCTATGTTGCACTAAATTGACTCTCGTGAGCTTTAAACCACGTTAGATGGTCGTTACGTCCTCAAGAACAGACCTGCAGGCACGAAAACCGATCGGGGGTGAAGAAGGTGAGAAGGTTGTTGTTGTTTTTTTGCAAACCATCTATGTTATTTTCTACATTTATTTGTATTTTACAGTTATTTTGGTGCATATAGACAACGGTTCCCACTTTTTCTCACTGAAAACATTTCAAAACGTCCAGAATTGATCAGATTTTTAGGGGTAAATATGAAACGTTTACTCTTTCCACTCACCTTATGGTTTGGGATTATAGCTTTTAACATTTAAATCCTGCCAGTGAATTTATTGTCGTCTCTTTTAAACTAAATACATATAATAAAAAAATAATAAATAGTCAGAATAGCCTCAAGAGAACTTAACAGAACGCTGTAAAAGACTGTGAAAGAGATACTAAAATTCCATGACTTTTCCAAAACTTTTATTGAATTTACAAAATTCTTTGACTTCTCCAGGCCTGGGAAATGACATTTTCAATTTCCATGAGTTTTCCAGGATTTCCATGACCGTGGGAACCCTGCATATATCAGTATTTTTTTATATAAATCTATCTCCGTTTTATCTGATTAATGTTAATTTAAGCATAAAAAAGCCAAACAAGCTGTACTGCACTGAAACACTCTGTGCCCCTTTTTTGGACCCTCACCCACAGTTTGAGAACCTCTTCTTTAAGAGAACTTCCTCTGGCACTTTACACAAAACTGTGAAGAAAGTGAATAGGAAAGGAAGAAAGTGAAAGTGAAGTAGGATTTATAATTCTGTTGTGGTCTGCGCTTTTGTTTTGTTTTGTTCTATAAATGTATTAAAATGTTCAAACACATACAAAAATAAAGTAAAAAAAATTAAAAAAGTAGGTAGGATTTATAAACCTTTTTTTTTTTTTTTTTTTTTTTTTTCAAATTCTTAACTCAGTAACAAATCTTGTGTTGTGTTTCGTCTTGCTCTTCTAATCAACTCAGGACTATGTAGATGTGATGAAGAAATAATTACTAGAGGGAGATACATATAAAAAAAAAAAAAATACATAAAAAAAATGGAAGAAGTGTGTTGCCCAAGGAAACAACAACAGTATACAGTAACTGGAACGATCAGCTTTGAGGTGTGAGAGGGAAACTTTCTCAGTCCATCTTTCTCAACCATGACAAATGCAACTAGAAAAGCAGTCAGAGAGCGCAGACTCCGCCAAGGACTACAGTCCCCCTCATATTAATTGTGTTTTCCATAAATATTTGTCTCGTATCTTTCAATTTGGAATATGAAAGAGGATCCCACTGTCCATCCCTGAGTCAAATATCATGGGGTTTGGTCAATAATTAACCAAGATATTGAGAAACAACATTTTTGGCCCCATTTACCACAATGTTAACTAAAATTTCAAAGTGATCCAGAATCCAGGATTTCTTCCGGATCAGCCCCAAAATGAAATCAGTTCTTCCTTTTCACATTTCCAACAAATCCTGATAATTTCCTCAAAATCGGTCCATAACTTTTTGAGTTATGTTGCTAACAAACAAACAAACAGAACAAACGCTGGCAAAAACATAACCTTCTTGGCGGAGGTAAAAATAAAAAATAGAAGAAGTGTGTTGCCCAAGGAAACAACAACAGTATACAGTAACTGGAACGATCAGCTTTGAGGTGTGAGAGGGAATCTTTGTCAGTCCATCTTTCTCAATCATGACAAATGCAAAAACGGCCAAATCAAAATTAGATTGTGTTTTCTTTAGTTTTGTTTTTTTATTCTACATAACAGAATAGAAAGCATTTATTGTCATGATACAGTAAAATGAAATTCAGATCACAACATGAGTCTGAAAATGGAAACATACTTAGTCCCTCAAACGTCCGTGTGAGGTGTGCAAGTGCTCGTGTTCACTCCCGCGCCGCTGTCCTGTTTTACGGCGCGTTTATGTGGCTGCTGTTAAAGCGGAGCACTGACTGTAAAAACACTTGTAAATTACCGCTGTATAAAATTATGAAGAGATGAATCTGATTGGACACTGGACCCTCATTACCACATCGTAACGAGGTTTCAGGGGGAAAGTCTGGGCGTCTCTCTTTCGCACGGAGCACAGGGCCAGTAATCAAATATTCTGAACAATTCAAATTCAACTTTTATAGGAAAAATCTACAAATGTTTCATTGTTCTTTCATCAGTGACGAGGTCCAGGACCCGCGGGACCTGACGCAAAACAGTGCGACGTGGGACACATTTTGAAAGCTCATTGTGGGAGTGGA
>NW_026571018.1:37423993-37441493 GCF_026225935.1 Boleophthalmus pectinirostris
AAACCAGGACTAAACCAGGTTTAAACCAGAACCAGGACTAAACCAGGACCAGGACTAAACCAGGACTAAACCAGGACTAAACTAAAACTAAACCAGGACTAAACCAGGACTAAACCAGGACTAAAACCAAAAACCAGGTCTAAACCAGGTCTAAACCAGACCAGGACTAAACCAGACTAAACCAGGACTAAACAGTCTAAACCAGGTCTAAACCAGGACTAAACCAGTAAACCAAAACCAGGTCTTAAACCAGGACTAAACCAGGACTAAACCAGGACTAAACCAGGGACTAAAACAGGTCTAACCAGGTCTAAACCAGGACTAAAACCAGGACTAAAACCAGGTCTAAACCAGGTCGAAACCAGGTCTAAACCAGACTAAACCAGGACTAAACCAGGACTAAAACCTAAACCAGGGACTAAACCAGGACTAAAAACCATGGTAACCAGGTCTAAACAGACTAAACCAGGACTAAACCAGGACTAAAAGGTCTAAACCAGGACTAAACCAGGTGTAAACCAAGACTAAACCAGGGCCAAACGAGATCTCAAGTTCCAGGCAGTTATTTCCCATGGTTCTTAGTAAACAATGCGGCTGATTGGATGAAAAGTCGCTTCTGTGTCTGTCGTTGTCTGAAAAACTGTTATTCAAAGTGAACAGATGATATTTTACAGTCTTATTTGGCAGATTTGACCACAACGTAAAGATCATTTCACTTGAGGAGAATCGGTTCAAATCAGGAAGAGTCCGTTTATTCTGAGACTCAAAGAAACAAAACACAGAGCTCCTTCAGCCCGCGCCGCTCGCTGAGGTGTGACAGAGGCCCGTCTCGAACCCGTCACACTCAAATGAGACGACTGCACCCATGGGACTGGTTTTAGTCCTGTTTAGTCTGGTTTACATGGTTTAATCCCGTTTTAGTCCCATTTAGTCCCGGTTTATATCTGGTTTTGCCTGGTTTAGTCCTGTTTTAGGTCTTGTTTTGTCTTGTTTAGACTGGTTTTAGTTTTTAGTCCTGTTTAGTGCTGTTTAGTCCTGTTTATCCTGGTTTAGACCTGGTTAGACCTGTTTTAGTCCTGGTTTGTCGTTTTAGTCCTGATTTTAGATTGGTTTAGCCCTGTTAGACCTGGTTTTGTGTCCGGCAATGGTGAATTACTGAAAAAAATATAGCTCAAAATGGAACAGAAATTCTCACCGTGTAATCATTATTCAACAAAGTAATGTAATCCAATACCACTCACTGAAACAGTAACTGTAAGGTCAAACCAGGACTAAACTAGACTAAACCAGGTCTTAACAGGTCTAAACCAGATCTAAACCAGATCTAAACCAGATCTAAACCAGGACTAAACTATTCCGCTCAAACCAAAAACATAATTCTACATTGCCTGTACGTGCAGGTCTTTGCAATGATCTCACAGAAAACAGCGTGAAAAAGCACAAGACCAATGTTCCGCAGTGTGACATTAATATACTCATCTCTATGGAGTCAAACACATACAGCAGCACCAGGCCATGTTACAGTTCAGATCTGTGGAGAGGCGATCCTCCTCACAGTAAACATGCAGGTTTTCCAATGGATTTACGAGAAATAAAGCGTAAAGGCCACATATTTATTACCACAGTGAGTAACATTCTACCCCAGGAATAACACGTCTATGGATACAAACAGAGAAAAGTTCCGGAGTGCAGCTTTAAAGTGGATTATAGAGGTTATATAATGTGAGGAGACCAACAAAGGAGAGGAGGAGGAAGCAGAGGAGGAAGTTAAGCAGAGGCGACATGTGGATAAAATATTGAGGTGAGCAGAGGGAGGCCTGCAGAGAGGAATTCTGGGAAAACCATTAGAGAAACGACAGAGGCTGGAAGCATCACGCACAAACACTGAACCGTGATCGAAAAATATGGAGAATATCGGCAAGTGTGACTGTAAAATATGGAGAATATCGGCAAGTGTGACTGTAAATATGGAGAATATCGGTGTCCTGGTTTAGTCCTGGTTTAGTCCTGGTTTAGATCTGGTTTAAACCTGGTTTAAGTCCTGGTATAGTTCTGGTTTGGTCCTGGTTTAGTCCTGTTTTAGTCCTGGTATAGACCTGGTTTTAGTCCTGGTTTAGCCCAAAATGTGAAAACAAGAAAATCCCGCCGTGAAATCCATTTATTTCAACAAAGTAACTGTAATCCAATTACCACTCACTGAAACAGTAACTGTAACTGAACACAGTTACTCATAATTTATAATTTGTACTCTGATTACTTAACTCTGGTACATGTAATCTGTTACTCCCCGACACCGGTTACAGTTGAAATATTCTCTCTGCCAAGTGTGAATAAAACAGACGTGCGTTCGCTCATTGGTTTTTATTATTTTATTTATTAACCTCAACGACCTCGACCTCATCAGCTCCTCCGTGTGACCCTTGACCCGACGCCCTCCCGTTTTTAATCCCCACACGACCTTCCTCTGACCTTGACCCCTACGTCCTGCCTCCTATCTCCTCGATTTACCCCTCCCCCTCCACTTAATAACTCCACGTAACCGCTCATCGCCGTCGTCCCAGCTCAGTCTGCTCATTACACTCTGACCTTAAAGGTTTTATGGAGGATTTTTTTTTTTGTTTCAAATTGTCAATGATAGATTATAGATGCAGTCGCCTTGTAATTATGATGACCAAAAAAAAGAATAAAAATTCATCAACTCTGGACGTGGTGGGGCCAACTAATAACGGGACTCTGTTCAAAGTGAAACATTTAAAAACATTTCGGATGAATCAACAACAAAAAATAAATAAATAAAATAAAATCTGAGATGACAAACTAATACAAGAAACACATTTGTACAAATCTAAACTACAGGGTTAGACGCTTTTATGAACAATTTTTAATGCAGTCTGTTTATGACTAAAAGTGACTAAACCAGGACTAAACCAGGACTAAACCAGGACTAAACCAGGAGTAAACCAGGAAAAACTTGACCCAGGATTAAATAAGGAGTAAACCAAAACTAAATCAGGACTAAAGTAGGACTGAACCAAAACAGGACCAAACAGGACTAAGTTAGGACTAATTCAGGACTAAACTTGGACTAAAACAGGACTTGACCCAGGAGTAAACCAAAATTAAACCAGGACTAAACCAACACTAAAACAGGACTAAACCAGGATTAAACCAGGACTAAATAGGACTAAACCTGGACTTAACCCAGGACTAAATTAGGACTAAACCAAAACTAAACCAGGACCAAACCAGGACTAAATAAAAACTAAACCAGCATTAAATCAGCACTAAATTTGGACTAAGCCAGGAGTAAACCAAGACTAAACCAGGACTTAAGTCAGGACTACATAAGGACTAAACCAGGACTAAACCAGGACCAAACCAGGGCTAAATTAGGACTAAACCAGGACTCGACCCATGAGTAAACCAAAATTATCCAGGAGTTAAACAGGACGAAATAAGGACTAAACCAGGACTAAACTGGACTAAACCTGGACTAAACCTGGACTTGACCCGTGAGTAAACCAAAATTGAACCAGGACTAAACCGGAACTATATTAGGACTAAACCAGGAGTAAACCAAGACTAAACCAGGATTATACCAGGACTAAATTAGGACTAAACCAAAACTAAAGTGGGACTAAATTAGGACTAAACCAGGACTTGACCCATGAGTAAACCAAAACTAAACCAAGACTAAACCGGAACTATATTAGGACTAAACCAGGACTAAACCGGAACTATATTAGGACTAAACCAGGAGTAAACCAAGACTAAACCAGGATTATACCAGGACTAAATTAGGACTAAACCAAAACTAAACTGGGACTAAACCGGGAGTAACCAAGACTAAACCAGGATTATACCAGGACTAAATTAGGACTAAACCAAAACTAAACTGGGACTAAACCAGGAGTAAACCAAGACTAAACCAGGATTATACCAGGACTAAATTAGGACTAAACCAAAACTAAAGTGGGACTAAACCAGGACTAAACCAAGACTAAACCCCCCCCCGGACTACCAGGAGGAAACCAAGACGTAAACCCAATTAACCAGGGACTAAATTAGGACTAAACCAAAACTAAAGTGGGACTAAACCAGGACTAAACCAAGACTAAACCGGGATTTAACAAGGACTAACCTAGAACCAGAGCAAACGGACCAAACCAGGTCTACAGAACAGCCACAGCGGGACCAGCTCGACTTTACCGCCGTGTTCTACCTTCTCTTAATGACTCGATCTCGTACCACGTCCCGTAATTAAACTGGACAGAGACGAAGACACCTACTTCAATAATCAATAATGGAAATTTTAACTCGGCGACTGCGTACCGCGCCTTATCTGATCTACTCGCTCCGTACACGAACGCACACACACACACACAGAAAATGATGCATAAACCAGGTTACCGCTGTCAAAGTGTAACGGGACCGACAACGATCATTTTTCTCAAGCCATAATGAGAGAAATCAATTGTAATTTCAAGCCTTCATGACTCACTCTAATATTTCCTGTTTACAAAATTGGAAAATAGCACGTGGGACTGAAACGGTTATTGAGTTAGTTTGGGAAATGGGAGTTTAAGTGCGCCACCTGTCAGCCAGAGCGCGACAGATTCGAGAGGTCAGTTCGTTTGGTGAAAAACTAACGACAGAACGGACACAGAGCGCTAAATAGGTCAAACATCTCGCTCAAAGTAACAGGAGTAGAAGTAGTAAAAATTAGAGCCCGACCGATATGGATCTTGTTGTGGCCGATATGAAACCGATATAATGGGAGTTGGAGCTGCCGATATATTTAGTGATGTAAAAATTCACTGTAAATCTTGAATTGTTAATAAAACTTAGGTTTGGCTCTGGTGGATTTTAAACTGGGTTTATTTAGGCAACATTTACTGTTATTCTGACTCTTACTCATATTTACAGACAGTAGTTTGGCTAATGGCATTTTCCATCACATTCTAGTTACTAGTGATGGGTATTAGTTTTTTTTGGAAACCGGCTCTTTTTGGCTCGGCTCACTAAAAGCAGCTGGCTCTTTCGGCTCCCAAGCGACTCTTGAGATTGTTTTGTTGCAAGCAGGATTAAACCAGAACTAAACCAGGACTAAAACAGATTTAAACCATGTGTAAAACAGGACTAAACCAGAACTGAACCAGGACTGAGTGTCGGGACTCGGTCTCTCCTGCACTCGAGCCCAAGATTAGTCCTGGTTTATTCATTTTATGCTGAACTGCAGCCAAATATGCACTTTTTTTTTTTTTTTTTTATCCTATGCACACGCAGATTTCTGAAAGTTTCGTTTTCAGCCGCTGCTGCTGTCAAACTACGGTCGACATGCGACATGAAGAGAAAAAGTGAGAAAAGAGAAAACACGGCTCCCAATAAGGATCAGGCTCCCGTTGTTCACTTCAAAGAGCCGGATCTAAGAGCCGCTTCGATCGCGACCGACCCATAACTCCTAGCTAGTAAATAAACAATCGCTATTAGCCTTTAGCCGTAAAAACGTGCGCACCGCGGTAATTAATTATATGCATAAATGTGGATCATTCACACGTCTATTCACAGCTCATTTACATCAATGCAGGTTCAGTAACAAATATACGGCCAATATAATCACTTTACAATAGACCAATAGAAAACAGACTGTTTATGTGTGAGGAGCTACAGCAGCTAATCGCTAATAACAAATAGCCAAAACTAGCTTCAAAGTCGACATATTTCCAACACTCAGCGTCACACAGGCTCCTCCCACATCACAAGTCTGAACTAATAAATGTCCTTTTAATCCAGACTCAAACCGATTGTCCGTAAAAAGAAAATAATCTCAGTGTTGCGCACATGGATCTATGTCTGCAGGTGTAAACAAACACACACGTGAGTGAAGTGACGTGACTTCTGTGGTGTGTTCAGGGACAGTACGACACAGACAAATTACACCACAGATAATACTGATGCGGAGTCACATATTTGGACATTATCTGTCTGTAAATTGGATTAAATAAACATAATGTAGAGAGTCTAAGCTTTATACGAGGTTGATAACATGCCACGGTGAAATATCGGCCCCATCAGCAAACATCCAGGTGCCCATATCGGCCAATAATATCGGCCAGCTGATATATCGGTGGGGCTAACCAGAATACAGAGAGAGAGCTTCACATCTGAGTATGAAAAAGCTGTTCTTAAAGGGCCCATCTCATGCAAAATATCAGTAAATGTTCAGGAAAAAAAGACTAAATCATGGCTGTGATACTAAAAGTGTTTGTTAAACCACTCAGTTTGTGCAAAGATCATAACAGTCAAAATGTGAAATGTGTCGCATAAATGAGTTTCCTTCCTCTGAACAAACAACAAAAGTGTAGCTGTAACAAAATAATTGAGTAAAATATACCAAAAAATACTCTTGGCGATATATCGATACAGCAGCCCACGATATCAAAACTGTATCATCACATTAAACGACGTGATATATTGATATTTTGATATTTTTGCACACCTCTAACTAACACACGCTGGTAAGATAATATAAAACACCAGAATCTAATTTGAACATTTAGAATCTTTCCAAAAGCACCAACTGTAGCGTTTCTTTTTTTTTTTTCATATATATTTTATTTAATTTTAGTTTTTTTTTCCTATATTGTGGTCTTACGGCCACACAATATTGCCACAAAATATACAAGTAAACAAATGCCACATTTAAACCCCCTCCTCCCCTTTCCCAAACCCCGATTCCCTCCCCACACCCACCCGTAACAGACGCTGAAAAAAAAAAAAAAAAAAAAAAGAGAAAAATATATACTAATAGTAATAATAGTAATAATAATAATAATAATAATTATTATTATTATTATGATTATTATTAGTAGTAGTATTAGTATTATTGTTATTATTATTATTATTATTATTATTAATAATAATAATAATAATAATGTATTTATTTATTTAATTATAATTTATTTATTTTATTATTATTATTTATTATTATTATTATTATTATTATTATTATATTATTGACCAGAAAATTATGATAAAAATAAAGAAACATAATTACATTAATATATACAAATTACATATATTTACATACATACACATAAACGCACACACTCAAACACACACCCATAACAAATGCATTCAAAAGAAAATAAAATTAAAAAAATAAAAATAAAAATTACATATTTAAATATCTGTGTACAGGTGTCCATATTTTCCAGAACATATCTTGTTTGCCATTTCGTTCATAAGTCAGTTTTTCCAGGGGAATGGTTGATGATAACTGAGTGAACCATAAGTCCAGTGGAGGTAAATGTGGGGTTGCCCACTTCAGAAGAACATATTTTCTTGCCAAAGACGTCATAATCATTAACATAGACTGGGTAACATTATCAAAAAGTTTGTCAGGACAAAGACTGAAAAGAGCTGTAGCGTTTCTAATAAAATAAGATCCGTGTTAGATAAAGACGGTTTGAGAGGATTTGTGAAGGATGACAAACGTCTGAGTCAGCAGTGACCTGTTTATGATGCGTGTGTGGTGAAAGTTCACTCGAGTCATGTTACAAACTGACAAACGCACTGTGACATGACACAGACAGTGTTGGGGAGTAACAGATTACATGTACTGGAGTTACATAATCAGAGTACAAATGATGAGTAACTGTATTCAGTTACAGTTACTGTTTCAGTGAGTGGTAATTGGATTACAGTTACTTTGTTGAAATAAATGGATTAAACGACGGTATTTTTCTGTTTTCACTTTTTTTTTTTTTCCCCATAATTCCACTCATTGCCGGAAACTAAACCAGGTCTAAACTAGAAACTAAAAAAGGAAACTAGAACTAAACCAGGTCTAAAACCAGGACTAAAACCAGGTCTAAAACAAGGTCTAAAAACCAGGTCTAAACTAGAGCTAAACTAAATCTAAACCAGGACAAAAACCATGTCTAAACTAGAACTAAACTAGATCTAAACCAGGTCTAACCCAGGTCTAAAACCAGGACTAAAACCAGGTCTGCACTAGAGCTGAACTAGATTTAAACCAGGTCTAAAACCAGGACTAAAACCAGGACTAAAACCAGGTCTAAACTAGGTCTAAACTAGGTCTAAAACAGGACTAAAACAGGATTTAACAGGACTAAATCCTGCTGTGTGGACGTGTCTCCTCCTCTTCTATCAATAATATTTTTTATTTAGTTCAGTAAAGTCTGGGCTTTTCATTTTCTTTTAGCAAATAAAACATCTTATGTTACGATTTCCTCGTCTTTGCTACTTTGCTAAGTAATCCAAAGTATTCAGATTACGTTACTCACTTTACATTTTTGGGGTGTGTAATCTGTAATCTGTAGGGGATTACATTTTAAAAGTCACCTTCCCAACACTGGATACAGCCAAGGACACGCACATGCACATGCACATGCACAGACACATGCACAGACACATGCACATGCACAGACACATGCACACACATGCACAGACACATGCACATGCACATGCACAGACACATGCACATGCACAGACACATGCACAGCACATGCACAGACACATGCACAGACACATGCACAGACACATGCACAGACACATGCACAGCACATGCACATGCACAGACACATGCACATGCACATGCACACACATGCACATGCACACACATGCACAGCAGCACGGCACAGTGAGGAGGGTTAATACAATAACAGCAGAGATCATTTAAACAGCACATGCCACCAGGACCGGACACAGACGAGCCACCGAAGCAGACCTCAAAGTACAGCACATCAAAGTCAGGAAAAGTCACGTTTTTAATTTAATCTACAGGAACTAGGCCTGGGTATCACGAAGAAGTTGCCGATACGATTCATTCCTCGATACGTAGGCCATGAAACGATGCATATCTCGATACAGTGAGCTTACGATCTGATACGATTCGATATATTTCAAATAATTTCGATACGGTTCAAAGAAAAAATAAAGGCTAAATGATGGTTGTGAAACTAAAAGTCTTTGTTAAACCACTTCTTATGCAAAGTTCATATGAAAAACGCCCATTTTAATCCACAAAACAGTGAAAATGTGTTGATTAAATAAGTTTTCTTCCTCTGAACAAGCAACAAAACTGTAGCTGTAACAAAATACTTTAGTAAAATGTTAAAAAAAAAATACTCTTGGTGATATTTCAATCTTTTTGCACACTCCTAATAGAAACTGTATATAAGATTTTCATATGTCCCCAGATAAGAAGTAAACATGTTCAAATCAAATATAACTTTTACTGATAATTGGGTTGCCAGTTTTAAAGCTGAAATCCAGTGTGTTTAAACTGAAAATGTGTCTCTCTGATCTGAACGGTCACTCCCGATAAACCCCAGCTCTTTAAAACCAGGACACCCGGTCACGAGGATTTTTTTTTCAAGGGCTAGTGACAGTCCTCTGCGCTTCAGAATTACTGTGAAGTTTCCTGGAATAATTTAGCTGGAGTTTTTTAGACCCTTCGGTCTGCTTCGCGCGCCACAGAATCTTCACCTCAGTTTTGGCTTTGCCCGCTCCCGTCTTTCAAAGAATCGAAAATTTCTCGGCAACCGGTCTCGGATTCTCCGCCGTCGCATTTGTGCTGCGAGGAAGCGACAGTTTGAAAAACCCGCGCCCGAACCGCGCAAAGTCCCCGCAGGATGGGAAACCTTTGCTTTCTTAAACTCGTATCAAACACGGAGAAGCGGGGTCAAAGAAAATTGGGTGAGAGGAGTGCCGTGGGCGAAATTCCGGCGGCAACCTTTAAGGGACAGATGCAGGTGTTCAGACTGTCTGAAACCAAGTCCTGTGTAGAATAGACCATCAGGGACAGCGGTCTGACCCAGAGCTCTGTATTAGAATTGTATTGGACAGGGAATAAATTCTTTTTACTTTTAATCGATCGATTCCAGTTGTGATTTTTGATAGAACACGCCTAACAACGGAAGGACTGTCGGCACGGCGTACGCTGGGGACTGTCTGCGTAGTGTACGGAAGGAAGGACTGTCAGCGCGGCGTAAGGGACGGGTGGGTCAGTCCGCGCGCCGTATGGGAAGGGGGACGGTCTGCTGCATAAAATGTTTTTATTAATGCGAAATAAAATCTCCAGCACAAATTATGCATGATATTCTTACATTCATCTTTTTTGCATTTTACTTTATACTCATATTTAGTTTGCGGGACTGCAGTTTATCATCCCTGCCGCTCGCTCCCGTGTCGTTTAGCCCCACTCCCGCCCGCGCCCGCAGCGAGCTTTCAAAATGTGTCCCGCGTCGCAGTGGTTTTTCGGGGTCTATTCTGGAGGTTCTGAGTTTTCACTAGAGCCATAGTCTGTCCATATACTGTAATTTCCGGACTAGTGAGTGCACCTGAATATAAGCCACATCAACTAAATTTTAAAAGAAACATTTTTTTTTATACATATATAGGCCGCAGCTGTCCATGAGCCGCAGGTGTCCACGTCTTCAAGAACGTCTTCAAACTGGGCCACCTGCTTTTATTGCCCCTGAAAGCTTTTGTGGTCTTTCTGAATTGAGTCGCTTTTCTTCCATCTCTCACTATTTCCTTCTTCGACAGCCTTTGCCTTTAACGTAAAAGCTGCATCATCTGCATTTCTTCGTGTGTTTTCCATGAGGAGTGTGTGTGTGTTAGAGATGCGCGGATGGGCTATTTTTTCATCCGCAACCGCGACACAAAACTCATCATCCGCCCGCTGTCCATTTTGCACCGAAGGTTTTCAAAACCGCACCCGCCCGCCATCCGCCGATTGATTTTAGATTTTAGAACAATCATACAGCAAACAAACTAAGGAGCCTCGATAAAAATGCAAACTCTATAGCTCATTCATTCCAAAATTCGCTCAGCGTGTATTGTTCACATTCTTAATTGTCCGTAACAACCCCAGACTCACCTGGTTTTCATGCGCAACGTTTTCCGACTAGGCTGTTTTTGAACCTTCTGGCCTTCGTGTTGGATGTTGTTACATTCTGAACATTCTACAGTTACTGTTTCAGTGAGTGGTAATTGGATTACAGTTACTTTGTTGAAGTAAATGGATTACACAGCGGTATTTTCCTGTTTTAACATTTTGGGCTAAATCCCCTTTTTAATACATTTTTTTTTTTTTTTTTTTTTGGTAATTCCACTCATTGCCGGACACTAAACCAGGACTAAACCAGGACTAATTCAGGATTGAACCAGGACTGAACCCAGGTCTAAACCAGGACTAAACCACGACTAAACCAGGAATAAACCAGGACTAAACCAGGTCTAAACCAGGTCTAAACCAGGACTAAACCAGGTCTAAACCAGGTAAACCAGGACTAAACCAGGTCTAAACCAGGTCTAAACCAGGTCTAAACCAGGACTAAACCAGGTCTAAACTAGATCTAAAACAGGACTAAAACAGGCTTTAACAGGACAAAACCATGCCGCGTGGACCTCTTCCTTCGTCTTCTATCAATAATATTTCTAATTTGGTTCAGGTCTAAACCAGGACTAAACCACGTCTAAACCAGGTCTAAACCAGGTCTAAACCAGGTCTAAACCACGTCTAAACTAGATCTAAAACAGGACCGTTGCGTTGTCCCGAACACAACGGAAAGTGTGGAATTTCTTGTACAAATCATCGTTAAATCCACATTTGTGCTTCGGTTCGTTACAGACTGACCCACTGTTTGTGTCTCGCTCCTTCTGATGCAGAGACACATGTACACACCTGTTTGGTCACGACACACACAGCAACATACATTCGGTTTGTCGATTAAAATTAACGTAATCGATGAAATTCTTAATGATCAATTATCGATGCCACTTATAGTCCGAAAAATACAGTAAATGTCCCAGTGTATGACGAGCAAAGCCTCAACTGTATGAGCTCACTGCACTTTCCTTCTGAAACTACAACTATTTCAACATTTTACAAGTATAAACTCTGACATCTTGACGAGGAAACAGCATCATAACAGAGGCTTCAAATAGAGATAAGTGATAAAAGCAATAGTGGATCTAACTTTATTTTTGGAGACTAAACGAAGCGAAACCTCCACAGCTGAAAAACAGAAGCAGACATGTTGCCCTCTCTCACAGGAAGTCAGCTGACCACAGACACTGTAAGCGACGGTAACGCTCCCGCCGTTTCCCAGCAACGGCCGCAACTAAACACAACGAGAGCTCATCTTAAATTTAAATGAAACTCGCACATTTCAGTCCTGCACAGCTGCCGCGCTTCTCAGCCGTTTCACCTCGAGAACAGGGTGACCAGTATTTCAAAATAAAAAAAAAACCTGGGACCTCGCGGCCCTGATTTCAGCAACTATTTGCGGGTACAAGACCCGGTGCAAGACTCTGTTACAGCGCGTAACTTCTACCTTCCTTCAACGTGTCCAGAAGTCCAACTTTTGTGTGATTGGTTTTGCATCGTCCTCTGTCTTTTGGGTGTGAGCGCAGGAGCCTTTGTCGGTGCAGAACGTTTCGTCGACGTTGTGGATTTCGTCGGGGAGAAAACTTGCAACCGTACAGCACTTCAGAATCACACTGATAGAGATTGAACATGTATTTAAATTTGGCAGCTGAACACATTCTGTACTGTACAGGAGACAGGAGTCGCTTGGCCAGTCAGGACGCAGCGGGAGAAACGCAACACGTGTTCATACAATGTAAAAAAAAAACAGGGCATGCAAAATTGCACAAAAAAAAAAAAATCTGCGAGACCGCGAAAAGTGAACTGCGATAGAGGGAGGGACGAGTGTAAACCAGGTCTAAACCAGAACTGACCCAGGTCTAAACCAGGTCTAAACCAAAACTGACCCAGGTCTAAACCAGGTCTAAACCAGAACTGACCCAGGTCTAAACCAGAACTGACCCAGGTCTAAACCAGGTCTAAACAGCGTGGAGTTCTTTGTCAGTCCTTTCGCCCGCGGTCACCTGAAGGTCTACGAGGGCGCATCTCCGGTGTTTCACCGCTGCTGATATCGAGGTGATTTTAGCAAATTTGTATGAAGAAAAACCCACCACTTCAATCCAGGTTAAAAAAAACACTGTAACGCGCGTTACTCACATTTGTACCGAGTAAAATATTACTATTTTTTCCCCTGTAATGCCGAACATTACTGTGTTACAGCAAAAAGTAATGTATTACTGTAATTCGTTACTTTTATAACGCGTTACTCCCAACACTGAATATGAGTAGGCCTGCGCTCGTATTTACCCCCGAAACAAATCAGATTCTTCACATCTCATCTTTCCACGAGCCTGAAAAACCAGCGTCAAAAACATAAGCCAAATCGTCCCTCTGTGTAACACGACGCCAACTATTTACAGACGACATGTCCCCGTGTGGACAGGCCGACTTCACCGGTCCCTGCTGACTCGTATCGTCTCCCAACTCACATTCAGATTAAATTACACGAAGAGAAGGACGAGGAGGAGGAGGAGGAGGAGAGCGTCTTTCCCCTCTAAACTCAATCAGGTGAGAGGTTATCCACGGACGCTCAGACCAGCAGCTCCAGGAAACCGCCGGCAGAAGCAGGATTTCCCCGGGACAGTCCCACTTTTGAGCCTGTGTCCCCCCCTGTCCCGGCACATTTATCCAAAACCACAGATTTGTTGCCATTTTATACAAGAAATGTCCCAAGTGTCACTATTTTTGACCAATTTGATTCCTGCCAACAGTAAAAAAAAGGCAAACTTTTGTCACTTGTTTAGGTAAAATACGAAAAAGCTGCTTAAAAACAACCAAAACACAAATAAAATGTGACTATACTGACGAGGGACGGGCAGGATTAGTCGATTACTCAACAACAAGACAAACAGTCTGCAACATACTGAAAAAATGTAATCCCCTACAGATTACAGATTACACACCCCAAAATGTAGTTTGTAATGTAATCCATTAAATTACTTAAAGTGAGTAACGTAATCTGAATACTTTGGATTACTTGATTTGCTGTAGAGAAGCAAAGACGAGGAAATCTTCACATAAAATGTTTTATCTGATAAAAGAAAATAAAAAAGTCCAGACTTTACTGAACCAAATTAAAAATATTATTGATAGAAGAAGAAGGAAAAGGTCCACGCGGCATGTTTTAGTCCTGTTAAAGCCTGTTTTAGTCCTGTTTTAGATCTAGTTTAGACCTGGTTTAGACCTGGTTTAGTCCTGGTTTAGTCCTGGTTTAGTCCTGGTTTAGTCCTGGTTTAGACCTGGTTTAGACCTGGTTTAGACCAAGTTTTAGTCTTGGTTTAGTTCTGGTTTAGTCCTGGTTTAGACGTGGTTTAGTCCTGGTTTTAGTCCTGGTTTTAGTCCTGGTTTAGTCCTGGTTTTAGTCCTGGTTTAGTCCTGGTTTAGTCCTGGTTTTAGTCCTGGTTTAGTCGCTGGTTTTAGTCCTGGTTTAGTCCTGGTTTTAGTCCTGGTTTTTAGTCCTGGTTTAGTCCTGGTTTTAGTCCTGGTTTTAGTCCTGGTTTAGTCCTCCTGGTTTAGTTCCTGGTTTTAGTCCTGGTTTTAGTCCTGGTTTAGTCTTTTAGTCTGTTTAGTCCTGGTTTTAGTCTGGTCCTGGTTTGTCCTGGTTTAGTCCTGGTTTTTAGTCCTGGTTTAGTCCTGGGGGGGGCTAGGTTTCGAGATCAATGAGAATCAAGTCAAGCCTGTGAGAGCTTTGCCTATAATGTCCCACAGTATGGATTAAAAAAAAATAATAATATAATATATTATATATATATATATATATATATATATATTTATCAAACTGCAATTTCATTCTGCATATATTCAAAGTTATTTTTATTCAAACAAAAGGCCATGAAAAGCTTTAATTATTACTAGGGCCGAGTATCATGAAGAAGTTGCTGGTACAACACATACCTCCATACAGTGAACTTTCTTATTTCTTATTTTATTTATTTGCAAAGGGACAGTACATATTATTGAACAGATAATAAAGTTCCATCCGTTTTAAACAGACCATGTATGAAAAATGGAACAAAAATTATTTCCCAAATTTCAAAGACCTGAAAATCATGTAAATAAATGGATGTATTTCATCATATCTTGTGTTATTCCATCTTTGAACTGTTGATGAAGGTACAGGATTTAAAAAAATTAATAAAAAATTTAAAATGATAAAAATTTGCTTGGAAGGACTGACATATTTTATAGAAATAGTTTCTTTCATTTTGAAGTAATATTAAAGTATTCAGAAGAAATAAGTTGACAAATTATGTAAAATCATGCACCTTCTACTTGTTTGCACAATTTTCCCTCCGTTACTTTTCTACATTACGTATCTTTCTCCTCCTCAACTTTCTCCTTTACAACTTTCTCCTCCTCAGCTCTGTTCTCCTCGTCTTTCTCCTCCACAGCTTTTTATTTCAATAGTTCCTCTAGTTTCTGAATAAGAGACATTTGAATGTCAAAAATCTGCCCGTTTCCCTCCGTTACCACTTGACCGGACCCAGATATTTCAAATCGATTCAATATGGTTCAATAAAAAATTTTTTAAAAAGTCTAAATCAGGTCTGTGATACTAAAAGTCAAAACAAAATAACAAAATAATTCTGTGAAATATACCAAACAACACAGCAGCGTGTGACATCGGTGCTTGTCTCCATGGGGACAAAGCGACAACAAGCAGGTGCACCTTTAAAGCTCCTTCAGACGCTCTGTGAGAATAAATAAATGTTTCTGTACGTGTGAGGTCGGTGCGGAGTATTTTCCATCGAGCTCCAGAGCTTCATTCACCGGTGCTTCTCACCGGACAGAGAGACGAGGCCCGCGGACGTCAGGAGCAGCGCCGTAATGGACCCTGATGTTATTACGGTTCAATAAGTGAACCTAAAGTCCATCCTCCGCTCCACAAATAAACCTGCAGCTCATCGCATCGCACGAGAGAAGAGGAGAGAAGAGAAGAAGAGAGAGAGAGGAGAAGAGAGGAGAGAAGAGGAGAGGAGAGGAGAGAGAGAGAGAGAGAGAGAGAGAGAGAGAGAGAGAGAGAGAGAAGAGAGAGAGAGAGAGAGAGAGAGAGAGAGAGAGAGAGAGAAGAGAGGAGAGGAGAGAGAGGAGAGAGAGAGGAGAGAGAGAGAAGAAGAGAGAGAGGAGAGGAGAAGAGAGAGAGGAGAGAGAGAGGAGAAGAGAAGAGAAAGAGGAGAGAGAGAGAGGAGAAGAGAAAGAGGAGAGAGAGAAGAGAGAAGAGAGAAGAGAGAGAGGAGAGAGAGAGAGGAGAAGAGAAAGAGGAGAGAGAGAGAGGAGAGAGAGAGAGAGAGAGGAGAGAAGAGAAGAGAGAGAGAGAGAGAAGAGAAGAGAGGAGAAGAGAGAGAGAGAAGAGAGAAGAGAGAGAGAGAGGAGAAGAGAGAAGAGAGAGAGAGAGAGAGAGAGAGAGAGAGAGAGAGAGAGAGAGAGAGAGAGAGAGAAGAGAGGAGAGAGAGAGAGAGAGAGAGAGAGAGAGAGAAGAGAGAGAAGAGAGAGAAGAGAGAGGAGAGAGAGAGAGAAGAGAGAGAGAGAGAGAGAGAAGAGAGAGAAGAGAGAAGAAGAGAGGAGAGAGAGGAAGAGAGAGAGAAGAGAGAGAGAGAGAGGAGAGGAGAGAGAGAGAGAGAGAGAGAGAGAGAGAGAGGAGAAGAGAGAGAGAGAAGAGAGAGAGAGAAGAGAGAGAGAGAGAGAGAGAGAGAGAAGAGAGAGAAGAAGAGAGAGAGGAAGAGAGAGAAAGAGAAGAGAAGAGAAGAGAGAAGAGAGAGAGAGAGAGAGAGAGAGAGAGAGAGAGAGAGAAGAGAAGAGAAGAGAAGGCACCGTCCGGAAAACACTCCACTCCGCGCACTCTACAAACTCCAGAGCTGAGAGCACCGTGTCGCTCCCCCTTCAGAGCACCATCACAACACAATCAGAGTGTTTTCCACGAATGAAACTGCTGCTGCACATCGCGTCGGGTTTGTGAAGTTGTAGTGTGTGTGTTGTGTTGTGTGTGTGTGTGTGTGTGTGTGTTGTGTGTGTGTGTGTGTGTGTTGTGTGTGTGTGTGTGTGTGTGTGTGTGTGTGTGTGTGTGTGTGTTGTGTTGTGTTGTGTGTGTGTTGTGTTGTGTGTGAGACAAGAAACTACTGATACAAAACCAACGATACAAAGAAAACATGAAGGAAACAACCAAAGCTCAATGAGGATGAGAGACGAGGTGAGACAGAGAGAGAGACAGAGAGAGAGAGAGAAAACAGGAGAGAGGAGATGAGAGAGAGAGAGAGAGAGAGAGAAGGAAAGAGAGAGAGAGAGAGAGAGAGAGAGAAGGACAGAGACAGAGAGAGAGAGAGAGAGAGAGAGAAAGAGAGAGAAAGGAAATAGGAGCAAGAAAGAGAGAGGAGATGGGGGAGGGGGAGAGAGCGAGAGAGAGAGATAGAAGGAAAGAAAGAGGAGAAGAGAGAGACAGAGAGAGAGCGAGAGGAGACAAGAGAGACAGAAGAGACAGAACCAAGAGAGAGAGAGAGAGACAAGAGAAGAGAGAGACAGAGAGAGAGCGAGAGGAGACAAGAG
>NW_026571018.1:37446493-37628993 GCF_026225935.1 Boleophthalmus pectinirostris
AACCTTTAAAACTTGAATAATACTAATTGTTCAGAGACACGATCACTCAGTCAACAATAAAATATCCTCATTAATGTTCAATAATGATCACAAATGTATTTTATGATTTATGAATAACGTCGATTGACTTGGGTCGTGAAGATTTGTGACTCTGTGAAAAAGTTTGGGAAACAATGATATAGAGGATAGAGGTGAGTGATATCTGGATATTTTAAATATATCGTCTAAACCAGGACTAAACCAGGACTAAACCAGGAACCAGGGACTAAAACCAGGTCTAAACCAGGAAACTAAACCAGGACTAAACCAGGTCTAAACCAGGTCTAAACCAGGACTAAACCAGGTCTAAACCAGGTAAACCAGGACTAAACCAGGACTAAACCAGGACTAAACTAAACCAGGTCTAAACCAGGACTAAACTAAACCAGGACTAAACCAGGTCTAAACTAAAACCAGGACTAAACCAGGACTTCTAAACCAGGACTAAACCAGGAGGTCTAAACCAGGACTAAACCAGGAAAACCAGGACTAAACTAAACCAGGACTAAACCAGGACTAAACCAGGTGGAACTAAACCTAAACCAGGACTAAACCAGGACTAAACCAGGTCTAAACAGGACTGGTAAACCAGGTCTAAATTAAAAAAACACGACAATATCAAACCAGGATAAACCAAGTATTTAGATTACGTTACTCACTTTAAGTAATTTAATGTATTAAGTTACAAACTACATTTTGGAGTATGTAATCTGTAATCTGTAGGGGATTACATTTTAAAAGTAAACTTCCCAGGAGACAACACAAATGATCAGTGTTAGCCTTTCAATCACCACTGATCGACACTGACTTCACCATCACAATCTCTCACTATCAGACTTCAGATTGGAGCTGTAGAGAAGTGGTTCCTGACCATTAAAACCACACACAAAATATATATGGTTTCTGATCTAAAACGAGCCTAGAACAAGATGAACATAAACCAGGTAAAGTGTTGGCTGTTCACTCAAAAACGACCACTTCATGACATCACGGGGGTATTTTGAGATTTGGAGATGTAGACAGAATAATAAAGGGTTAGTTATACATGTGTGAATGAAACAAAACAAATCTGGGTGACTTAAAACTCACAAGGGCTCCAATAAAAATGTACATATGGGTCCAGTCAAGCAGAAGTAAACAGCAAGGTCAAAAATACAAGTTAATGCATCTGATATAAAAATGTATTGAACAGATACATATGTACTCTAGTTTATGAAACTGTTGACCTTTTTTCTGTACCATTTTTGGTTCTAAAGTTCCATACGTTTAACATTATTTCCCAAATTTCAAAGACCTGAAAATCATGTAAATAAATGGATGTATTTCATCATATCTTGTGTTATTCCATCTTTGAACTGTTGATGAAGGGACATGATTTTTTTTTTTTTTATTATTTAAAATGATCAAAATTTGTCTTGGAAGGACTGACATATTTTATAGAAATAGTTTTCTTTCATTTTGAAGTAATATTAAAATATTCAGAAGAAAAAAAGAGACAAATGATGTAAAATCCTGCACCTTCTACTTGTTTGTACAATTTTCCCTCCGTTACTTTTCCCTCCGTTACCATGACCTTTCTTAATAAAAAATCTCATGAGTCAAAAAGTAAGAGGTTTTTCAACCTAATCTTGTACCATATGGTAGAAAACTATATGAAGCAAATATTCAAACCAGTTTGTTAAGGATATGTAAGTGAGAACCAAGAGTTATCACTGTTTGGATTTATTGTCCAAAAAGTGCTGCATATTTCATTCCCTCCGTTACCGACATGAGTTTTTTAAGTTTTTTTGTCAACAACTTGAAAGAATATCACAGGTTTAACTTGACCCTGTTGGAGTGTAACTCTTTCCTACATTCTGATACTTTACTTATTTCAATAGTTCCTCTAGTTTCTGAATAAGAGACATTTGAATGTCAAAAATCTGCCCGTTTCCCTCCGTTAACACTTGACCAGACCCATATACTAGTAGTTTTCTGAGTAAATCGTGTTTAGGATGATGGTATAGTGATATAGTCATATAACGGCATTCAGTATTATCATTTCTCGTCAATATTTTCAGAAGTAACAGATCACAGCTGTCCTAGCGACAGGTCTGCACACACGAGAGTCTGCTCTGCCGTTTCCTGTGCGACGACGGAGCCATTCGTGTTGACATGAATCTTACCACTTCCTGTCTGCTCCAACACTATATCTACGTCTGTGAAATCTGCATCAGCAACATTTACAGAGTGACAACTGAGAATTCACTGATCAATCTTTAACTCTAGATCTGAAATTCAAACCCAATTCATTCAATTCAATTCATCTTGATATGAATTTAACCAAATTATATCAATCTTGTTTCATACGGAAAAGAATCATTGACTAATTATGTTGTCCATGTATTTTTCTGTATCGTTGAATAGAATAAAACAGAAATGTGTTTTGTTTGGACACATTCGAAAACATATAGAGAGACTACAAACCTGTTTTCCTTTGGGCTTTGTGCGCCAGAGACAGGAAGGAAAAAGAGTTATGTGAGCTATTGTTACTGAACGCATGAGCCTGGGTTTGTCCACACCATAAAAACATGGTCATTTTCACAACACAACCACTTCCAAAATTTAAACCCAGAGTGAATTCGATGGAAATTCTTGTTTGTTGCCTCAAAATAAATAACTGAACTTTGAAACAAGCCGTAAACAATATGGGACTGAGCTATTAATCTGAAATATCTTGTATCGTATCGCAACTTGAATGGACGCAATCAGCAAATCACAAAGGCTGCAGATCTGTACAAACACGCTCTGAAATGTGATTCTTGCGTTAGTTTATCAGCTCAAGTTTTCAGTCTTTTTGTCAATTCTTCTGGATGTCTTTAAAATCTAAACTTTGAACAGAATCCTATTATTAAAACATAAATCCCAATCTAATCACAATCACAATGTTTGTCAGAAAAACTGCAATTCGCAAAGGTCGTTTTCCCAAATCAATCACCCGTAGTAAAGTTACTGTAATGTTATCTGCTGTTTTTGATGTTTCTCGCTTTAGTACAGCTCAAACACACACACTCGGCGCATTTTTGGCATACTGGGGATTAGAGCCCGACCGATATATCGGCTGGTCGATATTATTGGCCGATATGGGCACCTGGAGACATATTGGCCGATATCGGTTTGCTGATATGGGCCGATATTTCACGTGGGCATGTTATACCTCGTTATAAAGCTTAGACTCTCATTTAATCCAATTTACAGACAGATAAATGTCCTAATATGTGGCTCCGCATCAGTATTTATCTGCGGAGTCATTTGTCTGTGTCCGTACTGTCCCTGAACACACCACAGAGTGACGTCACTTCACTCGTGTGTGTTTGTTTACACCTGCAGCCGTGCGCAACACTGAGATTATTTTCTTTTTCGGACAATCGGTTTGAGTCTGGATTAAAAGGACATTTATTAGTTCAGACTTGTGATGTGGGAGGAGCCTGTGTGACGCTGAGTGTTGGAAATACATCGACTTTGAAGCTAGTTTAGGTTTTGTTAGCGATTAGCTGCTGTAGCTCCCGCACATAAACAGACTGTTTTCTATTGGTCTATTGTAAAGTGATTATATTGGCCGTATATTTGTTACTGGACCATGCATTGATGTAAATGAGCTGTGAATAGACGTGTGAATGATCCACATTTATGCATATAATTAATTACCGCGGTGCGCAGCATTTACGGCTAAAGGCTAATAGCGATAGTTTACTAGCTAGGAGTTATGGGTCGGTCGCGATCGAAGCGGCTCTTAGAAGCGAACAACGGGAGCCTGCTTCTTATTGGGAGCCTTGCTTTCTCTTTTTCTCCCTTTTTCTCTTCATGCTGCATGTCGACCCGTAGTTTGACAGCGGCAGCGGCTGAAAACGAAACTTTCAGAAATCTGCGTGTGCATAGGATAAAAAAAAGTGCATATTTGGCTGCAGTTCAGCATAAAATGAATAAACCAGGACTAATCTTGGGCTCGAGTGAAGGAGAGAGATAGAAACCGAGTCCCGACACTCAGTCCTGGTTCAGTTTTGGTTTAGTCCTGGTTGCAACAAAACAATCAAGAGCCGCTTGGGAGCCGAAAGAGCCAGCTGCTTTAGTGAGCCGAGCCAAAAGAGCCGGTTCTCCAAAAAAAAAAAAAAAAAAACTGGAATACCCATCACTACCAGCTAGAATGTGATGCAAAAATGCCATTAGGCCAATTTACTGTAAGTAAATATGATGTAAAGAGTTAAAATAAAAATAAATGTTGCCTAAATAAAGCCAATTTAGAATCCACCAGAGCCAAACCTAAGTTTTTTAAACAATTCAAGATTTACAGTGAATTTTTACATCACTAAATATATCAGTGATTATATCGGCTATCGGCAGCTCCAACTCCCATTATATCGGTTTAATATCGGCCACAACAAAATCCATATCGGTCGGGCTCTACCGGGGAAGCACTGAGATCATATTGTAGTGTCACTATTACTGTGAGAAAAAACACCACGGAGATATCGAACAGTAGGCCACAAGTAGCCACTGACCGCGCTTTTTCAACAGTATCGACAAGCAGAGATGCCAGACTTTTGCGTCAGTTTCCTACAATTTCGTATTTTCTTCGTGTCGTATGTTTTATGCGGCGAAAGTGCAAACTCTAAAACTACAGCGCAACAGTTTGAGGAAGAAGCTGTGTAAGAGAGCGTTGTTACAAAAATATTAATACTAGACACAGAGCCCCAAATACTCAACTTAAATAGTATGCACGGACGCAAACCCAGACATTACGGCTGCCAGAAAAACTCTAAATCAGAAAAAACGAACATAGTGGTTTTCATCGGACAGTGGTCATATATTGTATAGAGAGTGCGCTGTACATAGTTCTTTTACGAGCAGCTTCTGTACTCACACCTGCAAGTCAGACTCGAGTCACTGTTTTTAGGACTTGAGACTTGACTTGATAAAATGGACTAGGACTTGGGACTCGACTTGGACTTGAAGGTCAGTGACTTGGGACTTGATTCGGACTCGAGCCCTGTGACTTGAGAAGACTTGAGAAGCACTTATCTGAATTCTTTCTATTCTGACCGTAATGATTCGACCTAAAATCTTGTCAAGACATTTAAAAAAGAAAAAATTACACTTCTACAACTCTTACATACTCTATAAATACTCATATATAAATAAACTATGATTTAGGAGTACAATTTATCTAAAAAGTCATATAAACTGTAAAAATCTAAACTATATTTGGTACTTTGGTGTAAAGACTTAAAGACTTGTTTAATGACTTGAAGCTCAAAGCCGACGACTTGGACTTGACTTGGACTTATAGGCCAGTGACTCGAGACTCGAATTGGGACTTGGACTTGAGGTCAAAGACTTGAGACTTGCAAAACAATGACTTGGTCCCACCTCTGCACACCTGTGTATCGCATCACTGTCTCTAGCTCTTATGTAAACAAGCAAATGGTCTGTTACATGTAAATGGATGTTCGTCTTTGATATTAAATGTGAAAAAGTATTTTCCTTGAATGGAAGAATGTGAAAAATGGAATAATGTCCACTACATTTTGAAAGTAAAAGTCAGCTATGTTAACAAAAACTTCTTCTCTATCACTTTATTTGAGGCTTGGTTCTAAATACACGTCTAACATTCGTAACAAACTAAGAAAATAAAACTTTAAGGTAGGCCACTTTAATTCTGTACATTGCCTTGTCCCTGATGTTTGTTCAGTCATTTAGTGTGTTACCCTGTGTTACCCTGTATCAAGACGGCAGCTTTGTTCACGCATTCGTTCCAATAAACAGCGGTAGTCAAGATAAGATCTACTGTTCTATATCATATGATTAACACCATGACCAAGTACAAATGTATTGTATAAGCAGCTCTTAAGGTCAAAATGAATCAGCTGTGTACTGTCTGCATCTGATTCTCAAGTGTTTTATTGTCTGAGAATCAAGAACTGCACCGTTAGAATGTTAGTCGCTGTAGCTTTACCTCAGGCATGTCCAAATGCAGCTCTGAGTCTACGTTCAGACTGCAGGGCTTAACGCTCAATTCAGATTTTTTTGTGAAATCCGATGTTTTTGTGAGGTCGTTCACATTTTCAATTAAATGTGACTTGTATGTGACTCCAGTGTGAAAATTAAATGGTCTGAAAGTGTCCCACATGTGACACTGGAGACACGACGACGTCAACCGCAGCGAGCGTCTCTGTGTTTACAGAAGTTGTCCAAACATGGACGCAGCATCGAGCACCTGGAGATTTTAAAGTTCCTCTCGTACCGGAGCCAGAACATGAACAACTTACTTGTTTTAAGGAGGAGATTGAGAAGGAGAAGGACGAGGTTTTTGGTCGTGGTGTTTTGTGGGACAGCGGCAGCGACGTCCGTTGAAAGGAACGTGTGGATGTGGAGACGGAGCCAAGAGTGGTGAGTGGAGATGTGCTTCACTTCAGTGACATGGAGTTCATTAACAATTTTCACCTACTTCAGCGCAGAATAGTGACGTTTGTGTCTTGTTGATAACGTGTAGGTGGATGAATGCACTTTGGCCGTTCAGACTGAAGTCACATGTCAAAAGATCAGATATGTATCAGTTTCAGGAGCACATATCCAAGTGTCCTGGGTCACATTTGAAAAAATCGGATCTGTGTCGTTCAGACTGTCATTAAAAGATTAGATACATAAACATGAAACTGATACATATCTGATCTTTTGACATGCGACTTCAGTCTGAACGGCCAAAGTGCATTCATCCACCTACACGTTATCAACAAGACACAAACGTCACTATTCTGCGCTGAAGTAGGTGAAAATTGTTAATGAACTCATCATCACTCACATAGCCTAAGTGTTTGAAAATTGACCCTGACAAAGCCAATCTCACATATCGAGTGTTTCCTGATGAGGATCTAAGCTCGAATAAACGTCTGTTGGCTCATTCTAACCTGTAGCACAGACCTGAATTATTTACCATCAGTCTACGGCCCTCAATCATCCCTCCGCTCCATCTGTGTTTTCCTAAAGGTCCCTTGATGAAAACAAAATGTGGATACTCCTGTTTTACCATCGCAGCAAGACTCTGCTCTAGAGTAAAGCTCCTATAAAGCTCCCCGAACTGAAGAAGCAACTTGGATGAGCTACAAAAGGTCTTCAACCAAACCAAACTGATTTTTCTTCTCGTCAAGCTCTTATAAACTCATCAGGGTGAACGATTCGGATGCTCAGATGGACCACTGCAAACCGTTTAAACATGGACTAGTCGTGCTTTTCGCGTTTTCTTACCGTGGTGTAGGAGTTGGGCTCCGGGGCGTCGGTGATGAGCTCTCTCTCTCCTTTGGGGTTGATTCTCCTGAACCTCCTCCTGGACCTCCTCTGGGACTCTTCTCTCTGGAGGAAGGTCTCGTCCGCCTCGCTGCCGTTCTCCACCTGCGGGGGGCGCAACGTTCAGTATCACAAACATCTCACAGCAAAGGGGGAAGGGGGAAAGCGATGCGTAACTTAAAGGTTGTATAGAGGATTTTTTTAAGGGAAGAGAAATACAGCGACAGTCCTTCTGCGCATTCAGAATTACTGTTGAAGTTTCCTGTCTAGAAGTAATTCAGCGACCGACGCGTAAAGGATAAATACGCGAGGTTACGCACTGTGTTTGACGCTACCGTGTTTCTTGCCTGAGACCAAAATATTTCCCAGCAGCAACACGGGCTTTTAATAACAATGACGTCAACGTGTCCAAACTTAAAACATAATTGGCCGTTATAATGGTATCAGGAGTTACACAAATCAATACAGTTTGCCATAAATAATTCTTATATTATAATATTTGTTCATCTTGTTTCTCTGGAATCATGCAAGTTACACAATGTACCTTTAAATAAAATGGTCCCATTATCGCTTATCGTTCTTAAGGTAGAGCAAGAACAACCATTTTCACTTTCACTCTTTTAGCCACAACTTTTCAGGTCAGTTTGGATTTTAATCACTCGTGGTCATACTGGTCTCATATTTACTTTGTTTATGTGCTGCTTTGTGTTGTGTCGTCCTGTTTTTTGATAAACATGTTACCCCCCTGTCCCAAGACAAATTTCTCCCATGGGAGACAATAAAGGATTATCTTATCTTAACACATTCCCATTGGTTGGACTAAGGACATAGTTTATTTGTATGATAATATGTATTGTGATTAAGGTTGTGCAGGTAATTGAATTTTGATTGGAGATCCTTTAACACATAAATCACAATCGCAAACTCATAATCCAGTTGAAACAATTTACGTGTCAGAGAAAGTGCGGACCAGGGTGTGACAACTGTAGTATTGTGAGGATTCATGTGGTTCCCTCACAAGCTCGACGTGCTGTGTGAAACATGCGAAATGTGCATAATGAGGAGCTATGGTACTGATTATATCCATAAACTCACAGAGGAGAGAATCACAGCAGGAATCATATCTGCCTATTTAACAGATGGGCCCGGTCAAGCAGAAGTAAACAACAAGGCCAAAAATTCAAGTTAATGCATTATTATTGTTTAATCTTGGTGATCAGGTCTAAAGTGTTCCCTCACATGTGACATTTCCTTTCCTTTTTACCTCAGATAGAAAAGTGAACTGACACCCACTGACAAATCACAAAAGATATTATCATTTCCTCACGAATATTAAAATGAACTTCCTGTGGGTTCAGTCAAGCAGAAGTAAACAACAAGGCCAAAAATACAAGTTAATGCATCTGATATAAAAATGTATTGAACAGATACATATGTACTCTAGTTTATCAAACTGTTGACCTTTTTTCTGGACCATTTTTGCTTCTAAAGTTCCATATGTTTTAAACAGACCATGTATGAAACATGGAACAAAAATTATTTCCCAAATTTCAAAGACCTGCAAATCATGTAAATAAATGGATGTATTTCATCATATCTTGTGTTATTCCATCTTTGAACTGTTGATGAAGGTACATGATTTTAAAAAAAAAAAGTATTTAAAATGATAAAAATTTGCTTGGAAGGACTGACATATTTTATAGAAATAGTTTCCTTTCATTTTGAAGTAATATTAAAGTATTTCAGAAGAAAAAAGCGACAAATGATGTAAAATCCTGCACCTTCTACTTGTTTGCACAATTTTCCCTCACTTTTCCCTCCGTTACCATGACCTTTCTTAATAAAAAATCTCATGAGTCAAAAAGTAAGAGGTTTTTCATCCTAATCTTGTACCATATGGTAGAAAACTATATGAAGCAAATATTCAAACCAGTTTGTTAAGGATATGTAAGTGAGAACCAAGAGTTATCACTGTTTGGATTTATTGCCCAAAAAGTGCTGCATATTTCATTCCCTCCGTTACCAACATGAGTTTTTTAATTTTTTTTGTCAACAACTTGAAAGAATATCACAGGTTTAACTTGACCCTGTTGGAGTGTAACTCTTTCCTACATTCTGATACTTTACTTATTTCAATAGTTCCTCTAGTTTCTGAATAAGAGACATTTGAATGTCAAAAATCTGCCCCTGTTTCCCTCCGTTAACACTTGACTGGACCCAGATATTTCTGCCGCTGGACTTATTTTCTCCATTAAAGCGTTAAGCTCTGCTGCGCAGCATGTAAACAAACAGCTCAGTGTGATGACGTCATTGGCCATGGCCGGGTTCTGTTAGTATGAGTGTGTCCTAAAGCTTAGGTTTTGGGATATTTAAATAAGAATATTTATTTTATTTTTCATTTTTTTATTGTAGAACAGATGGATATATAGTTTATTTTGGAAACGTTTATGTTTTCTGTCTTAATTCATGTTCAAAGTAGATTTTATTCATTTCATTTTCGTTTTATACATCACAAAACTGCTCTAAGGTTTATATTTGTAGCCTATATTTATTTTCAATTTGAAAGTTTTACGTAAATTATCAATAACAAAGTGTCTTTTTTGTTTTTTTTTTGAGAGATAAATCTTGAGTAAATGCATCATGTAACTGAAAAAATAATAATTTGAATAATCGTGATTTCAATATTGACCAAAATAATCCTGATAATGATTGTTTTCCATAATCGAGCAGCTCTAAATATGACAACAAAAACAACAAAAAAAGCTGTTGATCACTGCAGAACTGTGTGATGAGTCAGACGCTACTTTGAGAATCATTTGATAATTGAAAGTCACTCATTTCAAATCAGCTGGAGTCTGTTTAATGGAGACGTCCACAGCTCGTCGTCTGTCATGTGGTTTGGAGCAGCCGGACGAGTTTGGAGAAAGAAACTGGACTTTTGTTTCTGTCAAACGGCACTAAGAGAGTCTGTCCTGTTTATATTCACAAACTAAAACAAAACAAAAAAAGATTGTAAGAAGAAAAGAAGGAACCGAATGACTGAATGACGATTTGTGATCGATCAACAGTGTTGGGGAGTAACAGATTACATGTACCGGAGTTAAGTAATCAGAGTACAAATAATGAGTAACTGTATTCAGTTACAGTTACTGTTTCAGTGAGTGGTAATTGGATTACAGTTACTTTGTTGAAATAAATGGATTACACAGAGGGATTTTCCTGTTTTCACATTTTAGGATAAACCAGGACAAAAAACAGAACAAAAAACAGAACTAAACCAGGACTAAACCAGGACTAAAACCAGGACTAAACCAGGACTAAACCAGGACTAAGGACTAAAACCAGGACTAAAACAGGACTAAAACCAGGACTAAAACCAGGACTAAAACCAGGATTAAACTAGGACCTAAAGCAGGTCTAAAACCAGGACTAAACCAGGACTAAAACCAGGACTAAACCAGGACTAAAACCAGGACTAAACTAAAACAGGACTAAACCAGGACTAAAAAGGACTAAACCAGGACTAAACCAGGACTAAAACCAGGACTAAAACCAGGACTAAAACCAGGACTAAAACCAGGATTAAACTAGGACTAAAGCAGGTCTAAAACCAGGACTAAAACCAGGACTAAAACCAGGACTAAACCAGGACTAAACCAGGACTAAACCAGGACTAAACCAGGACTAAACCAGTACTAAACCAGGATTAAACCAGGACTAAAACCAGGACTAAAAGCAGGACTAAACCAGGACTAAACCAGGACTAAACCAGTACTAAACCAGGATTAAACCAGGACTAAAACCAGGACTAAAAGCAGGACTAAACCAGGACTAAACCAGGTCTAAACCAGGACTTAACTGTAGTTTTGAAAAAAACATGACAATATCAAGTAATCCAAAGTATTCAGATTACATTACTCACTTTAAGTAATTTAATGGATTACGTTACAAACTACATTTTGAGGTGTGTAATCTGTAATCTGTAGGGGATTACATTTTAAAAATCACCTTCCCAACACTGTCGATCCAAAACATAACCTGATTATTCCAGTAATATTCAAATCAGATCATTATGCAGTGTGACTAAAACTACTATTCTCCAACAAAACAAAGCTTTAAAATGATAAAATAAACCGATATATCGCAAAAGGGAAGGATAATATCGGGAGGCGTTATTGGTACGTCTCTCGTAAAGTTGGATTTCACCAGAATGAACCCAAAGAGCCGCGAGAATAATCATCACTGAACCGAATCGCAAAGAATAAATTCAAGTAAAAAAAGACTAAACCCGATCTGTCAATACGTAGAAAACTAGGTAACACTTTATAATAACTACACCTTATTTAGCCTTAATAAAGCATGAACAAAGACTTAATTAATAATGATTCACGCTTAGTAACTACTTAATTACTACCTGAATTAGCACTTAACTTGCACTTAATTCACCTGTGCTGTAAATAGTAACTCAATACTTCTTAATTACTCATGAACTAACAATTTGCATGTTTACAAATACATATTTAAGTTCACATTTGAGCATTTATTAATGATTAGTAAACTATGAGAGAATGATTTACTAATAATGCAATGCAATGATCATTCAGGCAGCTGTTTTCTGTTAGTTAAAGGTTGTATAGAGGATTTTTTTAAGGGAAGAGAAATACAGCGACAGTCCTTGTGCGCGTTCAGAATTACTGTTGAAGTTTCCTGTCTAGAAGTAATTCAGCGACCGACGCGTCAGTTTTTAGACCCTTCGTCTGCTTCGGTCGCGCCATCGCTGGACGAGATCTCCAAGAATCACCTCAGTTTGGCTTTGCTCCTTTTCCTCTTCTCTTCTTCTTTCAGCGACCTCAAAAACGGACTTTCTTTTGCGGCGAACCGGTCGTGGATTCTCGTCCGCCGTCGCGACAAACTTTGTGCGAAATGCGAGGAAGCGACAGTTCGAAAAAGCCTCTAAGAACCGCTGCGTAAACCACGTAATCCCCGCGCTCCGACGAGTTATACTAGGGAGTTTGACTGACAACCTAACAGCCAATAGAAAATGAGGGAGCCTCGTTTTCTATTGGCTGATGTTTATCTGGCCTCAACACGTCCACAGTTGATAGATTTTCGTTCTTTTTTTTTTGGTCATCATAATTACAAAGCTGCTGCGTCTCTGTAATGGTATTTTAATCTTTCACTGACAGTTTGAAACAAAAAAAAATCCTCCATACAACCTTTAAGTCTTTCTGAGAGTTTTTCTAAAGTGAAGACGAATTATGTTTATTAAGCATTTGTTAAGGTTGGTCAAATTCCAGAGAAACAATAATGCATTACTAGTAAATCATTCTCTCATGGCTTAATAATCATTAATAAATGCTCAAATGTGCACTTAAATATACATTTACAAATGCACACACAAATGGTTAGTTCATGAGTAATTAAGTAAGAAATACTTATGAGTAACTGTTTACAGCACAGGCGAATTAAGTGCAAGTTAAGTGCTAATTCAGGTAGTAATTAAGTAGTGTGAATCGTTATTAATTAAGTCTTTGTTCATGCTTTATTAAGGCTAAATAAGGTGTAGTTATTATAAAGTGTTGCCGAAAACTAAACAAAAAACTGTAAGAGTTCGTAAGGCTTCCCAGCACCTGTGTGAGCGCGGAGGACAGGTCAAACTCCTCCTCGGAACACCAACTCCTCCTGGAATCGCACCCGCAACCCCTCTGCCTCACCGCCTTACAGCTGGACGCCGGTTCGGACGTGCTCCTCTTCAGCAGCTCTGCCTTCTTTTTGGGATTTCCCGCCGTCGAGTCCGGGTCGATCTCCGCGCCCTCCAGCTTCTCCAGGGCGACTTCGGATTTGGAAATGCCCGTCGTCTGCTCCTCCGGCGGCGGCTCCTGGTTAAACATCCAGTTCTTCCACAGCACGGAGAGCCGGTGCCAGCGCAGAACGCTCATCTCTCCGGACGCATCAAAAGCAGGAAATACCAGAGGCGGTTATGAGCGGAGAACCGGGGGCTGGGGGGGGGGGGAATCCTTCAAAGATCAGAGTTTAGAAAATCCTAAATCCTGAGAGAAAATCCATCGCGACGGAAACATCCTCCCAAAAAAAAGATTGGAATCCGAGAGAGTAAAAAGTCCGGAGGCGCGCGCTTCAGATCCACTTGTGAAAAGTTCCTGCGGTCCACACGCTGCATAGTCACAGAGTTACTCACATGGTCGAGCGCCTTCTCGTGCCTCCTCCGTCTGTCACTCCCCCCCTTCTTCTCTCTCTCTCTCTATTTCTGTCACCCTCCCTCTTTTTCTCTACTTCCGCTCTCTCTGTCAAGCTCCTCTCTGTTTCTTCTCTCTGCTTCTGCTCTCTCTCTCTCTCTCTCTCTCTCTGTCCTCTCTCTCTCTCTCTCTCTCTTTCTCTCTCCTCTCTCTCTTTCTCTCTCCCCCTTCCTTTCTCTCTCCTTCTGTTCTCTATCAAGCCCCTCTCTCTTCATCTCTCTACTTCTCCTCTCTCTCTCCTTCTTTCTCCTTCCTCTCTCACCCCCTCAACTCTCTCTCTCTGTCACCCTCCCTCTTTCTCTCTCCTCCCGCTCTCTCTGTCAAGCTCCTCTCTGTTTCTTCTCTCTGCTTCTGTTCTCTCTCTCCTCTCTCTTCTCTCTCTCTCTCTCTCTTTCTCTCTCCTTCTGTTCTCTATCAAGCCCCTCTCTCTTCATCTCTCTACTTCTCCTCTCTCTCTCCTTCTTTCTCCTTCCTCTCTCGCCCCCTTGTTCTTTCTGTCTGTCAGCCTCCTCTCTCTCTCTCTCTCTCCCTCTCTCTTCTTCCTCTCTCTCTATTTCTGTCACCCTCCCTCTTTCTCTCTCCTCCGCTCTCTCTGTCAAGCTCCTCTGTTTCTTCTCTCTCTCTTCTCTCTCTCTCTCTCTCTCTCTGTCTGTTTGTCCTTCTCTCTTTCTCCTTAATCTCTCTCTCTCTCCCTTCCCTCTCTCTTTCTCTCTCCTTCTGTTCTCTATCAAGCCCTCTCTCTTCATCTCTCTACTTCTCCTCTCTCTCTCCTTCTTTCTCCTTCCTCTCTTGCCCCCTCGCTCTTTCTGTCTGTCAGCCTCCTCTCTCTCTCTCTCTCTTCTTCCTCTCTCTCTATTTCTGTCACCCTCCCTCTTTCTCTCTCCTCCTGCGCTCTCTCTGTCAAGCTCCTCTCTTTTTCTTCTCTCTGCTTCTGTTCTCTCTCTCTCTGTCTGTTTGTCCTTCTCTCTTTCTCCTTCCTCTCTCTCTCTCTCCCCTTCCTTTCTCTCTCCTTCTTTCTCTCTTTCTCTCTCCTTCTGTTCTCTATCAAGCCCCTCTCTCTTCATCTCTCTACTTCTCCTCTCTCTCTCCTCCTTTCTCCTTCCTCTCTCGCCCCCTTGTTCTTTCTGTCTGTCAGCCTCCTCTCTTTCTCTCTCTCTCTCTCTCTTCTTCCTCTCTCTCTCTATTTCTGTCACCCTCCCTCTTTCTCTCTCCTCCTGCTCTCTCTGTCAAGCTCCTCTCTTTTTCTTCTCTCTGCTTCTGTTCTCTCTCTCTCTGTCTGTTTGTCCTTCTCTCTTTCTCCTTCCTCTCTCTCTCTCTCTCTCTCCCCTTCCTTTCTCTCTCCTTCTCTCTTTCTCTCTCCTTCTGTTCTTCCCTCTCTCTTCATCTCTCTACTTCTCCTCTCTCTCTCCTTCTTTCTCCTTCCTCTCTCGCCCCCTCGCTCTTTCTGTCTGTCAGCCTCCTCTCTCTCTCTGTCTCCTCTTCCTCTCTCTCTATTTCTGTCACTCTCCCTCTTTTTCTCTCCTCCCGCTCTCTCTGTCAAGCTCCTCTCTGTTTCTTCTCTCTGCTTCTGTTCTCTCTCTCTCTGTCCTTCTTTCTCTCTCCGTCCTCTCTCTTTCTCTCTCCTTCTGTTCTCTATCAAGCCCCTCTCTCTTCATCTCTCTACTTCTCCTCTCTCTCTCCTTCTTTCTCCTTCCTCTGTCGCCCCCTCGCTCTTTCTGTCTGTCAGCCTCCTCTCTCTCTCTCTCTCTCTCTTCTTCCTCTCTCTCCATTTCTGTCACTCTCCCTCTTTCTCTCTCCTTCCGCTCTCTCTGTCAAGCTCCTCTCTGTTTCTTCTCTCTGCTTCTTCTCTCTCTCTCTGTCCTCCTCTCTTTCTCCTTCTTGTCTCTCTCTCTCTCGCCCCCTCTGTCTTTCACCCCCCTCTCTCTCTCGCTCTCTCTCTCCTTCCTCTCTCTTTCTCTCTCCTTCTGTTCTCTATCAAGTCCCTCTCTCTTCAGCTCTCTACTTTTCCTCTCTCTCTCTCCTTACTCTCTCTCTCCTTCTTTCTCCTTCCTCTCTCGGACTCTCTTTCTGTCTGTCAGCCTCTCTCTCTCTCTCTCTCTCTCTCTCTCTCTCTCTCTCCTCCCTCCTTCTCTCCGTCAGCCCACTCTTTCCCGCAGGAAGCCGTAAACACACAAATATCCCATCAGAAGTCGGAAGCCTCCTCTCCTCCTCTTCCTCCTCTCCTCCTCCTCCTCTCTTCCTCCTCTCCTCCTCTCCTCCTCCTCCTCTCTCTCTCTTCCTCTACTCCTCTCCCTCCTCCTCCTCCTCTCCTCCTCCTCCTCCTCTCTTCCTCTCCTCCTCCTCTTCCTCCTCCTCTCTCCTCTCCTCTTCCTCCTCTCCTCTCCTCTCTCCTCTCTCCTCTCCTTCTCCTCCTCTCCTCTCCTCTCCTCTTCCTCCTCCTCTTCCTCCTCCTCCTCCTCCTCCTCCTCTTCCTCTCCTCCTCCTCCCTCTCCTCTCCTCCTCCTCTCTCCTCTTCCTCCTCTCCTCCTCCTCCTCTCCTCTCTCCTCTCCTCCTCTCTCCTCTCCTCTCTCCTCCTCTCTCCTTCCTCTCCTCCTCCTCCTCCTCCTCCCTCTCCTCCTCCTCCTCCCTCCTCCTCCTCTCCTCTCCTCCTCTCTCCTCCTCTCCTCTCCTCTTCCTCCTCTCTCCCTCTCTCCCTCTCTCTCCTCTCCTCTTCCTCCTCTCCTCCTCCTCTCCCTCCTCTCCTCCTCCTCTCCTCTCCTCTCCTCTCTCCTCCTCTCCTCCTCCTCCTCCTCCTCTCCTCTCTCCTCCTCCTCTCCTCCTCCTCCCTCCTCCTCCTCTCCTCCTCCTCTCCCTCCTCTCCTCTCCTCTCCTCTCCTCTCTCCTCTCCTCCTCTCTCCTCTCCCTCCTCTTCCTCTCCTCCTCTCCCTCCTCTCTTCCTCTCCTCCTCTCCCTCCTCTTCCTCCTCTTCCTCCTCCCTCTGTTACATCACTCTGGGATCACAAGTCTGTTTTTCTCTTTCAGGAAACACTGGGGAACATGTGCTTCATTTGGCCGAACCTGTTTTTAACCGTTTTCATGCCGAACAGACAACAACAACAACAACAAAAACGTGAACCAGAGAAAAGAAATACGCAAAAAGTCAAACATCTGCATTGATTTGAGATCGATTTTTCATGGTCGACGCCGATATGATCAGAACCAATGATATTTTTAGTCCTATTTTGATGAATAGACTTAAATGATCTGATTCAAAACTCAGTCCAAACTCCACAGCCTGTTAAATAAAAAATGATGACAGAGCAGCGCGGTCACATGTGGTGCAGCGACCGCCTCTTAAAAACGGTTCAAATAAACTTTTATGCAGATTTGGCCCAAATAAAAATCAGCCTATTGGAGATTTAAAGGTTGTATGGAGGATTTTTTTTTTGTTTCAAACTGTCAGTGAAAGATTAAAATACCATTACAGAGACGCAGCAGCTTTGTAATTATGATGACCAAAAAAAAAAGAACGAAAATCTATCAACTGTGGACGTGTTGAGGCCAGATAAACATCAGCCAATAGAAAACGAGGCTCCCTCATTTTCTATTGGCTGTTAGGTTGTCAATCAAACTCCGTAGTGTAACTGACTCGTCGGAGCGCGGGGATTACGTGGTTTACGCAGCGGTTCTTAAGAGGCTTTTTCGAACTGTCGCTTCCTCGCATTTCGCACAAAGTTTGTCGCGACGGCGGACGAGAATCCACGACCGGTTCGCCGCAAAAGAAAGTCCGTTTTTGAGGTCGCTGAAAGAAGAAGAGAAGAGAAAAAGGAGCAAAGCCAAACTGACGTGATTCTTGGAGATCTCGTCCAGCGATGGCGCGACCGAAGCAGACGAAGGGTCTAAAAACTGACGCGTCGGTCGCTGAATTACTTCTAGACAGGAAACTTCAACAGTAATTCTGAACGCGCACAAGGACTGTCGCTGTATTTCTCTTCCCTTAAAAAAATCCTCTATACAACCTTTAAGACAGTCAAGGCACTAAAATGTAGCTTTTTCTATTTCAAAACCAATACCGATACTTAGGGATGTGACGAAATCCAAATCTCTCTGTACGATATTATCACGATGTGCATCTCACGGTAAATATTTTTTTCTTGAAACACAAATGGCATATGGTTAAATATAACGCAAAAGTGTTGTTATTTATCGTTCAAATTGAATGAATATTTATTTATTCAGACAGTAATACACAGAACATAAATAAAAAATAAAAAAATGTAAATACATAGATATAACACAAAAAGTAATTATTTTTATTCTATTAATAACAGGCAAAATAAATGTTACGCAGAATTTTCCTTGTGTCCGAAAAAGGCGTGGGAGGAAGTAAATACTTATTTAACCCCACCCCTTTTTTTCTACCGTCCCAAATTAACAAAGAAATGAACAATGGAACAGCTTTGAAACGATACAAAAGTTCAATGATATGAGGTGTTTTGGAGCATATCACCCAGTAAATACTTTTATTACAATCATTTATAACTGATATTAAATCCATCAATATTTTCAATACCGACACTGATATCCGATACTAGTTTTGCATCAGTGCATCCCTACAAAAAAGTGCCAATATCGCCCGATTTAATACACTGGTTTATGTCGAATCTCAAGGTAAACGTCACGATCCTCCAGTGATTTTCGTCCTGACCAAGACCAGCTGGAGATGTTCCCTCTGCTCCTGACACTGAAGCGTGGGTCAAATGCAGAGAACAAGTTACTGGGTGAGTCAATTGTACCTTAAACATAACCTCATGTGTGTGTTTTTTTTTTTTAACCGCCACCGTTCCATAAAAGTGTATGAGAAACGTCCATTGTGTTTATCTGAATGCAATCCAATTTTTTGGCTTCTATGTTTCTTCTGTTCCTGTATCTGATCTTTTAATGTCAGTCTGAACACACAGATCAATTTTTTCAAATGTGACCCAGGACACTTGGATATGTGCTCCTGAAACTGATAGATATCTGATCTTTTGACATGTGACTTCAGTCTGAACGGTCAAAGTGCATTCATCCACCTACACGTTGTCAACAAGACACAAACGTCACTATTCTGCGCTGAAAGTAGGAGAAAATTGTTAATGAACTCCGTGTCACTGAAGTGAAGCACATCACCACTCACCACTCTTGGCTCCGTCTCCACATCCACACGTTCCTTTCAACGGACTGAACCACAAAACACCACGACCAAAAACCTCGTCCTTCTCCTTCTCAATCTCCTCCTTAAAACAAGTAAGTTGTTCATGTTCTGGCTCCGGTACGAGAGAAACTTTAAAATCTCCAGGTGCTCGATGCTGCGTCCATGTTTGGACAACTTCCGTAAACACAGAGACGCTCGCTGCGGTTGACGTCGTCGTGTCTCCAGTGTCACATGTGGGACACTTTCAGACCATTTACTGTTCACACTGGAGTCACATACAAGTCACATTTAACTGGAAATGTGAACGACCTCGCAAAAACATCGGATTTCACAAAAAAATCGGAATTGAGCGTTAAGCCCTGCAGTCTGAACGTAGACTAAGAGGCCTGTTCACCGCTGGGGCCGATTCACAAAACAGTGAGGAGGAAAAACAGCTTAACCCTGAGAGTGAAATATCAGGCTCTGGAGGGGCAGTTAAACACACGGATCATGGATATAATCAGTGTTGGGGAGTAACAGATTACATGTACCGGAGTTATGTAATCAGAGTACAAATTATGAGTAACTGTATTCAGTTACAGTTACTGTTTCAGTGAGTGGTAATTGGATTACAGTTACTTTGTTGAAATAAATGGATTACATGGTGGTATTTTCCTGTTTTCACATTTTGGGCTAAATCCCCCTTTTTATTTATTTTTTTCCAGTAATTCCACTCATTGCCGGAACCTAAACTAGATCTAAACCAGGTCTAAACCAGATCTAAACCAGGACTAAACCAAGACAAAAAACAGGTCTGAACTAGATCTAAACTAGATCTAAACCAGATCTAAACCAGGACTAAACCAAGACAAAAAACAGGTCTGAACTAGATCTAAACTAGAGCTAAAAGGACTAAACCAGGACTAAGACCAGTTCTAAACCAGGACTAAACCAGGACAAAAAACAGGTCTAAACTAGTTCTAAACTAGATCTAAACCAGATCTAAACCAGGTCTAAACCAGGACTAAACCAGGTCTAAAATCAGGTCTAAACTAGATCTAAACCAGGACTAAACCATCCTAGTCTTTGCTTCTCTGCAGCAAATCAAGTAATCCAAAGTATTCAGATTACATTACTAACTTTAAGTAATTTAATGGATTATGTTACAAACTACATTTTGGGGTGTGTAATCTGTAATCTGTAGGGGATTACATTTTAACAGTCACCTTCTCAACACTTGGTGGTAAAAGGCGAGTGCGCTGGTTGTGCTGTGGAAAGTGTGTATGACGTCATAACCTCGTGTTGAAGGGGCTCGTGGGAGGGCCTCAGGGTTAAACGGAGGACAGGTCAGACACATGACCAGAACATGTTTGTGCCACTGAAAACATGACCAGAGTTCACACGCTGCTGTACACGACTCGGAGTCGTACTGGGCTCGGTAGAGAACAGAACTTTAAACAGCAGGTGAACAGGTCGGACCTTTTTAAAGGAGACGTCCACAGCCTCTTGTGTCAAGTTACACTGCAGTTTATGTGTTGAAGAAACAATATTAAAAAGGCAATATATGGATTTTAAAGAGAAAAATAAATAAATTAAAAAAAATATATGTATATATATATATTATATAATATAATAATTATAAAATAAAAAATAAATAAAATAAAAAATAAATAAATGAATAAATAAAATAATAATAAATAAAAAATATAAATAATTTTGGCTATTTTATGCAGCACTACACAGCAAAAAATGGAGAGATAAAATGTTAGGGTGAACTATTTCAGACACAAAAAGTGTTATTTTAACTATTCAAAAGTTAAACAGGGGTTCGAGTTGGTTTATTTGAGTTGATGTGGACTTAAGTTAATTCAACTTTCCTTAGTGTTAATTTGGCTCCTCTCGCCCACCACTTCAAACTCCTGTGAGAAAAGACCAGTTTGAACCAGTTCTGTTCATAATTTCATCTTAAATTAACTCAAACAAAGTAAAAATAAAACATCTCTGTGTGTTGTTTAGATAAATTAGGATAACCCTACAAACTGTTCTCAGTTTACTCTCAAATTGTTAATGTTACTCTTGATTTCAGGGTTAAACAGGAACTTTGGTCCAGTGTTACTTAATTAACATTTTGAAAAATGTTAAATTAACTCTAGAACAGATTGGACTCAAATAAACCCTGAGAAAATGTTATATTGACTCCGGAGAGTCAGTTTTAACACACGACTTTTTGCTGTGTACTATTATATGTTTTACAAATTGAAGTAAAAAAAACGTAACAAAATGAGCATCAATCTTTCTGTCTCTGTCTTTTTTTTTTTTTCTTAGATGTAAACAGACAAGAGCCCAGTCAAACAGAAGTAAACAACAAGACCAAAAATACAAGTTAATGCATCTGATATAAAAATGTATTGAACAGATACATATGTACTCTAGTTTATCAAACTGTTCACCTTTTTTCTGTACCATTTTTGGTTCTAAAGTTACATATGTTTTAAACAGACCATGTATGAAACATGGAACAAAAATTATTTCCCAAATTTCAAAGACCTGAAAATCATGTAAATAAATGGATGTATTTCATCATATCTTGTGTTATTCCATCTTTGAACTGTTGATGAAGGTACAGATTTTTTAATTTTTTTAATAATGTAAATTTTTAAATGATAAAAAATGTTCTTGGAAGGACTGACATATTTTATAGAAATAGTTTCTTTTCATTTTGAAGTAATATTAAAATATTCAGAAGAAAAAAAGACAAATGATGTAAAATCCTGCACCTTCTACTTGTTTGTAACAATTTTTCCCTCCGTTACTTTCCCCTCCGTTACCATGACCTTTCTTAATAAAAAATCTCATGAGTCAAAAAGTAAGAGGTTTTTCAACCTAATCTTGTACCATATGGTAGAAAACTATATGAAGCAAATATTCAAACCAGTTTGTTAAGGATATGTAAGTGAGAACCAAGAGTTATCACTGTTTGGATTTATTGCCCAAAAAGTGCTGCATATTTCATTCCCTCCATTACCGACATGAGTTTTTAAATTTTTTGTCAACAACTTGAAAGAATCTCACAGGTTTAACTTGACCCTGTTGGAGTGTAACTCTTTCCTACATTCTGATACTTTACTTATTTCAATAGTTCCTCTAGTTTCTGAATAAGAGACATTTGAATGTCAAAAATCTGCCCCTGTTTCCCTCCGTTACCACTTGACCAGACCCATAAATAAACCAGGATTATTCAAACGTGTGTGAAAACAACACAACTCCAGCTGTTTCTGAGGAGGTAACAGCATTATTTTATTTATTTTTATGTACCTATTTCACTGAGTCAAGTTATTACGTCAAACTTCTGTACAGTAAAGAGTAAAGTTGAACTTTTTATCATCTTTCGCTAAGAGGGCAACACACAGAGTTGGGAAGGTTATTTTTAAAATGTAATCCCCTACAGATTACAGATTACACACCCCAAAATGTAGTTTGTAACATAATCCATTAAATTACTTAAAGTGAGTAATGTAATCTGAATACTTTGGATTACTTGATTTGCTGTAGAGAAACAAAGACGAGGATGGTTTAGTCCTGGTTTAGATCTAGTTTAGACCTGATTTTAGACCTGGTTTAGATCTGGTTTAGATCTCGTTTAGACCTGGTTTAGACCTGGTTTAGATCCGGTTTAGATCTAGTTTAGACCTGGTTTTAGTCCTGGTTTAGACCTGGTTTTAGTCCTGGTTTAGACCTGGTTTAGATCTGGTTTAGATCTGGTTTAGACCTGGTTTAGTCTTGGTTTAGACCTGGTTTAGACCTAGTTTAGTCCTGGTTTAGACCTAGTTTAGACCTGGTTTAGACCTGGTTTAGATCTAGTTTTAGACCTGTTTTAGTCCTGGTTTAGACCTGGTTTAGATCTGGTTTAGATCTCGTTTAGACCTGGTTTAGACCTGGTTTAGATCCGGTTTAGATCTGGTTTAGATCTAGTTTAGACCTGGTTTTAGTCCTGGTTTAGACCTGATTTAGTCCTGGTTTAGACCTGGTTTTAGTCCTGGTTTAGACCTGGTTTAGATCTAGTTTAGACCTGGTTTTAGTCCTGTTTTAGTCCTGGTTTAGACCTGGTTTAGATCTGGTTTTAGTCCTGGTTTAGACCTGTTTTAGATCCGGTTTAGACCTGGTTTAGATCTAGTTTAGACCTAGTTTAGACCTGGTTTTAGTCCTGTTTTAGTCCTGGTTTAGACCTGGTTTAGACCTGGTTTAGTCCTGGTTTAGCCCAAAATGTGAAAACAGGAAAATACCACCATGTAATCCATTTATTTCATCAAAGTAACTGTAATCCAATTACCACTCACTGAAACAGTAACTGTAACTGAATACAGTTACTCATCATTTGTACTCTGATTACATAACTCCGGTACTTGTAATCTGTTACTCCCCGACAACACTGGCTACACATAAGTCCTCTTCAATGTGATTTTAGAGTGAAAATGAACTACAAAGCGATAAAAAAAAAAAAAAAAAAAAAGCAATGTTAAATCCAGTGACTAAATGTTTTCATTGTTAAAAATAAAATCCAAATTCATGTCAGACGTGTTTTGTCTTGTGCACGTGTTTTGGAGCAGCCGTGGTCAATAGTGTCTCTGTGTCCTGCGTCTGCTCTGTCCTAATCTTCCTTATTAGGGCGTGTTTCCTGTGTCCTCTGTCCATTCACCATCATTTAGATCAGAGCGTCACATGACCTCAGCAGAACACATCACCACACTTTATCATGTTTTTATTATAATCAGAATTATTCGATACAATCAGTGTTGGGAAGTTACTTTTAAAATGTAATCCCCTACAGATTACAGATTACACACCCCAAAATGTAGTTTGTAACGTAATCCATTAAATTACTTAAAGTGAGTAATGTAATCTGAATACTTTGGATTATTTGATTTGCTGTAGAGAAACAAAGACGAGGAAATCGTAACATAAGATGTTTTATTTGCTAAAAGAAAATAAAAAGTCCAAACTTTACTTAACAAAATTAAAAATATTATTGATAGAAGAAGAGGAGACACGTCCACACAGCAGGATTTAGTCCTGGTTTAGTCCTGTTAAATCCTGTTAGATCCTGGTTTAGTCCTGGTTTAGACCTGGTTTAGATCTAATTTTAGCTCTACTTTAGACTTGGTTTAGTCCTGGTTTAGTTCTGGTTTAGATCTGGTTTAGACGTGGTTTAGTTCTGGTTTAGATCTGGTTTAATCCTGGTTTAGTCCTGGTTTAGTCCTGGTTTTAGTCCTAGTTTAGTCCTGGTTTAGACCTGGTTTAGACCTGGTTTAGTCCTGGTTTAGATCTGGTTTAATCCTGGTTTAGTCCTGGTTTAGTCCTGGTTTTAGTTCTGGTTTACTCCTGGTTTTAGTTCTGGTTTTAGTCCTGGTTTTAGACCTGGTTTAGTCCTGGTTTAGTCCTGGTTTAGTCCTGGTTTAGACCTGGTTTAGACCTGGTTTAGACCTGGTTTAGACCTGGTTTAGTCCTGGTTTAGTCCTGGTTTAGTCCTGGTTTAGTTTTTAGTCCTGGTTTAGCCCAAAAAGTGAAAAACAGGTTTAAAATCCCTCTGTGTAATCCATTTATTTCAACAAAGTAACTGTAATCCAATTACCACTCACTGAAACAGTAACTGTAACTGAATACAGTTACTCATCATTTGTACTCTGATTACTTAACTCCAGTACTTGTAATCTGTTACTCTGTGTATCATATTGAATTGTTGGTGGATGTGCACGTGTTGCTCCATCTGCTCTGTGTTGTTATTTATTTTTTTATTTCCTCCTCAGCTGCAGCAGAAAACAGCTCCACAGAGACTTAAAACTAAACTAAACTATTCTAACAGAGGAGATTTGATCTTTTACTCACTTTTATTTTACATCGATACATCCAGAAATGACAAAGATATAAACTCTGAAATACTTTAATCAAATGTGCTCATGTACTCACAGGCAGTGTTCTGGAGTAACAGATTACATGTACCGGAGTAATCAGAGTACAAAGTATGAGTAACTGTATTCAGTTACAGTTACTGTTTCAGTGAGTGGTAATTGGATTACAGTTACTTTGTTGAAATAAATGGATTACACAGAGAGATTTTACTGTTTTCACATTTTGGGCTAAACCAGGATAAACCAGTAAAAAACCAGGTCTAAACCAGGTCTAAACCAGGTCTAAACCAGGTCTAAACCAGGTCTAAACCAGGTCTAAACCAGGACTAAAACCAGGTCTAAAAACCAGGTCTAAACCAGGACTAAAACCAGGAACTAAAACCAGGACTAAACCAGGTCTAAAAACCAGGACTAAACCAGGACTAAAACCAGGTCTAAACCAGGTCTAAACCAGGACTAAACCAGGTCTAAAACCAGGTCTAAACCAGGACTAAAACCAGGACTAAACCAGGACTAAACCAGGTCTAAACCAGGACTAAACCAGGACTAAACCAGGACTAAACCAGGTCTAAAACCAGGACTAAACCAGGACTAAAACCAGGTCTAAACCAGGTCTAAACCAGGACTAAACCAGGACTAAAACCAGGTCTAAACCAGGTCTAAAACCAGGACTAAACCAGGACTAAACCAGGTCTAAAACCAGGACTAAACCAAGACTAAACCAGGTCTAAACCAGGTCTAAACCAGGTCTAAAACCAGGACTAAACCAGACTAAAACCAGGTCTAAACCAGTCTAAAACCAGGACTAAACCAAGACTAAAACCAGGTCTAAACCAGGTCTAAAACCAGGACTAAACCAGACTAAAACCAGGAATAAACCAGGTCTAAACCAGGTTCTAAAACCAGGACTAAACCAGACTAAACCAGGACTAAACCAAGACTAAAACCAGGACTAGTTCAGTTCAGTAAAGTCTGGACTTTTTATTTTCTTTTATCAGACAAAACTTCTGATGTTACGATTTCCTCGTCTTTGCTTCTCTACAGCAAATCAAGTAATCCAAAGTATTCAGATTACATTACTCACTTTAAGTAATTTAATGGATTACGTTACAAACTACATTTTGGGGTTTGTAATCTGTAATCTGTAGGGGATTACATTTTAAAAATAACCTTCCCAACACTGGATATGAGGCTTTGTGTGAATGAAACGAAACAAAACACGAGGTCCAGGTCTGTTTGTGATGAGGAAACGGCCTCATGAAGCCTTGTGTAATAATCGTCACAGTTTCCACAGTCACCGTCACCGTCCCGTTTGTAAATGTGGTAAACACAAACTTGTCTAACAGCCGTCGCATCACATGTCGAGCAGAAGCATCTTACGTCACATTTTACTCTCAGAGATTCATTCAAAGGGTTTCAATTCAGAAGTATAATCTTAATTTGACCAGTTATGATGTATTTATTTAGCTGGTTTCAAATGTTTATGATGATTCACTGCAGAAATTCTTATTTTAAACCAATTTATCCAAACGTGTATAACAAAAATTGCACTCACTCAAATAGATTTTTAATAACTAAATAATTTTTTTTAATATAAATTAAATTAAGGCAGACATGTTGTGCTTGTGTCTGTTATACAGGCCGCCTAAAAAAATGTGAATATTGTTTAAAAAATCATGACTATAAAATATATGGAATTGACTTTCTGAAATGAGTAACAAAAAATATAGAATTTTTTCATGATTTTCTTTTTTTTAGATAGACACCTCATACCACATCATTGTATAATAATTTGGACATTTCAAATCTCAATACTGATCCAAAATGATTTAATAAAAGAAAAAAAAATCTGTCAGAATGAAAACCCAATGGAGCTGACGTCACCATTAACATCATCAAAACAAAGCACAGCATTTGATTCATTTCATTTGTACTAAAATGACTTACACAACGCTTCTGAATCCTCCCAGTGTCACTGATTAAGAATATCAATTAATACATAAATGCTTTTATAATTATAATAAATTCATAAATCTATTAATATTCCTAATATGGACCTCAGCTCCAAATTCTCTCCTATAACTGTCAGTCTCCATGAGCTTCATTTGACTGGAGCAGAACTCTACTTTAGTCAATGTGTTTCTAGTCTAAATCTATTCTCTAAACCAGGGATGCTCAATACGTCGATCGTGATCTACCAGTCGATCGCCAAGGTCGTGTGGGTAGATCGCCGTGTCTCGTCTCGGACTCGATCGCGTTTGGACTCGGTCTTGTCTCTCACTCGAGGTCTGACACTCAACAAGTGTGATCATATTTCATTCCGGCCGCTGCTGTTGGTAATAAACTTGTAGCGGGTGCAGGAGCGTGTGGGGCGTCTCAGTGCAGCCTGTGCGCTCATTTGAAACCCGCAGAGACTCTACGGCGCATCACAAACACACACGCTCCCTATGCACGGCTCGTCTGCGACAGCGTGTGCCCTCGTGTACCAGCGTGCGTCACAGGGCAGGTTCAACTTCCTAAACATCCTACCTGTCCATCTGCCTCACGTCAGCACGCCGCCCCTCGCCTTTTCACGCTCTCGCTCCTTCCTGCGTACAGCCAACACAAGCCCCTCCCACAGTGCGGCTGATTAGAAGAACAAGACCAAACGTGAAGCAAAAACCAGTCTAAATTTGTGTTCCAGTGTTGGCACAAAGCAGGTCTACAGCATAGAGCGGATCTACAGAACAGACCTACTGCCACATTTGGCTGAAGTTTGTCTAACAAAAGTGACAAATGCATCTGTGTTTGTCACGATGTGCGTTTGGTTTGGTAAACGTGCAGAGGCTGGTAAATATCACTGCAAAACCAGAAAAGAATGAAACTCCAGTTTGGAACTTTAAAAAACAGGTTTAAAAATCTTCCTTCACTTTTTCCACAGTTTTGTGTAAAGTGCCAGAGGAAGTTCTCTTAAAGAAGAGGTTCTCAAACTGTGGGGGAGGGTCCAAAAAAGGGGCACAGAGTGTTTCAGTGCAGTTTGCTTGACTTTGTATTAGGTAGATCATTTTGACTTGGTCATTTTGTAAGTAGCTCACAGGCTGAAAAAGTGTGAACACCCCTGGTCTAAACACAACTTCGAGAGAGTGAAGTGGAACAATCTGTGTATCATTCGTTCATTAATTTTTCAATATCAAACCAAAAATAAGAAAACGAAAAAAGAACAGGTTTTCTTCTTTTTTTCAGTTTTCGATTTTATGTTTAAATGAAGAATGTAAAAAACTGATAACGACTGTTTCCCGTTTACGTGACGTCTGTGACTACGATGCCGGACTTTTGCATCGCATACGGACTGAATCAGGACTGATCCAGGTCCGAGACCAGACCGAGACCAGAGCAGAACTGAGACTGGGACAGACCGGGACCAGAGCGGAGGCTCAGAGCCCACCGCAGGGCCGGAGCTCGAAGCTGAGGCTCGGACCCCGCGGAGGCTCAGAGTCAAAGCTCGGAGTCCACCCTGGTCCCGGTCTGGTCCCGCTCTGGTCCCGGTCTGGTCCCGGTCTGGTCTCGGACCTGGATCAGTCCTGGTTCAGTCCGTATGCGGTGCAAAAGTCCGGCATCGCAGTCACTGAAGTCACGTAAACGGGAAACGGTCGTTATCCAGTTTTTTCCATTTTTCATTTTAACAAAAATCGAAAACTGAAAAAACAAATCGTTATCTGTTTTTTCATTTTTGTTTTGGAGACAAATAATGAAGAAAACTGTTGTTTTTTTGTTTTCTTATTAATGAACGAACGACACACGGATTTGGAACAACTAATGTGTCTGAAAGCTCTAAAAAGACTTTAAATCCTGTCAGAAATGTGAGCAAATAAAGTTACATAATCCAATCCACAAACAACAAGTCTACAATCCTTCAACAAATCCAGATTAAACAGCAGTTTAACCAGAGCTACAATTGTACTTCTGTGAGTTTTTTTTTGCCTCTATTTCCTCAGTGCTGTCGATTTAGCTTAAATTGATGGAGTTTGTGAAATCTCCCGGACACGTTTGGCTCCTGCTCTGTAAATGTCACTGCGGCCCTCACTGTCCCTGGGGCCCGAGTTAAGTGTGGTGCAATGCAGAGCAGCTGTCTCCCAAAGCACATCCATGCACCGACCTCCATTTAAAGGGCTCGTATGACACCGTTATACTGATCTGTGATAGAAAATGTAGTTTCCTCATCACAGACAGACCTGGAGTTGTGTTTTGTTTCATTCACACATGTTTAACACACAAACTCTGAACATTTAGGATGAGTTCTTCTCTGGAAACACTCCAACACTTTCACTAGAATCATTTAGATCAGGAGTGTCAAACTCATTTTGGTCCGGGGGTCGTATCCAACCGACTTTGATCCCAAAGGGTCCGGATCAGAAAACTCATGTCATATAAACCCCAAAAATAACAATAAGTTCAAATATTTGTGCAGAGAAACACAAATCTATTACAGAAATCTTTTTTAATTGATGAACTCTTTCTTTTACAAAATATTATAATATTATGAACAATCTGAAACAATTTCAACACAATTTTTAACTTGTATGTAAACAGGAATAAGTCAGTTTTTGTTGTAAAATCCTGCACTCGGCTCCACTTTTCTCATGTTGGACATTTTTCTGATGAGGGTGTCACGGTCAACAGTCAAAACGATCGTCCTTTAAGAGCGTTTGGAAAGAGACAAGTCTTCATTTGTGCTGCTCTGGTGGGAGGGGCCACGTACAGAGACGCTGGAGACGCTGCTGTGATAAACACCACAGAAAATTAACAAGATTTTAATAGAAAATAGAATCAAAATATTTTAGTAGAAAATCAGCCGAGGGCCAGATTAAAGGTCTTGGAGGGCCGGATCTGGCCCCCGGGTCGCATGTTTGACACCTGTGATCTAACCAATAGCAGTGAAGTTTGAAGTCTCAGAAGAAACCAATGTGTGAAAAAAACTAATCCTGTTCAGCATCAAAACTATTAGAAGCATCTTCTAAATAATTGAATAAAATAACCTAAAGTAAAACCTAAAAACAAAACAAAAAACAAAACAATATATCGATACAGCAGCCCACGATATTGATATTCTATCAGCACATTAAACTATACGATATACTCATATTTAGATATTTTTGCACACCTCTCTTGTGCACAGATGAGAGAAACAATCTTGTAAGATTTTTTTCCCCGTGAGTTTAACTTATATAATTACACAACTGAGAATGTGTAGTTGCAAAAAGCAGTAGGTAAGCAAAAGTATTACATGAAATAAAATTAAAATAAAAATTAAAAATTGTGAAGCCAGAATTGTGAAATGGATTGCACCGCTTATTTATTATGTCAGATTATGTCAAAATCTCGTCTTGTCTCGTTCTCATGGTGTGTCTCATCTGGAGAATATTGTGTCTTGCCCCTCCCCTAATCATTAACATCTGACACCGCAGAAAATTAACAAGATTTTAATAGAAAATATAATTAAATAAAATCAGCCGAGGGCCAGATTAAAGGTCTTGGAGGGCCGGATCTGGCCCCCGGGCCTTATGTTTGACACCTGTGATTTAGATCATTTCAGACCTGCAATTAGTAGACGTAAATACAGACGGAATGAAACTAAACACAACTCCAGGTCTGTTCTTGAGGAAGTAACAGCATTATTATAACACGACTTAAATCTCACGAGAGTCAATTTTGTGCGATATTGGAGCATGTTTTCTCGTGAATCTAAACGCTCTTTACGTGACGCGTTGCTAAACAAGAAAACAGCCCCGAGGCTCACGCTTGGATTTTGAGATTTCCCATTTTACCAACACTTCCATGAAACAAATCCGATTGGAGGGTCCCAGAGGAGAGGGATTTACCCGGGCTCGGCTCACACACTCTGGGTTATGTCACCTCAGATGTTTGGCTCGGTCTGATGCTGTTGTAATGATGTTGTGCTGCAAACAGCTAATCGCACTCTTTGTATTTCAGTTCATATTCCCTGCCCCAGTACAGAATACACATAGATACTTGTATATTTAAGCAGCTCTGGAGTCGTTAACAGCAAGAAGAGTCCAGGTCTGATTTCCTGATTCCTCCAAAACATGCACAACACGCCAAATCCTCCAGTTAAAGTAGTCCTGACTAGGGATGGGCATGATTAGTCGATTAATCGATAATTGATCATTAAGAATTTCATCGATTATGTTTATTTTAATCGACAAACCGAATGTAGGTTTGTGTGCGTAGTGTGACTAAACAGGTGTGTACATGAGTCTCTCTAATCTAATCTAATCCGTTCATTCGTTTTTCAATATAAAACCAAAAAATAAGAAAATGAAAAAACAACAGTTTTCTTCATTATTTGTCTCCAAAACCAAAATGAAAAAAACAGATAACGATTCATTTTTTCAGTTTTCGATTTTGTGTTTAAATGAAAAAAGGAAAAAATGGATAACGACCGTTTCCCGTTTATGTGACGTCCGTGACTGCGATGCCGGACTTTTGCACCACGTACGGACTGAACCAGGACTGATCCAGGTCTGGGACCAGTCCGGGACAAGACCGGGACCAGACCGGGACCAGAGCGGGACCAGACCGGGACCAGACCGGGACCAGAGTGGGACCAGGGCAGACTCCAAGCTTTGACTCTGAGCCTCCACGGGGTCCGAGCCTCAGCTCCGGCCCTGCTGTGGGCTCTGAGCCTCCGGTCTGGTCCTGGTCTTGTCTCGGTCTCAGGCCCGCTCAGGTCCCGGTCTGTCCCAGTCTCAGTAGCGCTCTGGTCCCGGTCTGGTCCCGGACCTGGTCCATTTGAACCAAAAGCTCTTAGTTCGGTTCATTTTCGTTGGTGTGAAAGCGTCAGTTTGATGTTTTGCTCCACCTCAGAACCAGCCGTGGTTCTTGAGTGTGGAGGACTGGAGCAGCCCGTCCAGACCTGTAGTCCACAGAACATTCTCACTTTCCCCACACGGAACCAGCGCAGACGATGACACGGAACCGCTCGGACCACTGGTCCCGGTCTGGTCCCGGTCTGGTCCCGGTCTGTCTCGGTCTGTCTCGGTCTGTCTCGGTCTGTCTCGGTCTGTCTCGGTCTCTCGGTCTCAGTCCCGCTCTGGTCCCGGTCTGGTCTCGGACCTGGATCAGTCCTGGTTCAGTCCGTATGCGGTGCAAAAGTCCGGCATCTCAGTCACGGACGTCACGTAAACAGGAAACGGTCGTTATCCGTTTTTTCATTTTGGTTTTGGAGACAAATAATGAAGAAAACTGTTGTTATTTCGTTTTCTTATTTTTGGTTTTATATTGAAAATTTATGAACGAATGATACACAGATTCTCTCTGCATCAGAAGGAGCGAGACACAAACAGTGGGTCAGTCTGTAACGAACCGAAGCACAAATGTGGATTTAACCAGGATTTGTACAAGAAATTCCACACTTTCCGTTGCGTTGGGACAAGTGTGAGTCCATGTGCACAGTGGATAAAGCAGCACATATGTTTCTGTGTCCAGTGGGAAAAAGTTTTTCCAGGTGAGAGTCGCTCAATGTGGATGACGAGGCCCCGCCCCCCTCCCCCCGTACGCTGTCCTGGTTTTGACAAACACAAATCTGGTCACACTGACCTGTATTCACCTGAGTCATGTCTTTTAATCCAACAGAAGTTGAACCACATCAGCGACACAAGAGCTGGAGTTTTATCTTCACTTAGTTTATGTAAATTAGTGATGTGGTTTTAAGTTTTGTTTCTGTGAGATTTGAACAAAACTGAATTAAACACATTATAATGTCAAACAGCTGATGTGGATCTAGAGTCGTTACGGTTTATATGTTGTAAAGTTGAATTTATTTATGCAGATTAGTGCAGATAGTAATAATAATGATCATCATTTGTACTAGGGCTGTGCAAAAATATCGGAATATCGATATATTGTATCATTTAATGTGATGATACAGTATCGATATCGTGGGCTGCTGTATCGATATATCACCAAGAGGATTTTAGGTGTGTTTTACTTAATTATTTTGTTAACAGAGCTACAGTTTTGTTGCTTGTGGAGTGAAAGGAAACTCATTTATGCGACACATTTGGACATTTTTACTGTTTTGAGAATTAAAATGTTTGTGTTTCATATGAACTTTGGACAAGAAGTGGTTTAACAAAGACTTTTAGTATCACAGCCATGATTTAGCTTTTATTTTTTATTGAACCGTATCGAATCGATTTTAAATATATCATATCGAATCAAAAGTGCGCTGTATCGAGATATGTATCGTATCGGCAACTTCTTAATGATATCCAGCCCTAATTTTAATATAAAAACGTTAATGATTAATCGATAATCGATCGTTAATTCTTCCGACGATCGATTAAGAAAATTTCATCGAATGCCCGTCCCTAATCCTGACCAAGACTAGACCGAGACTAGACTAAGTCGAGACAGAGCAAGGGTCAAATGCAGAGAATTAACTTCCCCCACAAGGGATCAATAAAGTCCCTAGTGCTTCAGCTCTGTCTGCTGTGTACTGCACACATAGGGAATGTGCAATAATTATAACTAAAACTGCACATAGGCTTAGGGAATGTGCAATAATTAATAGAACATGCAAGGGCCTTTAAGGATAATTTAAGGGTCGTGTTGGTGCAACTCGTGGTCATTCGGTCTCATATTTACTTTGTTTTATGGTGTTTGTTTATGTGCTGCTTTGTGTTGTGTTGTCCTGGTTTTTTGATAAAACATGTTACCCCCCTGTCCCAAGACAAATTTCTCCCATGGGAGACAATAAAGGATTATCTTATCTTATCTTATCTTACATCTAATTAGAAAACATGTTATTGTCAAATTATCAGGAAGTGCACATTAGCATGCTAGTTGTTGTTAGTTTTTAGATCACATCGCACTCTGTTCTGGTCTCTGAGTTGTCAAAAGAGTTTATAAAGTCAGAATGTATAAGATAATTGAAGAATAACTTGGTAGTAAAAGTCAGGTACTGCGTCTTTGCTTCAAGTACAATTAAAAGTAAAAATATACAAACATCTTGTTTTGAGACGACAAAGGAAAAACTTTGCAAAACAAATCTTAATACATTCTGTGACCAAGGTTTTCTGCCTCTGGTGTAAAATACAAACTTATCCCGTCTTATCCGGTCTGATCCTGTGTCTGCAGAGGGACGGAGGAGACAAGGAGACGAGGAGACGAGGAGAGGAAGCAGGGCTAGGAGATATGGACAAAAAATAAAATCATCTTTTTTTTGCACACTCTGAATGTTTTCATGATGCTCGTCTTTCAAATGGTGGAAGGTCTTCACGTTTTCATTCTCATCGTAACTGCCTTCAGTTACACTCCAATCCTGTTTTGAAAGTAAAAAAGTCTGGAATAAACTTGTTCCATAATTATCCTCAATTTCACAATTTAGCAAATGTTCCAAATCTCAATTATTACAAACTCCAGTTGATTGTATTAATTCAACTGCTCAGCCTAAAGCGCTGGTGAGGAAAGACGCAAAGAGACGCAGCTGAACAATTTGGGAAAACTGGAATTTTTCATAGAAGCATTATGACTTTTGAACATGTCCAGAAGAACTGACAAAAAGACTGAAATCTGAACTGACAAACTTCAATATGAGAATCACATTAGAGAGCATGTTTGTACAGATCTAAACTACAGGATTTGCCGCTTTTATGCAGAAGACACAGGGTCTGGTCAAGTGTTAACGGAGGGAAACAGGGGCAGATTTTTGACATTCAAATGTCTCTTATTCAGAAACTAGAGGAACTATTGAAATAAGTAAAGTATCAGAATGTAGGAAAGAGTTACACTCCAACAGGGTCAAGTTAAACCTGTGATATTCTTTCAAGTTGTTGACAAAAAATTTAAAAAACTCATGTTGGTAACGGAGGGAATGAAATATGCAGCACTTTTTGGGCAATAAATCCAAACAGTGATAACTCTTGGTTCTCACTTACATATCCTTAACAAACTGGTTTGAATATTTGCTTCATATAGTTTTCTACCATATGGTACAAGATTAGGTTGAAAAACCTCTTACTTTTTGACTCATGAGATTTTTTATTAAGAAAGGTCATGGTAACGGAGGGAAAAGTAACGGAGGGAAAATTGTACAAACAAGTAGAAGGTGCAGGATTTTACATCATTTGACGCTTTTTTTTCTTCTGAATACTTTAATATTACTTCAAAATGAAAGGAAACTATTTCTATAAAATATGTCAGTCCTTCCAAACAAATTTTTATCATTTTAAATACATTTTTTTATGAAAAATCATGTACCTTCATCAACAGTTCAAAGATGGAATAACACAGGGGAGTCCAACCTTTTTTCATCAAGAGCCACATATCTAAACACAGATGAAGCAGAGGTCCGATCGAGGCCCGTAGACTGATGCTCAGTACAGTGAATAAATGAAATATGTGCATGTTTAACACATCAGTCTTTATTCATGCTAAGATCCTTAAAATCACACACTAAATATTAAATATTCGCTTTATCAAGGTGGATTTTCAGAAAACTTGCAGTAAAAAAATATTTTTATTTGATGCAAGGTTATTTGGGCCAATTCACCTGGAAATCTGAGGGCCAAGAAAAAATTGTCTGAGGGCCGCATTTGGCCCCCGGGCCATAGTTTGGACATGCCTGGAATAAAACAAGATATGATGAAATACATCCATTTATTTACATGATTTGCAGATCTTTGAAATTTGGGAAATAATTTTTGTTCCATGTTTCATACATGGTCTGTTTAAAACTTATGGAACTTTAGAACCAAAAATGGAACAGAAAAAAGGTCAACAGTTTCATAAACTAGAGTACATATGTATCTGTTCAATACATTTTTATATCAGATGCATTAACTTGTTGTTTACTTCTGCTTGACTGGGCCCACAGGAAGTTCATTTTAATATTCATGAGGAAATGATAATATCTTTTGTGATTTGTCAGTGGGTGTCAGTTCACTTTTCTATCTGAGGTAAAAAGGAAAGGAAATGTACCACGTGAGGGAACACTTTAGACCTGATCACCAAGATTAAACAATAATAAAGGAGCTTTTTTTCAGCCTGGTAATAATAATTCTGCATTATACAATTATGGCTCAAATTCAAAGACACTGCATTATTTTATTGTATTTTATATTATTCGTACTGTATTTTTTATTTATTGATGATTTTGTTTGTCTTAATTTATTTGTGTATAATGTTTGGCCTGTGTCGATTTATTCTTAGCAAAGATCTAAACATAAACATAAACTTTGAAACTTCTTTGACGCAGATTGAACATGAGTGACTCTGCTGCAGCTGCACATCACCTAGTGGACAGTGTGAGTATAACGGCTGAACCGAGCCTCTGTACAGCACACATCGAATTAAAAAAAGAAAAGACCGGAACAAACACGGGGGTAAGAGCGAGAAAGAAAGAAAGAAAGAAAGAAAAGAAAGAAAGGAGAGAGGAGGAGGGAGTCAGAATAAAGAGGAAGAAAAGAGCTGAAGGGAGGAAGAAGAGAGGGAGAGAAAGGGATGAAAAGACTTCTGAACAAGAAAGGCGAGGAAACCGAACACAATGGACTTCAAATACAGCGAGCGCATGAAAAGAGCAGACAGAAGACGAGAGGAAGAGGAGGAGGAGGAGGTGAAGGAGCCGACGACACTTAAAGGTACACTGTGTCACTTTTCAGGTCTCTTGTCGCCATGGAGATGTTATTGCTATTGTAAACAGATCAACAATGTTTTAAAATCGAGTTTTATCATTTACGGCTGGTGGATCGATATTTATCTTGAGTATTTTTGCGTTGTACTGGTGCGAGTTATGAAGCTTCTATGACTCATCAATACTTAGACTTAGGCTGTGTTCAGACTGCAGCCTGAAGTGACCCAGAATCCGATTTTTTGGCCCCTATGTTCCTGTATCTGATCTTTTAATGTCAGTCTGAACCACACAGATCCGATTTTTTCAAATGTGACCCAGGACACTTAGTCTACGTTCAGACTGCAGGGCTTAACGCTCAATTCAGATTTTTTTGTGAAATCCGATGTTTTTTCGAGGTCGTTCACATTTCCAATTAAATGTGACTTGTATGTGACTCCAGTGTGAACAGTAAACAGCCCGAAAGTGTCCCACATGTGACACTGGAGACACGACGACGTCAACCGCAGCGAGCGTCTCTGTGTTTACAGAAGTTGTCCAAACATGGACGCAGCATCGAGCACCTGGAGATTTTAAAGTTCCTCTCGTACCGGAGCCAGAACATGAACAACTTACTTGTTTTAAGGAGGAGATTGAGAAGGAGAAGGACGAGGTTTTTGGTCGTGGTGTTTTGTGGGACAGCGGCTGCGACGTCCGTTGAAAGGAACGTGTGGATGTGGAGACGGAGCCAAGAGTGGTGAGTGGAGATGTGCTTCACTTCAGTGACACGGAGTTTATTAACAATGTTCACCTACTTCAGTGCAGAATAGTGACGTTTGTGTCTTGTTGATAACGTGTAGGTGGATGAATGCACTTTGGCCGTTCACACTGAAGTCGCATGTCAAAAGATCAGATATGTATCAGTTTCAGGAGCACATATCCAAGTGTCCTGGGTCACATTTGAAAAAATCTGATCTGCATCGTTCAAACTGTCATTAAAAGATCAGATACAGGAACACAGAGGCCAAAAAATCTGATTTGGGTCACTTCAGGCTGCAGTCTGAACTCAGCCTTAGACAAACTATATTGATCCACAAGGGAAATGACTTGGACACAATATAATATAATAGAGTAAAGTATAAATGGTAATAAAACATTTTAAATAAGTAGCCAAAAAGAGCAAGAGACACGTGTGAAATAAGACATAATTATATAAATGTAAATGTACAAGTCAAAATAAAATAGAAAAATAAGAAATTAAATAGAAAATCTCAGCTTTACACAAGAGGTCAGAGGAGGACAGTGATATGATGATTGACAGGACACAGGGTGCATGTAGGGAGTATTATCCATTCCATAAGGGTGAGCTGTTTTACAGTTTTTACAGAGATTCATTTGGTTTTCCGATATTTTATGTGATTAGGTTCTTTTTTTTATCAGAAACCTGTTTAAATCAGCTGACTGGACACGTCACAGCAACATCACATGACCAGTCCAAACTGTCAGGTCTGAAACAAAACTCTAGGTCTGAAAAAAGAACCTAAGAACATAGTTGTAGGGAGTATTATCTGTTACATAAGGGTGAGTTGTTGTACAGTTGTAGGCAGTGTTGGGGAGTAACAGATTACATGTACCGGAGTTACGTAATCAGAGTACAAATGATGAGTAACTGTATTCAGTTACAGTTACTGTTTCAGTGAGTGGTAATTGGATTACAGTTACTTTGTTGAAATAAATGGATTACACAGAGGGATTTTACTGTTTTGTTTTGTTTTGTTTTTTCAGTAATTCCACTCATTGCCGGAAACTAAAACCCTAAACCAAACTAAACCCTGAACCAGGTCTAAACCAGGTCTAAACCAGGTCTAAACCAGGACTAAACCAGGTCTAAACCAGGACTGAACCAGGACTAAATAAGGTCTAAACCAGGTCTAAACCAGGACTGAACCAGGACTAAATAAGGTCTAAACCAGGACTAGACCAGGACTAAACCAGATCTAAACCAGGACTAAACCAGGACTAAACCAGGTCTAAACCAGGACTAAACCAGGACTAAACCAGGTCTAAACCAGGTCTAAAACAGGACTAAAACAGCATCTAACAGGATTTAACAGGACTAATCCTGCTGTGTGGACGTGTCTCTTCTTCTTCTATCAATAGTATTTTTTATTTGGTTCAGTAAAGTCTGGCCTTTTTATTTTCTTTTATCAGATAAAACATCTTATGTTAAGATTTCCTCGTCTTTGTTTCTCTACAACAAATCAAGTAATCCAAAGTATTCAGATTACATTACTCACTTTAAGTAATTTAATGGATTATGTTACAAACTACATTTTGGGGTGTGTAATCTGTAATCTGTAGGGGATTACATTTTAAAAGTCACCTTCCCAACACTGGTTGTAGGGAGTATTATCTGTCCCTCTACAGTCATGATGGAGTGTGTCCAGTGTCCTCGTGTCCCTCACTGTGACAAATGTCTCCAGCTCAGAGTCGATCATGTGACCATCTTCCTTAAGTGTTTCATTCATATTTTTTAACAATACTGCATATTTAAAACACTTTTTGGGGATAATTCTGCTGCTGCCACAGGACCACAGGACACACAGCTGTAAAAGACGTTCGTATAAAAAGACAGGACACAGAAACACTCACCACGATCATTTCTGACGGCTCCAAAGTGATGCATTCACAGCCCCGGCGTCCTCCCAGCTGCTTCCCAAAACTGCAACCAACACAACACAAACATGTTACTATTATACTGTAAAGTACGAGTTTTAACAAGTTTTAACGGTGCTGTTTGGAATGCCCCCCTCCCAAACTGAGCTGGAGCCAGTATTCCTCCTCAGTTATATAACAAATTACCAAAACAATGATCAAACTGATATTAAAAGGTGCATAATCCTGCTGTATTTATCCAACCACAGCACAGAATCAGAGGAGACAATACAGAGGACAGGGACAATAAACTGGAACTTAACTGTAACTTCACCAACACAACATCTGTACACAGTATACACATATACAGTATACACATATACAGTATACACATATACAGTATACACATATACAGTATACACATATACACACATATACAGTATACACATATACAGTATACAGTATACACATATACAGTATACACATATACAGTATACACATACACAGTATACACATATACAGTATACACATACACAGTATACACATACACAGTATACACATATACAGTATACACATATACAGTATACACATACACAAGGCAAGATTATTTGTACAGCACAATTCGTACACAAAGTAATTCAAAGTGCTTTACAGAATAAAAAATACATTAAAATCATAATAAAAAACAAATCAAAACATAAATAATCATGAAGATTAAAATAAAAAAGAGAGACATAAATTGGAGAGAAGAGTGCGGAATGAAAACCTTTCAGTTATTTGCACAGTTAAACAGAAATGTTTTGCATTATTAGTAAATCATTCTCTCATAGCTTACTCATGATTAATAAATGCTCAAATGGTTAGTTCATGAGTAATTAAGTATGAAATAATTATGAGTAACTATTTACAGTACAGGCAAATGAAGTGCAAGTGCTAATTAAAGTAGTAATTAAGCATTTACTAAGCGTGAATCATTATTAATTAAGTCTTTGTTCATGCTTTATTAAGGCTAAATAAGATGTAGTTATTATAAAGTATTTTAATATTAAAATGATCAGCATTATTATAACTATTACTAATCTACATAAATAAACTCAACATTACGACCTATAAACATTAGACTCTAGAGCCACATCAGCCCGTTTGACATTATCGTGAGTTTAATGCAGCTTTGACACATTTGTTTACGTCTTACAGAAACTAAACTAAAAACCACATGACTCATTTGCATAAAATATAAGCACTGAAAAAAAAACAACAGCTCTCACCGTGTGAGCTGATGCGGTAAAGGACACGACTCATGAGTGGAATATGAGTGTTTTCTCCATGACAGAGATGTTGATAATGATGGTGAGTGTGTTCTGTGTGTGTCGTGTGTGTTCAGAGATCAGACGTGTGCAGGCAGTGTTGGGAAGGTGACTTTTAAAATGTAATCCCCTACAGATTACAGATTACATACACCAGAATGTAGTTTGTAACATAATCCATTAAATTACTTAAAGTGAGTAATGTAATCTGAATACTTTGGATTACTTGATATTCTGGAGAGAAGCAAAGACGAGGAAATCGTAACATAAGATGTTTTGTCTGTTAAAAAAAAATAAAGCACAGATTTTACTGAACCAAATTAAAAATATTAGTGATAGAAGAGGAAGAAACACGGTCCATGCAGCAGGATTTAGTCCTGTTAAATCCAGTTTTAGACCTGGTTTAGACCTGGTTTTAGTCCTGATTAAGACCTGGTTTAGTCCTGATTAAGACCTGGTTTAGTCCTGATTAAGACCTGGTTTAGTCCTGATTAAGACCTGGTTTAGTCCTGATTAAGACCTGGTTTAGTCCTGATTTAAGACCTGGTTTAGACCTGGTTTAGACCTGGTTTAGACCTGGTTTAGTGTCTGGCAATGAGTGGAATTACCAGACAAAAAAAAAAAAATTTGAAAACAGGAAAATACCGCCATGTAATCCAATTACCACTCATTGAAACAGTAACTGTAACTGAATACAGTTACTCATCATTTGTACTCTGATTACATAACTCCGGTACATGTAATCTGTTACTCCCCAACACTGCTTATTTAACATCATTTCACTTTATTTATGTTGGTCACTTTATTTATTTTGGCTTCTCTTGTGATGAAAAGACTGAAAAGTGTTTGTCTTTTGGACACATGTGACTCAACTTTACGTAGCAGCGACCGGGAAGCTGCGTTTCCATGCACCATGACCAAACCCGGACACTCAAAAACCCCAATCATCCCCGGTGTGGTATAGGATTCTGACGCTTCGGTGAGGTGACCCCGGGGCCAACACACCATATAGTATTTTGACACTGATGTGCTGTAAACACACTCACTGAGAGGAACAGAGTCTCCAAGGAGCCAGAGCCCAAACGTGGAAGTGTGAGCCACAACTCCAGTGTTTGTGTCAGACGCACAGCAAACTACATTTAGTTTGTCGATTAAAAATGAACATGATCAACAAAATTCTTAAAGACCAATTATCAATTTATCGACTCGTCATGCCCATCGCTAATGGAGAGATTTTTTTTTTTTATTTGACCTCTCAGGTTGTATTTGAATTCATTTGTGCAGAACTGTTTTTGAATGTTTTCTAGGAGCAGGTAGAGTTTTGCATTAAATAATATTTGGCATGTTTCAAATTTGACCAAGTCCCCACATTTCTGCATCTTTGATCGGCAAAAAAGTTAATTTGTATGTTCTCTTAGGGGTGGGCGATATATCGATATTTTAAATATATCGAGATAGTTTTAAAACTCGATATGAATTCTGACATATCGTATATATCGATATAATGCTTATATTCAATTTAGATTTCGGTGCTTCTCTTGTTTATCTTCTCTCTCGTCGCCTCCCTGATTTTGTTGCTCGTGTCTCCTTCACTCGTCACTGTCGCCGTGAACACTGAAAGTTGGTGCCAGTGAAAAGCTTCAAGCACCACGAACCTTTTCCACCATTTACAGACAAAACCACCAGCAGCACATCCTCATATTCCACCGAGTCGCGTCCTTTAGTCCAAAAGAAGCTGAACGAGCTGAGCTGCAGGAGAAGTGCTGTTTATCCAAATGACTCATGCGCTTAAGTTTCGTTTCTGTAAAATGTAAACACACGTGCGCAAAACTGCATTAAACACATTATTATCTCAAACGGGCTGATGTGGCTCTAGAGTCGTTATGCTTTATATCTTGTAAAGTTTATTTATGCAGAAGATTTTAATGAATAATCTGCTGCAGTGTCACTTGTACAACAGTGTTTGGAATCGTTGGGTTTGATCTGCAGTGGATTGTGGGATTAAACCTCAGATCCTGACGCTGGAACATGGATCTGTTAAAATAAGGAACATCCTGAGTTTCTTCTGTTAAATGAGCTCATGGTTCTGGTTCTGGTCTGGATAACAGAGTTAATGCAAAGATGAGCTTGTGTTCAGTTGTTTTATTTATGAATGAAAAGAAGGAAATATGTTTTATTTCTTTTATTTTACAGTTAAATTATTATTTATGTAATTAGGGTTTTTTGTAATCTTAAATGTTCCTGTATGAACTGTCGACCTCTTACACTTCAATAAAAAAAAAAGACCTTGTGGAATTTGGCAGATTTGTTTTTGCAGTTTTCAGTTTTAGGAGGTTATTTTTTCTTGAACATATATCCAGATATATATCGTATATCGAGATATAGCAAAATATATTGAGATATATTTTTTGATCCATATCGCCCAGCCCTATGTTCTCTATTTCCGACTAAGTGAACTATTTGTATTGCTTGGATGGAAGGGCATCTGACACACAGGGAGACTAGACTAGAGTAATCTAAGAGCTAAAAAATTTATACCAGTGCTAAAAAGAAGTTAAATATAATAACGAAAAAGGCCACAGTAAAGTCTAATATGTAACTGTCTGTGAAAAAGTGCTGAATATTTATCAGATCAAGTTCCTCTGGTTTTCTTCACTTTGACAGTTGATGGGAACACTGTGGTCTGCTCAGTTTTCATGATTTAATTTAATCTGAAGCCGCTCAGTAAACCAGAAATGAAGAGACGAAATTCCCAGAGATCGTGGCAGAAGAATAAAACAATTTGCTGCATTGTGCGACTCATAAAACCGTCCTGAAACAACGGCGTCTGTGTGGTTTGGTTCCTGTAGGTTTGCTCCTCGCCGGACACGGGTCAGGGAGCGGGCACAGAGTTTAGGACGTGGGACGCACAGAGGAGGTCACTGCATGAAAACTGTACGAAGAATGGGAACGGACTACAAAGAATGAAATGTATGTAATGTAATGTATGTTGGATTGTATGGGGAAAAGTTCTGAAGAGATTTAGATCTACAATATCGACCATCCATCCATCCATTTTCTTCCGCTTATCTGGGGCCGGGTCGCGGGGGCAGCAGCCTAACCAGGGACTCCCAGACTTCCTTCACCCCGGACACGTCCTCCAGCTCCTCCGGGGGAACCCCGAGGTGTTCCCAGGCCAGACCAGAGACATAGTCCCTCCAGCGTGTCCTGGGTCTTCCCCGGGGCCTCCTCCTGGTGGGACATGCACAGAACACCTCCCGAGGGAGACGTCCAGGAGACATCCGGAACAGATGCCCGAGCCTCAACTGGCTCCTCTCGAGGTGGAGGAGCAGCGGCTCTACTCCGAGCTCCTCCCGTGTGACTGAGCTCCTCACCCTATCTCTAAGGGAGCGCCCACCCACCCTGCGGAGGAAACCCATTTCGAGCGCTTGTATCTGCGATCTCGTCCTTTCGGTCACTACCCAGAGCTCATGACCAGAGGTGAGAGAAGGAACGAAGACTGACCGGTATCGACCATGCACACGTTAAAGAAAAAAAAAAAAACATGCAAAAATGATGTGGTCTCAAACACACACAAAAAGAATAAATACAGTGTCAAATGACTCCTCAGGAACAGTTCACCTCGAGGCAAACTCCTGTGTTCTCAATAAATGTGCCGCAACTATTTCAGGATTTTATTTTAAAGTAAAGACCATCCTAAAAGTGATTGTGAATGATTTTTGAACAAATTCTGTAGTTTTTTAAGTTTCTTGTGTTGTGCTGCTTATAAATTATGTTCATGGCAGATAAGGAAATAATTCATATTTCATCTCAGATCAACACTTACAGATGGTATAGGACAAGAGGAACAAGAAAAAAATATTTAAAATAGGATTTCATACTAAACTTCTGCAAGCAAATGAGGATTGCATTATATTACTGTATTTTTTGGACTGTAAGTTTGACAGAAACTAAACTTAAAACCACATTATTCATTTGCATAAACTATAAGCGCTGAAAAACCAGCTCGTTCCTTGTGCACTGATGTGGTTCAGCTTCTGTCGGACTAAAGGACACGACTCAGTGGAATATGAGTGATTGATGGTGGTTGATGCTGAAGGTGAGTCTGTTCTGTGTGTTGTGATTTTTTTCAAAGATCATACGTGTGCAGGTTTAGCGCTGCTCTTTATGTTGCAGTAACCAGGATACTGCTTAAACATGTAACAGGACGAATCCGGGACACAGATGTACATGTAAACACACTCACTCAGTGGTACAGTGATACTCCGAGGCCACAACTCCAGCGTTTGTGTCAGACGCAGCCTTGTCTCTACGCACAGAAACCCACATTTGGTTTGTCGATTAGAAATGAACGTAACTGAGGAAATTCTTAATGATCAATTATTGATTAGTCGACTAAACATGCCCATCCCTAATCGGTACGAGACGTTCTGGTCAGTGCAGGGCTGTGCGCAAGTGAATTTGTGCAATTTGAGTGCAGTCCTCACTAGGGACGGGCATGATTAGTCGATTAATCATTAATTGATCATTAAGAATTTCATCGATTACGTTCATTTTAATCGACAAACCGAATGTATGTTGCTGTGTGTGTCGTGACCAAACAGGTGTGTACATGTGTCTCTGCATCAGAAGGAGCGAGACACAAACAGTGGGTCAGTCTGTAACGAACCGAAGCACAAATGTGGATTTAACGATGATTTGGACAAGAAATTCCACACTTTCCGTTGCGTTGGGACAAGTGTGAGTCCATGTGCACAGTGTATAAAGCAGCACATATGTTTCTGTGTCCAGTGGGAAAAAGTTTTACCAGGTGAGAGTCGCTCAATGTGGATGACGAGGCCCCGCCCCCCTCCCCCCGTACGCTGTCCTGGTTTTGACAAACACAAATCTGGTCACACTGACCTGTATTCACCTGAGTCATGTCTTTTAATCCAACACAAGTTGAACCACATCAGCGACACAAGAGCTGGAGTTTTATCTTCACTTAGTTTATGCAAATTAGTGATGTGGTTTTAAGTTTTGTTTCTGTGAGAGTTGAACAAAACTGAATTAAAAACATTATTAGGGGTGTGCAAAAATATCGGAATATCGATATATCGTATCGTTTAATGCGATGATACAGTATCGATATCGTGGGCTGCTGTATCGATATATCACCAAGAGGATTTTTAGGTGTGTTTTACTAAATTATTTTGTTACAGAGCTACAGTTTTGTGGCTTGTGGAGTGAAAGGAAACTCATTTATGCGACACACTGGACATTTTCACTGTTTTGACGATTAAAATGTTTGTGTTTCATATGAACTTTGCACAAGAAGTGGTTTAACAAAGACTTTTAGTATCACAAACATGATTTAGACTTTATTTTTTATTGAAACGTATCGAATCCATTTGAAATATATCATATCGAATCGAAAGTGCGCTGTATCGAGATATGTATCGTATCGGCAACTTCATAATGATACCCAGCCCTGGCATCAGCGACACAAGAGCTGTAGTTTGTATCTTCGCCGAGTTTATGCAAATTAACGATGCGGTTTTAAGTTTCGTTTCTGTGAGAGTTGCACAAAACTGAATTAAACAAAATGTCAAACGGGCTGATGTGGCTCTAGAGTCGTTACGGTTTATATGTCGTAAAGTTGAATTTATTTATGCAGATTAGTGCAGATAGTAAATAATAATGATCATCATTTTAATATAAAAACGTTAACGATTAATCGACCGTTAATTCTTCCGACGATCGGTTAAGAAAATTTCATCGAATGCCCGTCCCTAGTCCTCACTTTCACCTTTCTCCTGCCCCCCCCGTGACCTCAAAACCGATGTACGTACTGAAACTCCCCTAGTACCACTGGAGCATCCACGAGCCCAAACGCACCACAGATTTACGCCAATACCCAGTCCAGATATTTGAACAGAACCGTGATCACAACGTCCATTATAAAGAGCCGTGGTGGTCCTTCACTCACAGTCAGCCGGTCCCTCGTGGCACTATTAAAACACATCAGTGAACATCTGTTTTCATTTCCAGAACTTTCTCCTCAAAATATATCACTTTAGTTTTGCTTCGACGTTAAAAAAGTGGAACAACATTCAAAACAGATGTCGAAAAAAGTCATTACAACCGATCCGGGGCCGAGCTCCGAGAAAACCACTGTATCGTTGAAACTGTGCCTGTAAAAGCCACTTTGAAGGTAAACAAATGAAAGTCTGTGTCCTAAAGCAATAAGCAGCAGCAGTGCACACGGGGTTCAACGTGTTCAGAAAATGTAATAAAGAAAATGTATCAAAATATCAGAGAGCGTTTTTATTACACCAGGAGTACGTGCCTGGAACTTGTAGATGATTTTGTGGTACAGTTTGGCCGCAGAAAAGAATCAGGAAAAAGCAAAGACTGAAACACGGCATTACACTTCATCTGTGCACAGTGTCGGGAAGGTGACTTTTAAAATGTAATCCCCTACAGATTACAGATTACATACCCCGAAATGTAGTTTGTAACATAATCCATTAAATTACTTAAAGTGAGTAATGTAATCTGAATACTTTGGATTACTTGATTTGCTGTAGAGAAACAAAGACGAGGAAATCTTCACATAAGATGTTTTGTCTGATAAAAGAAAATAAAAAGCCCAAACTTTACTGAACCAAATTAAAAATATTATTGATAGAAGAAGTTTAGTCTTGTTAAATTCTGTTTGAGACATAGTTAATCCTGGTTTAGTCCTGGTTTAGTCCTAGTTTAGACCTAGTTTAGTCCTAGTTTAGTCCTAGTTTAGACCTGGTTTTGACCTGGTTTTAGACTTTGTTTAGACCTGGTTTAGTCCTAGTTTAGTCCTGGTTTAGTCCTAGTTTAGACCTGGTTTTAGACCTGGTTTAGACCTGGTTTAGACCTGGTTTAGATCTGGTTTAGACCTGGTTTGGACCTGGTTTTAGACTTTGTTTAGACCTGGTTTAGACCTGGTTTAGTCCTAGTTTAGTCCTGGTTTAGTCCTAGTTTAGACCTGGTTTTAGACCTGGTTTAGACCTGGTTTAGACCTGGTTTAGACCTGGTTTAGACCTGGTTTAGACCTGGTTTTAGACCTTTGTTTAGACCTGGTTTAGACCTGGTTTAGTCCTAGTTTAGTCCTGGTTTAGTCCTAGTTTAGACCTGGTTTTAGACCTGGTTTAGTCCTGGTTTAGACCTGGTTTAATCCTGGTTTAATCCTGGTTTAGACCTGGTTTAGTCCTGGTTTAGACCTGGTTTAGACCTGGTTTAGTGTCCGGCAATGAGTGGCATTAAGGGGAAAAAAAGAAAAAAAGAAAAAAGGGATATAGTCCAAAATGTGAAAACAGGAATATATCTCTGTGTAATCCATTTATTTCAACCAAGTAACTGTAATCCAATTACTACTCACTGAAACAGTAACTGTAACTGAATACAGTTACTCATAATTTGTACTCTGATTACTCCGGTACATGTAATCTATTACTTCCCAACACTGTTTGTGCATTAGACTTTATTTTTAAAGAGGGGGAGGTTGTACAAAATCAACTTTTTGCAGTTTCTACCATGTTGAAACGTTGTTCCCACATCAAAAACATGGATGTTGTCCATGCATGTTTGAGTAATTTAGTGATCTCTCAAAGGCCTTATTCCAACACTCTTTAGGTTTAGCTGTAAGATTCTGAGCAATTCTCTGTAATTCTGTGTCCAGTGGGAAAAAGCTTTGCCAGGTGAGAGTCGCGCAATGTCCCCGTACGGCACAGGTGTCAAACATACGGCCCGGGGGCCAGATCCGGCCCTCCAAGACCTTTAATCTGATTTTCTACTAAAATATTTTAATTATATTTTCTATTTAAATATTTGTAATTTGGTCTCCAGTGTCTCTGTACGTGGCCCCTCCCACCAGAGCAGCACAAATGAAGACTTGTCTCTTTCCAAACGCTCTTAAAGGACGATCGTTTTGACTGTTGACCGTGACACCCTCATCAGAAAAATGTCCAACATGAGAAAAGTGGAGCCGAGTGAAAAATGGACTTATTCCTATTTACATACAAGTTCATGTTAAAACATTGTGTTGAAATTGCATTTTTCTTAAAGTTTCAGGTTGTTCATAATATTATAATATTTTGTAAAAGAAAGAGTTCATCAATTAAAAAAGATTTCTGTAATAGATTTGTGTTTCTCTGCACAAATATTTGAACTTATTGTTATTTTTGGGGTTTATATGACATGAGTTTTCTGATCCGGCCCCTTTGGGATCAAAATAGGTTGGATACGACCCCCAGACCAAAATGAGTTTGACACCACTGCCGTACGCTGTCCTGGTTTTGAAAAACACAAATCTGGTCACACTAACCTGTATTCACCTGAGTCATGTATTTTAATCCGACAGAAGTTGAACCACATCAGCGACACAAGAGCTGGAGTTTTATCTTCGCTGAGTTTATGTAAATTAGTGACGTGGTTTTAAGTTTCGTTTCTGTGAGATTTGAACAAAACTGAATTAAACACATTATAATGTCAAACGGGCTGATGTGGCTCTAGAGTCGTTACGGTTTATATGTCGTAAAGTTGAATTTATTTATGCAGATTAGTGCAGATAGTAATAATAATGATGATCATTTTAATATAAAAACGTTAATGATTAATCGATAATCAATCGTTAATTCTTCCGACGATTGTTTAAGAAAATGCCCATCCCTCGGGACAACGGATGGAAATGATCTTTAGGCTAAACTCTGGGGTGTTTACATTCATGTTTCATGTTCTGTCCCAATCAAATCAACCAATAAATACATTAATTCATTAATTGAACATAGCATTTAGTCATTACAGGTGTTTCTGTTGCTCAAAAATACCAAACTTCCTTCTGTGAATAGAGGTGACTCTCCACAGATCTGACCTGTAATGTATCATGCTGTGACCTGCCCTCATAACAGATTGTTTTATGTTTACTGCGGAACATTTTCGAAAGATGTTTGTAAAATCTCTCAGTCGTCCAGGTAGAATTCATGGCAAACGAGAAATTAAAATTGTCAACTTCAGTTCTGTAGAAGCAGCTTGGATGAGCCGCAAAACATATTCGACCAAAACAAACTTTTGTCCGGGAGACGAACTGAATTTCTCCTTTGCCATTCCAGACAAAACAATAACATCTCCGTGGACAAAAGCATTTGACAAACCCTCCACCGGGAAAAGTTACACAATGCACCTTTAAGAACTGCTCATTTAAGTACTTTGCTCAAATACATATAAGGAAACAATTGGGTCCAAGCCTTTGACCAAATCATAATTGTTAGCGGAAGAAAAACAAAAAAGTATATTCATTTTTGTCCCCGTGAGCGAAGAGTAAATGAGTAAATGTGTGTGTTTTGACGAGAACACAACCTGGAGTAAAGTGTGAGTGAGTGTGTGTAACTGGAGACGGTCGTTTTGGCCCCGCTCCAGCTCCGCACGCTGCCTTAATTAAAGCCAGACGCTCCTCAGGCCGTTAACGATGCTGAGTCGCCATTTAGCATGAAACGAACAGCAAGAAGTTCAGCAAGATCACACAACCGCACTGCACCCGACACACACACGGGCCCCGAGATCACACAACCACACTGCACCCGACACACACAGGCCCCGAGATCACACAACCACACTGCACCCGACACATACAAACCCCGAGATCACACAACCACACTGCACCCGACACATACAAACCCCGAGATCACACAACCACACTGCACCCGACACATACACACACCCCGAGATCAACACAACCACACTGCACCCGACACACAACACCCCGAGATCACACAACCACACTGCACCCGACACATACAAACCCCGAGATCACACAACCACACTGCACCCGACACATACAAACCCCGAGATCACACAACCACACTGCACCCGACACATACAAACCCCGAGATCACACAACCACACTGCACCCGACACACACAGGCCCCGAGATCACACAACCACACTGCACCCGACACACACACAGGCCCCGAGATCACACAACCACACTGCACCCGACACACACACGGGCCCCGAGATCACACATGCACCACACACACACACTGCACCCGACACACACAGGACACCCCGAGATCACACAACCACACTGCACCCGACACATACGGGCCCCGAGATCACACAACCACACACACTGCACCACGACACACACGGGCCCCGAGATCACACACCACAACCACACATGCACCCGACACACACACGGGCCCCGAGATCACACAACCACACTGCACCCGACACATACAAACCCCGAGATCACACAACCACACTGCACCCGACACACACGGGCCCCGAGATCACACAACCACACTGCACCCGACACATACACACGGGCCCCGAGATCACACAACCACACTGCACCCGACACACACAGATCACACACACACAGACACACAGAGATCACACAACCACACTGCACCCGACACACACACCGGCCTCAAGATCACACAACCACACTGCACCCGACACACACGGCCCCGACATCACACAACCAGACCGATCGATTAGTATCAGATTTTTTTCATACTTTAGACATTCCTCCTTCTGTATATATTAAGAAAAAAGAATAAACTAGCAGCAGATTCTTGAATAAAAAGCAGAATCCAATAAGTGGGAAACTGAAGACTCTTGGTTTTATTCAATAAAACAACCACCTTAAAGGTTGTATGGAGGATTTTTTTTTTGTTTCAAATTGTCAATGAAAGTTTAAAATACCGTTACAGAGACGCAGCAGCCTTGTAATTACGATGACCAAAAAAAAAAAAGAATGAAAATTTATCAACTGTGGACGTGTTGAGGCCAGATAAACATCAGCCAATAGAAAACGAGGCTGCCTCTTTACCTATTGGCTGTCAGGTCATCAATCAAACTCCCTACGTTTCTAGTGTAATTGACTCGTCGGGATGCAGGGATCACGTGGTTTATGCAGCGGTTCTTAGAGGCTTTTTCAAACTGTCACTTCCTCACAAAGTTTGTCGCGACGGCGGACGAGAATCCACGACCGGTTCGCCGCAAAAGAAAGTCGGTTCTTGAGGTCGCTGAAAGAAGAAGAGAAGGGGAAAAGGAGCGAAGACAAACTGAGGTGATTCTTGGAGATTCCTTCCAGCGATTGCGCGAGTGAAGCGGACGAAGGGTCTAAAAACTCGCATGCACAACATTTGTAAAAGAACTGTCGCTGTATTTCTCTTCCCTTAAAAAAATCCTCTGTACAACCTTTAAAGGAGCTGAATGTTCTGTGCTCTTAGTGTTTAAAAATGTACGACAATCACATGTGTATCTGTGTGTCCGGAGTCTTCACCTGCAGATAGAGACACATCCAAGTTTGTCTCGTTCTTAGTTTTTGTTCAGGTTCATGTGAAGCTCACAACCTCCAGACTTCCCTCCCTGAGCTGCAGAGGCTGCACTAGCACAGGACTCAGGATTGGTGCAGGTGCTGGGGTTTAGGTAGAGACCATTCAGATCAGAGAGAGACATTTTAAGTTTAAAGCAACTGGATTTTATGCCATTTCAAAATCACAATCTTACATAAAGATCATAATAATCGAGCGTTACACTTTGTTCTCTTTACAGGTTTGTCGAAGCTTCTCTTTACACTGTGTCATTCTTCATTCACTCCACACTCTGAGGTGCTAAACCACAGCTGCCCCGGGATAAACTGAGGGAGGCAAAAGGCTGCCAGTCTGCACCATCAGCAGTGTCTTGTGAAATGTCTTGCCCGAGGACACAACGACAGAACTTGGTCCAAGCAAGAATCGATCCTCCAGCACCACTGCTCAAACCGCTGAGCCACTGCTGCCTCACTGAGGAAGCACTGTGTTACTTTTCTCTCTGCTTGTCTCCATAGCTGCTACGGTGATGCTTTACCTGGAATATTCCACAGTCTGGCATTAAACGTGTGCACATTTATTACATTTTATACACAGTATCTCATAATAATTGACTCTTGTCCTTGGCCCAAATGTTTAAACTGACATGAGTCACTCTGGCTGCGTTCAGACTGCAGCCTGAAGTGACTTAAATCTGATTTTTTGTCTCTATGTTCCTGTATCTGATCTTTTAATGTCAGTCTGAACCACACAGATCCGATTTTTACAAATGTGACCCAGGACACTTGGATATGTGCTCCTGAAACCGATACATATCTGATCTTTACCTCGGCCAAGGAGGTTATGTTTTTGCCGGCGTTTGTCTGTTTGTTGTTTGTTTGTTTGTTTGTTTGTCTGTTAGCAACATAACTCAAAAAGTTATGGACCGATTTTGATGAAATTTTCAGGATTTGTTGGAAATGTGAAAAGGAAAGAACTGATTTCATTTTGGGGCTGATCCGGAAGAAATCCTGGATTCTGGATCACTTTGAAATTTTAGTTAACATTGTGGTAAATGGGGCCAAAAATTTTGTTTCTCAATATCTCGGTTAATTATTGACCAAACCCCATGAAATTTGACTCAGGGATGGACAATGGGATCCTCTTTCATATTCCAAAGGCTGATCCGGATCTGATCCAGAAGACTGATTTTATCGCAATTTATATAAAAAATGGGGGTAGTCCTTGGCGGAGGTCTGCGCTCTCTGACTGCTTTTCTAGTTTGACATGTGACTTCAGTGTGAACGGCCAAAGTGCATTCATCCACCTACATGTTATCAACAAGACACAAACGTCACTATTCTGCGCTGAAGCAGGCGAAAATTGTTAATGAACTCCGTGTGACTGAAGTGAAGCACATCACCACTCACCACTCTTGGCTCCGTCTCCACATCCACACGTTCCTTTCAACGGACGTCGCTGTCGCTGTCCCACAAAACACCACGACCAAAAACCTCGTCTTTCTCCTTCTCAATCTCCTCCTTAAAACAAGTAAGTTGTTCATGTTGTGGCTCCGGTACGAGAGGAACTTTAAAATCTCCAGGTGCTCGATGCTGCGTCCATGTTTGGACAACTTCTGTAAACACAGAGACGCTCGCTGCGGTTGACGTCGTCGTGTCTCCAGTGTCACATGTGGGACACTTTCGGGCCGTTTAATGTTCACACTGGAGTCACATACAAGTCGCATTTAATTGGAAATGTGAACGACCTCGCAAAAACAACGGATTTCACAAAAAAATCGGAATTGAGCGTTAAGCCCTGCAGTCTGAACGTAGACTCTGTCTGACTTGCTTCTGTGAACACTTCAAGTTACAGGAATTACACCAGGTTTTCTTCAGGAAACTAAATTATTCACTAAAGCTACAAAGTATTATGAGCCATAAAAAGCTTTTTCATAAGTGCACTATTCACAGGTGAATCCACCCACAGCCAGGTCCATTAGAACGAGATCGATTTCTATAGTCCACAGTGTTTATGACAAAGAGCGACGGATCAGAGCGACTTCAAGTACCACCAGAAAAATGTAAAAATCTCCTCATTATTAGACAATTATCAAAAGGTGCTTATACTATGTATCCAGTGTCGGGGAGTAACAGATTACATGTACTGGAGTTACGTAATCAGAGTACAAATGATGAGTAACTGTATTCAGTTACAGTTACTGTTTCAGTGAGTGGTAATTGGATTACAGTTACTTTGTTGAAATAAATGGATTACACAGAGGGATTTTCCTGTTTTCACATTTTGGGCTAAATCCTTTTTTTTTTTTTTTGTAATTCCACTCATTGCCGGATACTGAACCAGGACTGAACCCAGGTCTAAACTAGATCTAAACTGGGGCTATAACCAGGTCTAAATCAGGACTAAACCAGGACTAAAGAAGAAAGAAGGAAATATGTTTTATTTCTTTTATTTAACAGTTAAATTATTATTTATGTAATTAGGGTTTTTTGTAATCTTAAATGTTCCTGTATGAACTGCCGACCTCTTACACTTTAATAAAAAAAAAAAAAAAAGACCTTGTGGAATTTGGCAGATTTGTTTTTGCAGTTTTCAGTTTTAAGGGGTTATTTTTTCTTGAACATATATCGAGATATATATCGTATATCGAGATATAGCAAAACATATTGAGATATATTTTTTGATCCATATCGCCCAGACTTAGTCCCGTGTGTGTTTTTTTGGGGGTTTTGTTGTGTTTTCTTTGTTTTTTTTTTCAGTATTTAATGTGGTGCCTTCACTCTCTCCCCCGTGTGTGTGTTTTTTTAGTCCTGTTGCGCGGTGTCTTCACTGTGGTCTGTGCGAGTGACACTTGTAGCAGATGGACACTGGTTTGACCTCGGACATTCCACAGACGCTTAAACGGCACTTTTGGTTCCATAGAAAACAGAAGCTGGTTAAACAGTAACTCGCAGCAGTGTAATGATGTACCAGGAAAAAGTATGTACAAAAGTAACTGTAAAAACGTTCTCTGGCTCGATGAGTGTTTCCAGAAAAACACAGTGCACAGCATGAGCAGACTGACCATACGAAGACAGAAGAATTAACAAGTACAAGTTATATTGTCTTATTATGTCATTTATTATGTCATTAAAAACGTGCTGTCTGTGTATTTTTTCTACTAAACATCATTTCATCTGATGACTGGTGCATGTGGCTTCAGAAAAGTTTAAGATCTTTGCTGTACTTCACGTGTCTACAGTCCTTTCTGAACTCTAAGCCACAAACAATATTCTAAATCCGCCTTCACGTGCACTTTAATGAGAATCATTTTCTCTGTTATTAAAACATTTTAGCGTCATTACAGTGATAATAATGCACCAAAAGAGCTACAATTCAGTCAGTGCAAAAATCAGTAGCATCTTGTTTCAAACAGGCTACAGAGCTTTGTGCTTTGTTCACACGGAAACTCTAAACCACACACCCTCCTGTCCTGGGCGGGGCTCTGTGGAGTTACTTTGGATCACTTTATATTAGAGTTCTGAGGTCTAAACTAGGGTGACCAAACGTCCGTTTTTCCCCGGACATGTCCGTATTTTGCGTCATGTCCAGGGTGTACGGGTTTTTTTTTTATAAAGTGATGCAAATGTCCGGGTTTTCAGTACCGTTCATAGGGGGCATTAAACTGAGCGTCTCTCGTAGCGTCTGTGACTCAGAAGGAGCGAGACACAAACAGTCGGTCAGTCTGCAACATACCGAAGCACAAATGTGGATTTAACAATGACTCCAGTGCACATGCGGGACACTTTCGGGCCGTTTACCGTTCACACTGGAGTCACATACAAGTCGCATTTAAATGAAAATGTGAACGACCTCGCAAAAACATCGGATTTCACAAAAAAATTGGAATTGAGCATTAAGCCCTGCAGTCTGAACGTAGGCTAAGACTGCAGGGCTTAACGCTCAATTCCGATTTTTTTGTGAAATCCGATGTTTTTGCGAGGTCGTTCACATTTCCAATTAAATGCGAATTGTCTGTGACTCCAGTGTGAACGTTAAACGGCCCGAAAGTGTCCCACATGTGACACTGGAGACACGACGACGTCAACCGCAGCGAGCGTCTCTGTGTTTACAGAAGTTGTCCAAATATGGTCACGAGCATTGAGCACATGGAGATTTTACAGTTCCGGTTTCCGCCTGCTTCAGCGCAGAATAGTGACGTTTGTCGCTTGTTAATGTCGTGCAGGTGGATGGATGCACTTTGACCGTTCAGACTGAAGTCACATGTCAAAAGATCAGATACGTATCGGATTCAGGAGCACATATCCAAGTGGCCTGGGTCACATTTGAAAAATTCGGATCTGTGCCGTTCAGACTGTCATTAAAAGATCGGATACAGGAACATAGAAGCCAAAAAATCGGATTTGGGTCACTTCAGGCTGCAGTTTGAACACAGCCTTAGATACAGAAGCAACACTGAAATCCAGCAGCAACTCAAGTTTTGGTCATGATTTAGTCTCATGTGGGGAACAGCAGACACAGCTCCAGGCGTTCAACATTCAGAAGTACAAAATAAAGTCAGAGAAACAAGACTTTACCAGTCCACCATCAACTGATCTATTAATGGGAAACACTGTAATGCCACACTGTGGAACACTGAGGACAAAGCAACAACATCTCCATGGAAACAAGCAGGAGGCACTCTCAACTAGAAGAGTTACGAAGCGCATCTTTAAAGAAGCAAGTGCACTTCTGCTTTCGAACTTAAAATGGCACTGATCTGTTCTGCAGCAAAGACAGAAGCAGCCCCACGTGGGAGCTGACGGTGCCCAGAGACGAGTGCTCCTCTCTGGGCTTGGATGTTTGTCTGGGAGCCCCGAGCTGGAGGTCATCCCACTGTGACAGATCCCTCCACACTCCAGTGAGGCGCAACACATGGGCCCTGTCAACAACACTTCAGCGAGCCAGATCTCTCTCTCTCTCTCCTATCTCACTCTTTCCTCTGTCTCTCCTCTTCTCTCTCTCTCTCTCTCTCTCTCTCTCTCCTACTCATCTTCTCCTCTCTCTCTCTCTCTCTCTCTCTCATCTCACTCTTTCCTCCGTCTCTCCTCATGTCTCTCCTCTCTCTCTCTCTCTCTCTCCTCTCTCATCTCTCACTCTCCTTCCTCTCTCTCGTCTCTCCTCATGTCTCCTCCTCTCTCTCTCTCTCTCCTATCTCACTCTTTCCTCTGTCTCTCCTCATGTCTCCTCCTCTCTCTCTCTCTCTCCTCCTATCTCACTCTTTCCTCTGTCTCTCCTTCTCCTCCTCTCTCTTTCTCTCTCTCACTATTTCTCCCCTCTCCATGCTCTCTTCTCCCTTCTCTCTCCTCCCTTTTCCATCTCTCTCCTTCTTTCCTCTCTCTCTCTCCTGTGTGAATTTGATACCGGAAAGAAATTAAAATGCTGACACCCGTTCATATTTTTAGTTTTGATTCTCAAGGGGATTATCCAATCAGAAAGCAGAACAAACTCCTCACTTTGTTACCAGCTCCAACGACTCAAACCAGACACAGACGCTCCCAGCTTCAGTCGTTAAAGATCTTCTAAAAATGCTGCACTCACTAAAAACGTGAAAAGTACCAAAATGGGAAGGTGACTTTTAAAATGTAATCCCCTACAGATTACAGATTACACACCCCAGAATGTAGTTTGTAACAGAATCCATTAAATTACTTAAAGTGAGTAATGTAATCTGAATACTTTGGATTACTTGATTTGCTGTAGAGAAACAAAGACGAGGAAATCGTAACATAAGAAGTTTTTTGTCTGCAAAAAAACATTAAAAAGTCCAGACTTTACTGAACCAAATTAAAAATATTATTGATAGAAAACGAGGAAACATGGTCAGTGTGGCAGGGTTTAGTCCTGTTCAATCCTGTTTGAGACCTGGTTTAGTCCTGGTTTAGTCCTGGTTTAGTCCTGTTAAATCCTGTTTGAGACCTGGTTTAGTCTGGTTTAGTCCTGGTTTAGTCCTGGTTTAGTCCTGGTTTAGTCCTGTTTAAATCCTGTTTGAGACCTGGTTTAGTCCTGGTTTAGACCTGGTTTAGACCTGGTTTAGAACTGGTTTTAGTCCTGGTTTAGTCTTGGTTTAGACCTGGTTTTAGTCCTGGTTTAGTCTTGGTTTAGTCCTGGTTTAGTCTTGGTTTAGACCTGGTTTAGTCTTGGTTTAGACCTGGTTTAGTCTTGGTTTAGTCTTAGTTTAGACCTGGTTTAGTCTTGGTTTAGACCTGGTTTAGACCTGGTTTAGTCCTGTTTAGACCTGGTTTAGTCTTGGTTTAGACCTGGTTTAGTCTTGGTTTAGTCCTGGTTTAGTCTTGGTTTAGTCCTGGTTTAGACCTGGTTTAGACCTGGTTTAGTCTTGGTTTAGACCTGGTTTAGTCTTGGTTTAGACCTGGTTTTAGTCTTGGTTTAGACCCTGGTTTAGTCTTGGTTTAGTCTTTTTTAGACCTGTTTAGTCTTGGTTTAGACCTGGTTTAGTCTTGGTTTAGTCTTAGTTTAGACCTGGTTTTAGTCTTGGTTTAGACCTGGTTTAGTCTTGGTTTAGACCTGGTTTAGTCTTGGTTTAGACCTGGTTTAGTCTTGGTTTAGTCTTAGTTTAGACCTGGTTTAGTCTTGGTTTAGACCTGGTTTAGACCTGGTTTAGTCTTAGTTTAGATCTGGTTTAGTCTTGGTTTAGACCTGGTTTAGTCTTGGTTTAGTCTTAGTTTAGACCTGGTTTAGTCTTGGTTTAGACCTGGTTTAGTCTTGGTTTAGTCTTAGTTTAGACCTGGTTTAGTCTTGGTTTAGACCTGGTTTAGTCTTGGTTTAGACCTGGTTTAGTCTTGGTTTAGACCTGGTTTAGTCTTGGTTTAGTTTAGACCTGGTTTAGTCTTGGTTTAGACTTGGTTTAGTCTTGGTTTAGACCTGTTTAGACCTGGTTTAGTCTTGGTTTGACCTGGTTTAGTCTTGGTTTAGTCTTAGTTTAGACCTGGTTAGTCTTGTTTAGACCTGGTTTAGTCTTGGTTTAGACCTGGTTTAGTCTTGGTTTAGACCTGGTTTAGATCTGGTTTAGTCTTGGTTTAGACCTGGTTTAGTCTTGGTTTAGTCTTGGTTTAGACCTGGTTTAGACCTGGTTTAGACCTGGTTTAGTGTCCGTCAATGAGTGGAATTACTGGAAAGGGAAAAAAAAAAAAAAAGGGATATAGCCCAAAATGTGAAAACAGGAATGTGCCGCTGTGTAATCCGGAGAGACGGGAGAAAACTACACAAAGCTGATTTTTGCACAATACCTCCTCTTTAAATTGTTAACTGAAAAGAATAAGGAGAGAACAGAAGCTCGTTTCAGTTTCAAAGTAATAATGCCTAACATACGGGTTGTTGTGGTAGTTGTAGTGTAGTTTTAATATGTTTCACTGAACAAAGGCTTGAACTCTGTCTCCATCTGATGCACGGAAGCAAAACGAGCTTAACATTAGCCTCAAACATAATGAAGCGTCTCTCCTGTGGGACCTCTGCTTATTGTTCCCCGCGAAGAGCTTCGATTAAACTGAAAATGAAGAGTTGGCTCTCCACGCCGCTCTCGGCCCAGAGGTCTCCGGTCCTGTCGCCATCACCACATTTCAATGATAATATTTGCTCTGGAGCTCAATGATTCAGGAAAACGATGCCTCTCCCTGTGCGCTCTTTGGTGTTCTTAACTGTAATCAAATCTGAAAAGAAGCAGCCTGGGATCAGAACACACTCCTCCAATCCTTTACAACACAGGTGTCAAACATGCGGCCCGGGGGCCAGATCCGGCCCTCCAAGACCTTTAATCTGGCCCTCGGCTGACTTTCTACTAAAATATTTTAATTATATTTTCTATTAAAATCTTGTTAATTTTCTGTGGTGTTTATCACAGCAGCGTCTCCAGCATCTCTGTACGTGGCCCCTCCCACCAGAGCAGCACAAATGAAGACTTGTCTCTTTCCAAACGCTCTTAAAGGACGATCGTTTTGACTGTTGACCGTGACACCCTCATCCGAAAAATGTCCAACATGAGAAAAGTGGAGCCGAGTGCAAGATTTTCCAAGAAAAATGGACTTATTCCTGTTTACATACAAGTTCATGTTAAAACATTGTGTTGAAATTGTATTTTTCTTAAAGTTTCAGGTTGTTCATAATATTATAATATTTTGTAAAAGAAAGAGTTCATCAATTAAAAAAGATTTTTGTAATATATTTGTGTTTCTCTGCACAAATATTTGAACTTATTGTTATTTTTGGGGTTTATATGACATGAGTTTTCTGATCCGGACACTTTGGGATCAAAGTCGGTTGGATATGACCCCCGGACCAAAATGAGTTTGACACTTCTGCTTTACAAAGATGTGAGTCTGGTCATCGGTCAATCTACCCGAGTTCAGATGGGAGTGACTGACAGGTGGATTAGCCAATCAGAGACACACATGCTGCTTCCATAACTAAGGAAAAATATATATTTGACAAGGGAATAAAAAAGACATGTAGACTCACTGAACGAAGCACTAAACTCTATTCATCTGCAAAGTAACCCCAGGTTTGACTACCTCAAACTTAAGACTTTTTTAAGAGCTTTTTAAGACAACTTAAATGAAAAATAAGAACAACATCACACCCAGTATGTGGGCAAAAAACACCAGATCCAATTCTAATAAAGACCAACCAAGTACTGCATCTAGAGTCTAAGAGCCACTGTGGATTAAACCGACACAAATCAAAGTATTGTTTGCACATACTCCAAATTAGACGTTCATTTCACGTTACATGAGTTCACGTTTTTGTTGTTGTTGTTTTCTGCAGCCTGGCTGAGTTTACAAAAAAAAAAAAAATAGGCTAATGAAATTTAAGACCTTTGTGAAAAAAAATAAGACTTGGACAACAAAATTTAAGACCTTTTTAAGACTTTTAAGACCCTGCGGATACTCTGACCTGAAGTGAGAGAAATGTGATTTGTTCAAAATGATGTGACGAGGGAGCGCCTTGGTTTCACATGCGGCGGTGTGCGAAAAATATCAATATATCGTATTGTTTAATGTGACGATACACGTGCTGCACATCGTGGGCTGCTGTATTGATCTATCACCAAGAGCATTTTTTGATATACTTCACTAAATTACTCACAGTGTTACAGTTTTGTTGCTTGTTTAGAGGCAGGAATTTCGTTTATGCGACACATTTGCTTAGCGTAGCTGATGGAGCTAAGACAAAGCAAAGCAGAAGTGTGCAGAAAGAAGAGGGGTAGATGGGTAGAGGGGGGGTAGAGGGGGGTAGAGGGGGGTAGAGGGGGGTAGTGGGGGGGCAGGGGCAGCTGCAGGAGGCCATAAACAAGGATCCCACACACAGAGGAGCAGAAGGGCAATAGTTTAGTTTAGGACGAACAACTGGTGCCCACAAGTGACAATTCTTCTGCTTTAGACAAAAACACACAGTCTCATTATTGTGAAACTATTCACCACAATCACTGTTCTTGAACAAGAAGAAGAAGAAGAAGAAAAAGAAGAATACTAATATTAATAATACTAATACTGCTACTGATACTGATACTACTACTACTACTGATACTACTGATACTACTACTACTACTGATACTACTACTACTACTACTGATACTACTACTACTGATACTACTACTACTACTACTACTACTGATACTACTACTACTACTACTACTACTGATACTACTACTACTACTACTACTACTGATACTACTACTACTACTACTACTGATACTACTACTACTACTGATACTACTACTACTACTACTGATACTACTACTACTGATACTACTACTACTGATACTGATACTGATACTATACTGATACTACTACTACTACTGATACTACTGATACTACTACTACTACTACTACTGATACTACTACTACTACTGATACTACTACTACTACTACTGATACTACTACTACTGATACTACTACTACTACTACTGATACTACTACTACTGATACTACTACTGATACTACTACTACTACTACTGATACTACTACTACTACTACTACTACTACTACTACTGATACTACTACTACTACTACTACTACTGATACTACTACTACTACTACTACTACTGATACTACTACTGATACTACTACTACTACTGATACTACTGATACTACTACTACTACTATACTACTACTACTACTACTACTACTACTACTACTGATACTACTCTTACTACTACTACTACTACTACTGATACTATACTACTACTACTACTACTGATACTACTGATACTACTACTACTACTACTACTACTACTACTACTACTACTACTACTACTACTGATACTACTGATACTACTACTACTGATACTACTACTACTACTACTACTGATACTACTACTACTACTACTACTGTACTACTACTACTGATACTACTACTACTGATACTACTGATACTACTACTACTACTACTGATACTACTACTACTGATACTACTGACTACTGATACTACTACTACTACTACTACTACTACTACTGATACTACTACTACTACTACTACTACTACTACTACTGATACTACTACTACTACTACTACTACTGATACTACTACTACTACTACTACTGATACTACTACTACTGATACTACTACTGATACTACTACTACTACTGATACTACTGATACTACTGATACTACTGATACTACTACTACTACTACTACTACTACTACTACTACTGATACTACTGATACTACTACTACTACTGATACTACTACTACTACTACTACTACTACTACTGATACTACTACTACTACTGATACTACTACTACTGATACTACTACTACTGATACTACTGATACTACTACTGATACTACTGATACTACTACTGATACTACTGATACTACTACTACTACTACTGATACTACTACTACTACTACTACTGATACTACTACTACTACTACTACTGATACTACTACTACTACTAGTAACTGTAATACAGTTACTCATAATTTGTACTCTGATTACATAACTCGGGTACATGTAATCTGTTACTCCCCGACACTGATCGCTACAGAGATACTGCGATAAACGACAATACCGAAACTACTTTATTCCACTGACACAATAACAATAAAGCAGGAGAATTCCAGTAAACCATTCTTAAACAGACAAAGCAACAAATAAAAAGCAGAATGTACCAATAATTAGCCAAAGAAGTTACTTATTCAAATCTTCTTGTATTACAACAACAAAAAAACTCCAAAGCTCCAATATTTACTGTTCCATTTTTCCTACACTGAATGATGAGTGGATATGGTGATTACGGTGACAGGCCTATTGATATAGTCCCTGTTTACAGCCCATCCTTCTCTATTGTACCGCGCCGTAGCATCATCAGCTTCACTTTAAGTCAAACATCAAACTCCCATTACATCAGATTAGAATATGAGACACGATTACGGGAAATCTAATCTGAGCCGAGTCCAGACAGATCTACGGAAACGGCGAAGATGAAGAAGAGGCCCAAACCACAGACCGCAGACCAAAACAGCGCGGGGTCACTTTCCTCAGTCCGACCGCCCGGATACAGCCCAGATTGCGCACTGCATCAGTCCAGATTAAAGGTTGTATAGAGGATTTTTTTAAGGGAAGAGAAATACAGCGACAGTCCTTGTGCGCGTTCAGAATTACTGTTGAAGTTTCCTGTCTAGAAGTAATTCAGCGACCGACGCGTCAGTTTTTAGACCCTTCGTCTGCTTCGGTCGCGCCATCGCTGGACGAGATCTCCAAGAATCACCTCAGTTTGGCTTTGCTCCTTTTTCTCTTCTCTTCTTCTTTCAGCGACCTCAAAAACGGACTTTCTTTTGCGGCGAACCGGTCGTGGATTCTCGTCCGCCGTCGCGACAAACTTTGTGCGAAATGCGAGGAAGCGACAGTTCGAAAAAGCCTCTAAGAACCGCTGCGTAAACCACGTAATCCCCGCGCTCCGACGAGTCAGTTATACTAGGGAGTTTGATTGACAACCTAACAGCCAATAAAAAATGAGGGAGCCTCGTTTTCTATTGGCTGATGTTTATCTGGCCTCAACACGTCCACAGTTGATAGATTTTCGTTCTTTTTTTTTGGTCATCATAATTACAAAGCTGCTGCGTCTCTGTAATGGTATTTTAATCTTTCACTGACAGTTTGAAACAAAAAAAAATCCTCCATACAACCTTTAAAGGCGCGCTGTGGAACTTTTCTAGCAGAACAGGAAAAGGACTGATGCGTGTTCTATTTCTGTTCTGTTTCCATTTTCGCTCATAAGTCGGTTCAAAAAAGACACACAGAGAGAACGAGGCAGTGGAAAATATTGGTACTAGGGCTGGGTATCATTAAGAAGTTGCCGATACGATACATACCTCGATATACAGGCCACGATACGATACATATCTCCATACAGTGCACTTTCGATTCAATATGATTTATTTAAAATTCATGCGATACGGTTCAATAAAAAATAAAGGCTAAATCATGGCTGTGATACTAAAAGTGTTTGTTAAATCACTTCTTGTGCAAAGTTCATATGAAACACAAACATTTTAATCATCAAAACAGTAAAAATATCAAATGTGTTGCATAAATGAGTTTCCTTTCACTCCACAAGCAACAAAACTGTAGCTCTGTAACAAAATAATTTAGTAAAACACACCTAAAAATACACTCGGTGATATATCGATACAGTAGCCCACGATATCGATACTGTATCACCACATTAAACGATACGATATATCGGTATTCTGATATTTTTGCACACCCCTAACTGGTACTGAATATTCAAGAATCAATATCAACCAACAGCCATATGGAAGAATGTTGATATCGGCCAACATCGATACTGGAACCGATATATCATCCATCCCTAAAAATATCATCTGAATATTTTTATTGAGATTAGGCCTGTAATGATAATCAATACTAGGGATGGGCATTCGATGAAATTTTCTTAATCGATCGTCGGAAGAATTAACGACCGATTATCGATTAATCATTAAAGTTTTTATATTAAAATGATCATCATTATTATCACTATCTGCACTACTAATCTGCATAAATAAATTCAACTTTACGACATATAAACCGTAACGACTCTAGAGCCACATCAGCTGTTTGACATTATAATGTGTTTAATTCAGTTTTGCACAAGTCTCACAGAAACTTAAGAGAAAGAGTAAGAGACTCCACCACTTTCAGTTCATTTAAAACTAATCTGAAACGATGGCTTAAGAGAAACCAGATCTGTAACCACTAATGTTCTGCTCCTGTGTAAATGTCAGTGTTGTATGTCATGCTCGTGTGTTTGTCTATTGCGACGCTTTTTATGTTCTTATGTTTTATGTCTCTGTCTCTCTGACCTGCCAGGGACTATAGATGAAAAGTCGCCTTCGGGCTAATTCTGGCATATTTACAAGTGTATATTCATGAATATGTATTGTCCCTTTTAAAAAAAATAAAACTTAAACTTAAAACTTAAACGAAACTTAAAACCGCATTGCCAATTTGCATAAACTAAGCGAAGATAAAACTCCAGCTCTTGTGTCGCTGATGTGGTTCAACTTCTGTTGGATTAAAAGACATGACTCAGGTGAATACAGGTCAGTGTGACCAGATTTGCGTTTGTCAAAACCAGGACAGCGTACGGGGGGAGGGGGGCGGGGCCTCGTCATCCACATTGAGCGACTCTCACCTGGAAAAACTTTTTCCCACTGGACACAGAAACATATGTGCTGCTTTATACACTGTGCACATGGACTCACACTTGTCCCAACGCAACGGAAAGTGTGGAATTTCTTGTACAAATCCTGGTTAAATCCACATTTGTGCTTCGGTTCGTTACAGACTGACCCACTGTTTGTGTCTCGCTCCTTCTGATGCAGAGACACATGTACACACCTGTTCACGATACACAGCAACATACATTCGGTTTGTCGATTAAAATTAACAAAATCGATGAAATTCTTAATGATCAATTATCGATTAATCAACTAATCCTGCCCATCCCTAATCAATACATCAATTAACCGCACGTTCTTAATGAGCTCAATAACTTTTCCGGCTGCGAAAATTTGTATTTGTGTCTATGATGTAGGGTTGCCCCAATCGAGGACTGTATTGTTTTTGGTCGTCTTGTAGTTCTTGTGCTAAATGTTCTTTAGAAAGTCAAGTTTATTGATCTTCGAAAGTGTTTGTTTGCATTTTTATTCCATTGTCATTATATTTGCTGAAAATGATCTCAAAATGTCAATATTATCGTTTATCACAATCATTTCTTGGTGAATTAATCGTCCAGTAAAATCTGTTTTCATTACAGACCCAATTGAGATTATGCAGAAAGATATTCCTTTTTGTGAGTTTCACCCTCCCAGTTATTACCTTGATTGTGGAAGGTGAGGGAATCCTTGACCCGACAGTGACCCGCGTTCTCCAATCACAACATGAAATCTGAGACATTTGACCCGCATGATCAAATCAGGAAATGCCGCATTAAAATTCCAGATTGACGTTTTCGGTCAAATATTTCACTTCCTCTTCCCTCCAAAAGTGAAACATTAACATCCCCCGACTTCCTCTACTTTTCTGGGAAACACAAATTTGCAGAAGACATTGACAAACTCCGCTGCGTTGCACAAGAGCGGACAGAGCTTTCAGAGCAGAGCTGGGGGACAGTAAAGCAGACAGATGTCACCGGACTTTTGTTTTGGTCATTCACTCGCGTCTGTTGTTTTGCAAATGGAACGACGGTGCTTTTGAATGAGTCCTTCAGTCCCATTCGCTCAAACCTGCAAACCTGTCTGCTCTGGTGTCCCACGGTTCGGATTTGTCGATACGTTTACAGGAAAAATAAAGAGTAAAAGGTCCCGCTCAAGCAGAAGTAAACAGCAAGGCCAAAAATTCAAGTTAATGCATCTGATATAAAAATGTATTGAACAGATACATATGTAGTCTAGTTTATGAAACTGTTCACCTTTTTTCTGTTCCATTTTTGGTTCTAAAGTAAAGTAAAGATTATAGAATTTCCTACAATTTCCACTATCTACTAAACAAAAGGTAAAAAGGAGCTGTTAACTTGAAACTACCTCATGACATCACAAGGTGGAACAATGGAATGGTGGAATAACAAAAGTAATCTGCATGACATAGTAAAAATAAGAGTTGACATCTGGTTTCAGTCGGTGCTATAAATGACTTAAGATTTACTGTGTAAGTTTTTAGATGGAGAGTAAGTCCTAACCCTAACCAGTCTGGTCAAGTAACAGGTCAGATCTGTGGAGAGGCGACCCCCCACTCACAGTCTGAAGTCATGTTTTATAAGGTGTTTTAGAATTGAATAAATGGACCCGGTCAAGCAGAAGTAAACATCAAGGCCAAAAAGTCAAGTTAATGCATCTGATATAAAAATGTATTGAACAGATACATATGTACTCTAGTTTATGAAACTGTTGACCTTTTTTCTGTACCATTTTTGGTTCTAAAGTTCCATATGTTTTAAACAGACCATGTATGAAACATGGAACAAAAATTATTTCCCAAATTTCAAAGATCTGCAAATCATGTAAATAAATGGATGTATTTCATCATATCTTGTGTTATTCCATCTTTGAACTGTTCATGAAGGTACATGATTTATTTATTTATTTTTATGTAATTAAAATGATAAAAATTTGCTTGAAAGGACTGACATATTTTATAGAAATAGTTACTTTTAACCCTCTTTCACATTCACAGTGGTGGCGAGATGTCACGTCCTGTCTAAAGTTAGAAAAAATTTGATTTTCCCTGAAACAAAATATAATATTGGTGCATTTGAGAAAACATGGGACCGTTTCCTGCAGTTGTTTTCAGCTCTTTAAAAAGAACAGAAAATGAATAAGCTGTGGTATGTGAATGAATCCAGCACCTGGTATAGATCTTCTACCTGCAGTGACAGGGTGGGTGGGGGTTTGGATTTGGGTTGTTTTTATTTTATTTATTTATCATTATCGGGGATAAATACGCGAGGTGACGCACTGTGTTTGACGCTACCGTGTTTCTTGCCTGAGACCAAAATATTTCCCAGCAGCAACGCGGGCTTTTAATAACAATGACGTCAGCTGAAACTCACCTACTGGACACTCGTTTTCCCGACATCACACAGCATGTGAAAAAGGATAATGCCGGAAATAAGCTCACAACTCGCTTTTTCCCCTTGAAAAGCTTAAAGTTTCTATCTTTTATGTTTGGGAAGTTATGCGCAGTTATATAAAGCAAATTCTCAGATATTGTTTACGATACGATCAGTCTGGAAGGGTTAAAAACACAGTGGAGCACTTCCTGTATTACCACATGACATCACAAGGTGGAACAGGGAGTTTTCTGTTCAAAAGAAGAACTCACTGTAAATGTGCAGGTTTGTGAGTTAAACATGTGAATGAAACAAAACACAACTGCAGGTCTGTTTGTGATGAGGAAACAATATTATAACATAGATCAGCAAATTGTGTAACATGAGCCGGATTGTATCAGTGACTCACACAAGTTATTTATTCTTTGGCTAAACTCTTCATGTTTTCAGTCGAACATACAGTGAACAATGAGTGCATTCACATGCACATCAGTAACCCGGTTATTATCCATATCCCGGTTATGTCAGTAGTCGAGTTACTGTGTTTACATGAGCACTGAGAAACCGGGACACTCATATCCGCGTGTACATGATCAAATGTTGTATCCCGGTTTCTTGACATAATCTTACAAATTCTGCATAAATAAACTCAACTTTACAACATATAAACCATAAACACTATAGACACATCAGCCCGTTTGATCAGATCATTCAGCTCTGATCACATTTGTTTATGTTTTACAGAAACAAAACTTAAGACCGTTTGGCTAATTAGCATAAACTGTTAGCGGCGATAAAAACAACTCGCTCCTTGCGCCGCTGATGCGATCAGTTTCTTTTGGACTAAATGACACGACTCTGTGGATTATGTGTGTTATTTCTGTGACAGAAGAGGTGCTAATGATGGTGAAAGTGTGTTCTGTGTGTATAGAGTATAGGAGATAGTTCATGTTTTAAGGTTTTTCAGCGTCACACGAGTGCAGATCGTACATGTGCAGGTTTAGCGCAGCTCTTTATTTTACAGTCATTTCACTCGTTTGGTCACTTTATTTATGTTGGTCAATTTATTTATGTCGCTACTGTTGTGGTGAAAGGCTGGAAAGTGTCTTTTGGACGCATGCGACTCAACTTTATGTTGCAGTAACCGGGATACTGCGTTTACATGCCACAAGTATCCTGGTTACTATCGGAATAAACCAGCTACAGTAACACGGTTTCTAATAACCGGGATACTGAAACCGGGTTACTGCGTTTACATGCACCATCAAGAAACCGGGATACTCAAAAAACCCGATCATAACCGGGTTATTGATGTGCATGTAAACGCACTCAGTAAGTCCTTATAGTAATTATCATGACAGGACTAAATACAGGTTCTGTGGTTGTTTAGTTGCCACACTGGCCCCCAGAAAAGTCTATGGGGAAGTCTGGACTTTTTATTTTCTTTTAGCAGATAAAACATCTTATGTTACCATTTCCTCGTCTTTGTTTCTCTACAGCAAATCAAGTAATCCAAAGTATTCAGATTACATTACTCACTTTAAGTAATTTAATGGATTATGTTACAAACTACATTTTGGGGTATGTAATCTGTAATCTGTAGGGGATTACATTTTAACACTGGTGGGCGGTCACTTTTCAGCCTCATCGTGCTCATTAAAGACGAGAGATTTCACCCTTTTCGCACTTTTGAGTTTTGGTCGAAGTTGAGATTAGAAAAGCTTTTTCCTCCAAAAGAACAGCTGTCGTGTCGGTTTTTTTTAGCACGATTCAGCAGGTTGCGTCAGGAGGCTTGCAGCAGAACTTACAATTTACAGTTCACATGTGCATTATGAGCGTAAAAAAGCGCCATTTGTGAACAGATTTAGACGAACCCGGCGGCGACTCACGCTCGGAGCCGCCGTCGCTCTTACGGGGGGGGGGGGGGGGGGGTCCTGCCGCTCAGATGGTGACTCCCGACAGGAAACGGAGGGTTAAAGCAGGAATGCAGAAGAGAACGAGAGAGAGAAAGAGGGAGTTTTGAATGAGATCTGAAGTGAACACAGCGGGGAACATTCTGCAACAAGAGAAACGAGGAAATCTAGACTCAAATTCATTGAGTTTTTACATAAACACATGAAACTTCTTGTCCTGTTGATCACCTCAAAGTCCTGAGTTTTTGAATAAACTTTATCTAACAGGACGAGACCAAGAAGAACACAGAATGTTGACTGAAAAGTTGTCAAAAGTATAAACAAACTTATACCCAGTGTTGGGGAGTAACAGATTACATGTACCAGAGTTAAGTAACAGAGTACAAATGATGAGTAACTGTATTCAGTTACAGTTACTGTTTCAGTGAGTGGTAATTGGATTACAGTTACTTTGTTGAAATAAATGGATTACACAGAGAGATTTTTTGTTTTCACATTTTGGGAAAAACCAGGACTAAACCAGGACTAAACCAGGTCTAAACCAGGTCTAAACCAGGTCTAAACCAGGTCTAAACCAGGTCTAAAACAAGGTCTAAAACAAGGTCTAAAACAAGGTCTAAAACAAGGTCTAAAACAAGGTCTAAACCAGGACTAAAACCAGGACTAAACCAGGACTAAAACCAGGACTAAACCAGGTCTAAAACAAGGTCTAAAACCAGGACTAAACCAGGTCTAAACCAGGACTAAACCAGGACTAAACCAGGACTATATGAGGTCTAAACCAGGACTAAAACCAGGACTAAACCAGGTCTAAATCAGGTCTACAACAGGACTAAACCAAGTCTGAACCAGGTCTACAACAGGTCTAAACCAGGACTAAATGAGGTCTAAACCAGGACTAAACCAGGTCTAAACCAGGGCCAGTTTGAAGAGAACAAACGTGAATTTTCAGGATGTGTTTGTTACATTCATGTAGATTTAAAAAACATGACAATATTAAGTAATCCAAAGTATTCAGATTACATTACTCACTTTAAGTAATTTAATGGATTACGTTACAAACTACATTTTGGGGTATGTAATCTGTAATCTGTAGGGGATTACATTTTAAAAGTCACCTTCCCAACACTGCTTATACTCATCTACAAACAAACTCAAATATCGATTCTAAAAACGGACAAAAATGAACCTTTCTTGAACAGATTTAGAACGAAAAAGAAAAAAAAATAAGAGCACAACTTTGCACGACTTTAACAAAATTAAAGTTTAACGGTTTCGAATGAACGTTTTTGAAAATTAGACAGCGATTTGAAGAAGCACCGACTCGACAAACTGAAACCACTTCGAGAAAAACGAACGTGCCAAAACATTTGACAAAACTTGTTTTTTTTTTTTCAAATTTTGCATCTTCCACGAACGTAGTAATAGTAAAAGTAATAGTATCACCAACCTAACAGTGAAGTTTTGGAGGTCCGTGCGTTCGGAGAGTTAAAATCCAGCATTATATCCTCAAAAAGCCGAGGAAACGTCCAGGAAGAAATCCAAAAAAAAAAGAAAAACAAATCCAAGTATAGATCCGGCTGGTTAATACTCCACAGTTGAAAGTTTGGTTTTAACTCAGTCAGCAGTGGTTTTTCCCTCCCGCGCTTCCTTCTCTCTTCTCTTCTCTCTCTCTCTCTTTACCCTCCTCTTTTTCTCTCCCTCCTCTATTTTTATCCGTCTCTTTCTTTCTGTCTTCGGGCTGCGACATGTGTTCGCTCGTACCCTTCCCCCTCCTCTCCCTCCCTCTGTCTCTCTCTCTCTTCTTCTTCTTCTCTTCTCGTCTTCTCTTTTCTCAATCTCTCCGCTCCACTCTTTCTTCCTCTCTTCTTCCTCCCGCCCTCCCTTCTCTCTCTCTCTCTCTCTCACCGTAAGTCGTGTTCGTGTTTTAGTGTCGCTGTAGGTTTCTCTCCTCCTCTTTTCTGGACCGGATCACCCCCCCCTTTCTTGCTGTGAGCAGTGTTGTCGTGGAGTAACAGATTACAAGTACCGGAGTTATGTAATCAGAGTACAAATGATGAGTAACTGTATTCAGTTACAGTTACTGTTTCAGTGAGTGGTAATTGGATTACAGTTACTTTGTTGAAGTAAATGGATTACACAGAGGGATTTTGCTGTTTTCACATTTCGCGGTATTCCCTTTTTTTTTTTTTTTCAGTAATTTTATTCATTGCCCGACACTAAACCTGGACTAAACTAGGACTAAACCAGGACTAAACCAGGACTAAACCAGGTCTAAACCAGGACTAAACCAGGACTAAACCAGGACTAAATCAGGACTAAATCAGGACTAAACCAGGACAAAAGCAGGATTAAAACCAGGTCTAAACCAGGTCTAAACCAGGACTAAAACCAGGACTAAAACCAGGACTAAACCAGGACTAAACCAGGACTAAACCAGGTCTAAACCAGGTCTAAACCAGGTCTAAATCAGGACTAAAACCAGGACTAAATCAGGACTAAACCAGGACTAAACCAGGACAAAAGCAGGATTAAAACCAGGTCCAAACCAGGTCTAAACTAGGTCTACACTAGGTCTAAACCAGGTCCAAACCAAGTCTAAACTAGGTCTAAAAAAGGACTAAACCAGGACTAAACCACGTATAAACCAGGACAAAAGCAGGATTAAAACCAGGTCCAAACCAGGTCTAAACTAGGTCTAAACCAGGACTAAACCAGGTCCAAACCAGGTCTAAACCAGGACTAAACCAGGTCCAAACCAGGTCTAAACCAGGACTAAACCAGGACTAAACCAGGTCTAAACCAGGTCTAAACCAGGACTAAACCAGGACTAAACCAGGTTTAAACGAGGACTAAACCAAGACTAAACCAGGTCTCAAACAGGATTTAACAGGACTAAATCCTGCTGCGTGGACGTGTTTCTTCTTCTATCAATAATATTTTTAATTTGGTTCAGTAAAATCTGGACTTTTTATTTTCTTTTATCAGACAAAATATCTTATGTGAAGATTTCCTCGTCTTTGTTTCTCTACAGCGAATCAAGTAATCCAAAGTATTCAGATTACATTACTCACTTTAAGTAATTTAATGGATTCTGTTTCAAACTACATTTTGAGGTGTGTAATCTGTAATCTGTAGGGGATTACATTTTAAAAGTCACCTTCCCAACACTGCCTGTGAGGTGTGAGTGTAGCTGGCAACTTCTCTCTCCCTCTTTCTCCCTCTTTCTCTTTCTTTCTCTTTCTCTCTCTCTGTGTATTTGTTAGTGGAGCTGGAGGTCCGTCGCTCATTTCCGGCTGCAGTTTGAGGCGGCACAAAAACACACGTGGCTTTGTTCATTCCTCCCACTCTCCCCACTCAACACCTGCACTGTAAAAAATCAACTCACGTGTTAATTGAAAAGTTTGGACTAAAGCTTTGTTGGTCTGAGTTACTTTTCCCCTGAATATTTTGTGTTCATTTCAAGCAAAAATCATCAACTAAATACGTCATATTTTTGTTGTACACAGATTACATGTACTGGGGGTAAGTAATCAGAGTACAAATGATGAGTAACTGTATTCAGTTACAGTTACTGTTTCAGTGAGTGGTAATTGGATTACAGTTACTTTGTTGAAATAAATGGATTACACGGCGGGATTTTCCTGTTTTCACATTATTTTTATTTTATTTAATTTTATTTTATTTTTTTCAGTAATTCCACTCATTGCTGGAAACTAAACCAGGTCTAAACCAGGTCTAAACCAGGTCTAAACTAGGTCTAAACCAGGTCTAAACCAGGTCTAAACTAGGTCTAAACCAGGTCTAAACCAGGTCTAAACTAGGTCTAAACCAGTCTAAACCAGGTCTAAACCAGGTCTAAACTAGGTCTAAACTAGGTCTAAACCAGGACTAAACCAGGTCTAAACCAGGTCTAAACCAGGTCTAAACCAGGACTAAACCAGGACTAAACCAGGTCTAAACCAGGTCTAAATTAGGTCTAAACCAGGACTAAACCAGGACTAAACCAGGACTAAACCAGGTCTAAACCAGGACTAAACCAGGACTAAACCAGGTCTAAACCAGGTCTAAACCAGGACTAAACCAGGACTAAACCAGGTCTAAACCAGGTCTAAAAGGTCTAAACCAGGACTAAACCAGGACTAAACCAGGACTAAACCAGGTCTAAACCAGGACTAAACCAGGACTAAACCAGGTCTAAACCAGGTCTAAACCAGGACTAAACCAGGACTAAACCAGGTCTAAACCAGATCTAAACCAAGACAAAACAGGATTTAACAGGACTAAACCAGGACTAAATCCTGCTGCGTGGACGTGTCTCCTCTTCTTCTATCAATAATATTTTTAATACGGTTAAGTTTCCTCGTCTTTGTTTCTCTACAGCAAATCAAGTAATCCAAAGTATTCAGATTACATTACTCACTTTAAGTAATTTAATGGATTCTGTTACAAACTACATTTTGGGGTGTGTAATCTGTAATCTGTAGGGGATTACATTTTCAAATGACCTGGTTTAGTTTATCGATGTTTTTAAAGACAGTAAAATTCAGGTACAGAGATTTACTTTTTTTTTTTTTGCAGTGTGTTTGGGTGAAGCTTTTCCACACTGCCCCAAAACCGGACTCTCCCCCTCCCCCCTGACCCCTCCCCCCCTCCCCTCCCGCCGTCTGATGCGCTGACCCGAGCTCGGCCGACACTGCCCAACTGCCCCCGAGTCGTCGATAGTTCGGCTAATTACTCCACAGTTTGTCACAGGAGGCTTTGTTCTGTTCCTGAAGGAGAACGTCCAGCTGCACTTTCAGAAACAAAACACAAAAAAACTCAATAAAAAAACAAAAAAACATGGACACATTTGATTTGGTTTGTCCAGTCAAACATGTTTTTTGTTTTTTTTGGTGGGGAAAAAAAATACAAACTAGTGAAACAGTACTGGACCAGCATTAAACTAGACTAGTGCTAAACCAGGACTAAACTGGGTCTAAACCAGGACTAAACCAGGTCAAAACAAGGATGAAACCAGGACTAAACCAGATCTAATCCAGGACTAAATTAGGTCTAAACTAGGTCTAAACTAGGTCTAAACCAGGACTTAACCAGGACTAAACCAGGACTAAACCAGGTCTAAACCAGGACTAAACCAGGTCTAAACCAGGTCTAAACCAGGTCTAAACCAGGACTTAACCAGGTCTAAACCAGGTCTAAACCAGGTCTAAACCAGGTCTAAACCAGGACTAAACCAGGTCTAAACCAGGTCTAAACCAGGTCTAAACCAGGATGAAACCAGGACTAAACCAGGAGGAAACTAGGAGGAAACCAGGACGAAACCAGATCTAATCCAGGACTAAACCAGGACTAAACCAGGACTAAATGTGCATGTTGGTTCAAGCGTCATTACACTTGTTAAACGAGAGAAATCGGAGAGCGATAGAAGCTTCTAACATTCAGTCTCTTTGAGAGCGAGAGAGCGAGGAAAACAAACAAGCTGCAAAGAGAATTTATCGTGGCTGGAAAAGTTATGGAGCTCGTTAAAAGTTATCGTACGATTAATCGATTTATTGATTATCGTTACAGGCCTAGTTGCTGTGCTGTTGCTGTCCTGGTCTCAGGTCTCTGCTCTGGCTCCTGTGGCTCAGAGACTTTAAAGCGTCTCTGTTTGTACAAGTGTCTCCATGGCCGAGCACCAACATGTTAGTGTCATATGAACATCTCACACTCTGAGGAGCTCAGGGACCAACTCCTGCTGGTGCCCAGAGTCACGACTAAACAAGGGGAGTCAGAGTTTCAGGTTCATGCAGCTAAAACCTGGAACAGTCTGAACATGTGAGACAGACTCTTCTGTGACGCTGTTTAAATCCAGACTCTAAACATTTCTGTTTAACTGTGCAAATAACTGAAAGGTTTTCATTCCGCACTCTTCTCTCTAATGCAGGAGTGTCAAACTCATTTTGGTCCGGGGGCCGTATCCAACCTACTTTGATCCCAAAGGGGCCGGATCAGAAAACTCATGTCATATATACTCCAAAAATAACAATAAGTTCAAATATTTGTGCAGAGAAACACAAATCTATTACAGAAATCTTTTTTAATTGATGAACTCTTTCTTTTACAAAATATTATAATATTATGAACAACCTGAAACTTTAAGAAAAATACAATTTCAACACAAAGTTTTAACATGAACTTGTCTGTAAACAGGCATAAGTCCATTTTTGTTGTAAAATCCTGCACTCGGCTCCACTTTTCTCATGTTGGACATTTTTCTGATGAGGGTGTCACGGTCAACAGTCAAAACGATCGTCCTTTAAGAGCGTTTGGAAAGAGACAAGTCTTCATTTGTGCTGCTCTGGTGGGAGGGGCCACGTACAGAGACGCTGGAGACGCTGCTGTGATAAACACCACAGAAAATTAACAAGATTTTAATAGAAAATATAATTAAAATATTTTAGTAGAAAATCAGCCGAGGGCCAGATTAAAGGTCTTGGAGGGCCGGATCTTGCCCCCGGGCCGTATGTTTGACACCTGTGCTCTACTGTATGTGTCTCTTTTTTAATTTAAATTTTAATCTTCATGATTATTTATGTTTTGATTTGTTTTTATTATGATTTTAATGTATTTCTTATTCTGTAAAGCACTTTGAATTACTTTGTGTATGAACTGTGCTGTACAAATAAACTTGTCTTGCCTAATATAGGTTATGAATAAATTGTAACCTATTTATTTATCGATTTTAGTTCCCCGTCTGATAAAACAGCGTGTTTTTTGTATACAGTATTTCATATTTATGGTGATTTTTAGCCAACGTGATGAACAAAACCACTGTAACTCTGTAATTGAGTTTATATGTGTGTTTATTTTGGATATTGTAGACGCACGAAATGAGAAATATGGGACCAGCCTCACCAATCTGCAACACAAATTTACCTACGGGTACGAACAGAGCAACCTAACCTAACCTAACCTAACCTAAAAGAAATGTCTGATCCTTTCAGACGATTAGGTTACAGCCTCCACCCAAATACAAACGGGGCCAAGTTCAACAGAACATGTGTAAAACAGGTCCACACAGGAGCCTCCTCTGCTCCAAATCTCTCATTCACAGAGAGCAAGGTTTCCTCTGCAGCTTCCTTTCACTTCCCTCCAACGAGGCCAGTCTCAATAAAAAAAACTGAAGCACAATCTATCGCTACAGGGAAATACTGTGATAAATGATGGTATTGAAACTACTTTATGCCATTTATACAGTAACAATAATGCAACATAATCCCAGTAAACCCATTTTAAAGACTCATATCCATCACAAACAGACCTGCAGTCGCGTTTTGTTTCATTCACTCTGCAGATTTAGGAAGCAGAGTTCTTTTCACGTGATCACGGTGATGCGCGAATTTCAGGTGGAGGGCAGGAAGTGAAGACAAACACGACAAACAAACACGGCTCTGGAGAACACAGATATGGAGAAGAGTTCTTATTGTCAGGATTTAGAGCCAGTAGCGAGACAAAAGTACGAGCAGTTAGTCGACAAATATATTGGGCGTGACCCCGATCTTATTGAAAATGAGAGAATTTTCAACCGAAGTAAAAGATTTGCCGACAATCGAGGCAGAGGAGATCACGAACTATTTAACTCTTCAGACGTCGTTCTACACCAGACAACAGATGAAGGCAAAGTACAAAAGTTTGGAGGCATAGAACTTTTTTTGTCAGTGGATGGGTCCTCAACCTCGATGCAAAACGCCTAAATGATGATTATGGTTTGGTCTTCGCCGGGGTGAGTGTTTCTCTTATTTTATGTGTATAGACGTTATGGGAAAAACTGCAGTGTATCGGCAGTGACCTCGATCTGAACTATTTAATGTCAACAAACGCCGTTAGTCGTTAATGATTCGTTTATGTTTAGGTAAACCACAAAAAACAATTTATCTTTGTAACAAACCTTTGACAAAGTGTTCACTGCAGACACGAGCATTAGTGAATTCTGCTCCTCCCGACCGCGAACAGGTTTGTAAGTTAGACCTCCACAAACATGTTCTGAAACGCGTGGGATTGTAGAAGTTCATATTTCAGTCTTTACTCAAATGTCAGAATCCTCACAAACAGAACACTTGTCAGGAAAAAAAATGCAATTTGATATTTTTCCAAACAGTCAATCAAAAGACATTAGAGTGAAATCAGCACCAAGAAAACACGAGCACTGAGACGACTCAAAATTAGACGCATGTTCTGAAGTAATTCCTCCACAACCTACAAACAAAAAAAAAGTGGTGTACAGTCACATCAAACGCAATAAGGCGAGTGATTAAAATGCTGCTACTTCCACTAATTCTCCTGAAATCGTGTAATAGAACACAGAACATGTATCATGGGGTTGTGTTTTGTTTCATTCTCATATGTTGGAGTAATCCTGCATTTTTACGTCATTTCGCTCACCACCGCTCGAAACACATTCTCCAAGTCGGGACTGTCGCAATAACCGCAAAAAATGAATCACCGCGGTACTAAGAGGCCCACAGCGATCACCGCACGAGACCAACGTGACACGACCCAGAGTCCTGCACGGGTCCATTTTTAGAGTCCCGCACCCGCCCGGACCCGTTACCATCCATGCCCCTGATAACCCAGGTAACACACATTTTTCTATAGCGCTTTTCCACCTTCAAGGCACTCAGAGCGCTCTACAACAAGGAACCACTCACACATTCACACACCAGTGTACGCAGACACTGTGGGGAAGGTGGGTTAAGTGTCTCGCCCAAGGACACAACGGCAGCATTCATCTGCGGGAGCTGGAATCACACCAGCCAACCTGTGGGTCAGTGGATCTGACCGCTCAACCTGTGATGTTTATGTTGAGAGCTGGATTCAAACCGCCAACCTTCAGATCAGTGGGCGAATGCTCCACCAACTGAGCTACTGCCGCTTCCAAATATCGGTTGAGACGATATCCTGGTTGGACAAATTGATGTAATAAGAAAAGTACTTAAAAAAAACAACAAAAAAAACTCTCAAAACGATTCTGTCTTTCTGTGTATTTGACCTAAACTGCACTTACAAGACTTCACCTGTAGAAGGAGTTCATCCAAAAACTACTATTTAAGCAGAGAAAGTACAAGGAAAATTTGTATTTACATAAAGACTGATTCAAATCTGCATTTTTACATATAAATAAATGGGCCCGGTCAAGCAGAAGTAAACAACAAGGCCAAAAATACAAGTTAATGCATCTGATATAAAAATGTATTGAACAGATACATATGTACTCGAAACTGTTGACCTTTTTTCTGTATCATTTTTGGTTCTAAAGTTCCATATGTTTTAAACAGACCATGTATGAAACATGGAACAAAAATTATTTCCCAAATTTCAAAGACCTGAAAATCATGTAAATAAATGGATGTATTTCATCATATCTTGTGTTATTCCATCTTTGAACTGTTGATGAAGGGACAGGATTTAAAAAAAAAAAAAAAGTATTTTAAAATGATAAAAATTAGCTTGGAAGGACTGACATATTTTATAGAAATAGTTTCCTTTCATTTTGAAGTAATATTAAAGTATTCAGAAGAAAAAAGCGAACAAATTATGTAAAATCCTGCACCTTCTACTTGTTTGCACAATTTTCCCTCCGTTACTTTTCCCTCCGTTACCATGACCTTTCTTAATAAAAAATCTCATGACTCAAAAAGTAAGAGGTTTTTCAACCTAATCTTGTACCATATGGTAGAAAACTATATGAAGCAAATATTCAAACCAGTTTGTTAAGGATATGTAAGTGAGAACCAAGAGTTATCACTGTTTGGATTTATTGCCCAAAAAGTGCTGCATATTTCATTCCCTCTGTTACCCACATGAGTTTTTAAATTTTTTGTCAACAACTTGAAAGAATATCACAGGTTTAACTTGACCCTGTTGGAGTGTAACTCTTTCCTACATTCTGATACTTTACTTATTTCAATAGTTCCTCTAGTTTCTGAATAAGAGACATTTGAATGTCAAAAATCTGCCCCTGTTTCCCTCCGTTACCACTTGACCAGACCCAGTAATAATAAAAAGTAAATTTTCATCTGACTCACTCACTCACTTCTCCTTTCTGCTGTTGTCTCATATAAATCCTTATCATCTAATACTATTACTATATTTTGGTCGACTAAAAGACTAAATGACTACAGCCTTACTACAAAATAAATACTGTAATGTGTAGATGATGAATTCCAAGGGTTAATCACAGACAGAAATGGTCCAGCATTTGTCAGTTAACCCCATTTGATATTTCTTGTGAAAATACAATCAACATGGAAACTCAGCTCCTGCCCCTCAGATCCGAAAGCTTCACCTCGTCACATTCAAGAAGCACCAGTGTGTAACGGAACAACTCCAGCTCCTGTCCCCGTCAGCTCTTTGCCCAGCGTGAAAAACACTGATTATTTTAGTATTGATGTGAAGTACGCACCAGCAGCGGGCCAAGTACATGTGCTCCTTCACGAACACGGAGCCGGTGAGGAGGATGTACCAGCAGGTCGCCATGGTGTCCGGGCTGAAACGAGACGAGAAAAACAATCAATACGGATTCGGGTGCAGTCACAGTTTGGCACAGGGCTGCGACGCTGTGGAATATAAACTGAGCTGGAGTTTGCCGTGGAACTGTCACATTGCAGATTTGTTGAAGTGGTTTGTGGTTCGTGTCCCTGTAATTACTGAGCCTCTCCACATGAAAGAACAACTAGCACAAAGTTCAGCATGGTCTCTGTCAGTAGAAATACATTTGTAAGTGTTTTTTTGTTTTGTTTTGTTGTTTTTAACCATAGCTCTCGAACACGGCGTGATTATTCAACCCCTAAGACGTGACTGTTGTCGGTGGACTTTAAGGCTACGTTCAGACTGCAGGGCTTAACGCTCAATTCAGATTTTTTTGTGAAATCCGATGTTTTTTGCGAGGTCGTTCACATTTCCAATTAATGTGACTTGTATGTGACTCCAGTGTGAATGTTAAACGGCCTGAAAGTGTCCCACATGTGACACTGGAGACACGACGACGTCAACCGCAGCGAGCGTCTCTGTGTTTACAGAAGTTGTCCAAACATGGACGCAGCATCGAGCACCTGGAGATTTTAAAGTTCCTCTCGTACCGGAGCCAGAACATGAACAACTTACTTGTTTTAAGGAGGAGATTGAGAAGGAGAAGGACGAGGTTTTTGGCCGTGGTGTTTTGTGGGACAGCGACAGCGACATAGGCTGCGTTCAGACTGCAGCCTGAAGTGACCCAAATGCGATTTTTTGGCTTCTATGTTCCTGTATCTGATCTTTTAATGTCAGTCTGAACCACACAGATCTGATTTTTTCAAATGTGACCCAGGACACTTGGATATGTGCTCCTGAAACTGATACATATCTGATCTTTTGACATGCGACTTCAGTCTGAACGGCCAAAGTGCATTCATCCACCTACACGTTATCAACAAGACACAAACGTCACTATTCTGCACTGAAGTAGGTGAAAATTGTTAATGAACTCCATGTCACTGAAGTGAAGCACATCACCACTCACCACTCTTGGCTCCGTCTCCACATCCACACGTTCCTTTCAACGGACGTCGCTGCCGCTGTCCCACAAAACACCACGACCAAAAACCTCGTCCTTCTCCTTCTCAATCTCCTCCTTAAAACAAGTAAGTTGTTCATGTTCTGGCTCCGGTACAAGAGGAACTTTAAAATCTCCAGGTGCTCGATGCTGCGTCCATGTTTGGACAACTTCTGTAAACACAGAGACGCTCGCTGCGGTTGACGTCGTCGTGTCTCCAGTGTCACATGTGGGACACTTTCGGGCCGTTTAATGTTCACACTGGAGTCACACACAAGTCACATTTAATTGGAAATGTGAACGACCTCGCAAAAACATCGGATTTCACAAAAAAAATCGGAATTGAGCCAAATTTGGTTTCTTCTTCCAAATGTGTATTGGTACAACTAAAAAAAACAAATACTATAAACTATAAAACAAATACATTTACATAATTTAAACCTTTATATATTAATAACTAGAAAAGTTGTGTTTTTTTGACGCATTAATGCCTATGTTTCATTACTGACCCATACACAGTTTAACAAAAGAATCGTTTGTAATTCAGCTAAAAACAGAGTTCTTGGAAATCTTGATAAGTTTATTAACGGTGGCAATTTGAACACAGAAATGATCAGAAACGGTTCGGTGAAGACAACGGAGCTTCATAGATGGGGATGAGGATTCCTTTCACTCTAAACGTTTGTGATTTGAGACTCAAACGCTGAGCATACGTTCCAGAGTCCCAGTGCTGCGTTTCTGCATTAAGACAAATGTACTGGTCGTGTGCCAGATGCCGTAGATCCGCTCCGTAATACAACATTATCCCAGCAGAGACACGCCAGGAGTTTAGGCACGAGATCCTCTGTCACTTACAGCAGCCAGCGCCGATTTAAACCAGCTACAAGACTTCATACACACCATTAGAAGTGTGTGTGTGTGTGTGTGTGTGTGTGTGAGGGAGGAGAGAGATGTGTGAATAAATGAGCAGAGGAGGCAGAGAGGAAGAACAAAGACGAGGTTTATGGATGTAGGAATAGTGGGGAGGAGGTGAGAAGGACACAGGAGCAGAGGAGAGGAGCAGACTGGGGCAGAATGGAGGAGAAGAGGTCAGATGGAGGAAAGGAGAAGGTCAAATTGAGCAGAGGAGCAGAGGAGAGGGTCAGATGGAGCAAAGGAGCAAAGGAGAAGGTCAGATGGAGGAGGAGAGGAGGTCAGATGGAGGAGGAGAGAAGGTCAGATGGAGCAGAAGAGCAGAGGAGATGGTCAAATGGAGCAGAGGAGCAGAAGAAAAGGTCAGATGGAGCAGGAGCAGGAGAGATGGTCAGATGGAGCAGAAGAGCAGAGATGGTCAGATGGAGCAAAGGAGCAAAGGAGAAGGTCAGATGGAGCAGGAGAGAAGGTCAGATGGAGCAGAAGAGCAGAGATGGTCAGATGGAGCAGAGGAGCAAAGGAGAAGGTCAGATGAAGCAGAAGAGAGGTTCAGATGGAGCAGAAGAGCAGAGGAGAAGGTCAGATGGAGCAGAAGAGCAGAAGAGAGGGTCAAATGGAGCAGAGGAGCAGAAGAAAAGGTCAGATGGAGCAGAGGAGAGGGTCAGATGGGAAGAGAAGGTCAGAAAGAGCAGAAGAGTAGGTCAGATTGAGTAAAGGAGAGAAGCAGAGAAGGTCAAATGGAGCAGAGGAGAAGGTCAGATGGAGCAGGGGTCAGATGGAGCAGAGGAGAAGATCCGATAGAGCAGAGGAGGTAAGACGGAGCAGAAGAGAGGTTCAGATGGAGAGAAAGGTTAAATTGAGCAGAGGACAAGGTCCGATGGAGCAGAGGAGAGGTTCAGATGGAGCAAAGGAGAAGGTCAAATGAAGGAGAATAAAAGTCAGATGGAGCAAAAAAATAAAAAATAAAATTCTGATTGAGCAGAGGACAAGGTCCGATGGAGCAGAGGAGCAGAAGAAAAGGTCAGATGGGGCAAAGGAGCAGAGGATGTGTGAACTCACTAGAACAGGATGTGGTTGGCTTCATGTCTCTCGTATCGGGCGGAGGTGCACATCGACCTGAAACAAAAAAACAGAAACAAAATCATCACATGAACTTTCAGGGCTGTTTTTATTAGTATCTTTGGCATATTATAACAGAAAGTCAAACGATTACAGTCTTTCACTTTCATAAGGAGCCACACAGTCAAACTTAACAATAAATTATATATAAAAGAACCTCGAAAATTGTATTCAGTAAAATAAATCAAGTAAGGACTGTATTCTTTATCGTTATTTAAAAGGTTGGACTTTGCTGAGCGTGCGTTTATTTAAAGGTCTTCTTGTGAACTTTCTTCCATGTTAGAATATTGTTACTAGGGACGGGTATTCGATGAAATTTTCTTAATCGATCATGGGAAGAATTAACGATCGATTATCGATTAATCGTTAACGTTTTTATATTAAAATGATCATCATTATTATTACTATCTGCACTAATCTGCATAAATAAATTCAACTTTACGACATATAAACCGTAACGACTCTAGAGCCACATCATCCCGTTTGACATTATAATGTGTAGGGCTGGGAATCGTTAAGAAGTTGCCGATACGATACACACCTCGATACAGAGCACTTTCGATTCGATATGATATATTTCAAATCGATTCGATACGGTTCAATAAAAAATAAAGTCTAAATCGTGGCTGTGATACTAAAAGTCTTTGTTAAACCACTTCTTGTGCAAAGTTCATATGAAACACAAACATTTTAATCACCAAAACAGTAAAAATTTAAAATTTGTCGCATAAATGAGTTTCCTTTCACTCCACAAGCAACAAAACTGTAGCTCTGTAATAAAATAATTTAGTAAAACACACCTAAAAATACTCTTGGTGATACATCGATACAGCAGCCCACGATATCGATACTGTATCATCACATTAAACGATACGATATATCGATATTCCGATATTTTTGCACACCCCTTATAATGTGTTTAATTCAGTTTTGTTCAACTCTCACAGAAACAAAACTTAAAACCGCATCACTAATTTGCATAAACTAAGTGAAGATAAAACTCCAGCTCTTGTGTCGCTGATGTGGTTCAACTTCTGTCAGATTAAAAGACATGACTCAGGTGAATACAGGTCAGTGTGACCAGATTTGTGTTTGTCAAAACCAGGACAGCGTACGGGGGGAGGGGGGCGGGGCCTCGTCATCCACATTGAGCGACTCTCACCTGGTAAAACTTTTTCCCACTGGACACAGAAACATATGTGCTGCTTTATACACTGTGCACATGGACTCACACTTGTCCCAACGCAACGGAAAGTGTGGAATTTCTTGTACAAATCATCGTTAAATCCACATTTGTGCTTCGGTTCGTTACAGACTGACCCACTGTTTGTGTCTCGCTCCTTCTGATGCAGAGACACATGTACACACCTGTTTGGTCACGACACACAGACACATACATTCAGTTTGTCAATTAAAATCAACAAAATCGATGAAATTCTTAATGATCCATTATCGATTAATCGACTAATCATGCCCATCCCTAATTGTTACCTCCTCAAAAACTTATCTGTTGTGTTTTGTTTCATTCACATACACTTTAATGTTAGTCTGTCTACTCTGCTCTGTTCCACCTTGTGATGTCATGCAGTGGTAGTTTTCAAGTAAACAGCTCCTTTTACCTTTAGTTCAGTAGAGATCGACAATTCCAGGGATGAAATGATTCTCCAAATGATTCTAGTGAACATGTACTGAGTTTAAAAACACAGTGGAGCACTGGCTGTATCACCACATGACATCACAAGGTGGAACAGTGTTTTCCATCTGAGAGAAGAACTCAGAAACCTAAATCTGAAAGGTTTGTGCGTTAAATACAGTGTTGGGAAGGTGACTTTTAAAATGTAATCCCCTACAGATTACAGATTACACACACCAAAATGTAGTTTGTAACAGAATTCATTAAATTACTTAAAGTGAGTAATGTAATCTGAATACTTTGGATTACTTGATTGGCTGTAGAGAAACAAAGACGAGGAAATCTTCACATAAGATGTTTTATCTGATAAAAGAAAAGAAAAAATCCAGATTTTACTGAACCAAATTAAAAATATTATTGATAGAAGAAGAGGAGACACGTCCACACAGCAGGATTTAGTCCTGTTAAATCCTGGTTTAGACTTGGTTTAGTCCTGGTCCTGTTTGAGACATACTTTAGACCTAGTTTAGACCTGGTTTTAGACCTGGTTTAGACCTGGTTTAGACCTGGTTTAGACCTGGTTTAGACCTGGTTTTGACCTGGTTTTAGACCTGGTTTTAGACCTGGTTTAAGACCTGGTTTTAGACCGGGTTTAGACCTGGTTTTAGACCTGGTTTAGACCTGGTTTTAGATCTGGATTAAGACCTGGTTTTAGACCTGGTTTTAGACCTGGTTTTGACCTGGTTTTAGACCTGGTTTAGACCTGGTTTAGACCTGGTTTTAGACCTGGTTTAGACCTGGTTTTAGACCTGGTTTTAGACCTGGTTTTTAGACCTGGTTTTAGACCTGGTTTTAGACCTGGTTTTAGACCTGGTTTTAGACCTGGTTTAGACCTGGTTTTAGACCTGGGTTTAGACCTGGTTTAGACCTGGTTTAGACCTGGTTTAGACCTGGTTTAGTCCTGGTTTAGACCTGATTTAGACCTGGTTTTAGACCTGGTTTAGACCTGGTTTAGACCTGGTTTTAGACTGGTTTTAGACTGGTTTTAGACCTGGTTTAGACCTGGTTTAGACCTTTTTTGACCTGGTTTAGACCTGGTGTAGACCTGGTTTTAGAGCTGGTTTAGACCTGGTTTAGACCTGGTTTAGATCCTGGTTTTAGACCTGATTTAGACCTGGGTTTAGACCTGGTTTAGACCTGGTTTAGACCTGGTTTCAGACCTGGTTTAGTGTTTGAGTGGAATTACCGGAAGAAAAAAAAAGGGGTTTAGCCCAAAATGTTAAAACAGGAAAACACCTCTGTGTAATCCATTTATTTCAACAAAGTAACTGTAATCCAATTCCCACTCACTGAAACAGTAACTGTAACTGAATACAGTTACTCATAATTTGTACTCTGATTACTTAACTCTGGTACATGTAATCTGTTACTCCCCAACACTGGTTAAACATGAATGAACCAAAACACAACATCAGAATATTGGTTGTTTAAAACTGACCGTAGCTGGTGTTCCCGGAGGTGGGAGAGGACGTCCATGTGATACAGGTGACAGTAGATCGTGTGGAGGTCCTGAAAACATAAATAAATCAAAGTATTATTTAAAAAGTAGTCATGTTCTTTCTCTAATAAAAGTGTGAAGTGATAACCAGGCTGTCCAACACTGCAATGAAAAATACATCTGCATAAGTTATTAAATGTTTCGGGTTATTATTTAGGTTATTTTCCCCACAGCGGCTGAGTGACAGTAGAATCTAACCCAGGGGTGTCAAACTCATTTTGGTCCGGGGGCCGTATCCAACCGACATTGATCTCAAAGTGTCCGGATCAGAAAACTCATGTCATATAAACCCCAAAAATAACAATAAGTTCAAATATTTGTGCAGAGAAACACAAATCTATTACAGAAATATTTTTTAATTGATGAACTCTTTCTTATTATAATATTATAATATTATGAACAACCTGAAACTTTAAGAAAAATGCAATTTCAACACAATATTTTAACATGAACTTGTATGCAAACAGAAATAAGTTCATTTTTGTTGTAAAATCCTGCACTCGGCTCCACTTTTCTCATGTTGGACATTTTTCTGATGAGGGTGTCACGGTCAACAGTCAAAACGATCGTCCTTTAAGAGCGTTTGGAAAGAGACAAGTCTTCATTTGTGCTGCTCTGGTGGGAGGGGCCACGTACAGAGACGCTGGAGACGCTGCTGTGATAAACACCACAGAAAATTAACAAGATTTTAATAAAAAATAGAATCAAAATATTTTAGTCGAAAATCAGCCGAGGGCCAGATTAAAGGTCTTGGAGGGCCGGATCTGGCCCCCGGGCCGCATGTTTGACACCTGTGATCTAACCAATAGCAGTGAAGTTTGAAGTCTCAGAAGAAACCAATGTATGAAAAAAACTAATCCTGTTCAGCATCAAAGTTATTAGAAGCATCTTCTAAATAATTGAATAAAATAACCTAAAGTAAAACCTAAAAACAAAACAAAAAACAAAACAATATATCGATATAGCAGCCCACGATATTGATATTCTATCAGCACATTAAACTATACGATATACTAGGGCTGGGCGATATGGATCAAAAAATATATCTCGATATATTTTGCTATATCTCGATATACGATATATATCTGGATATATGTTCTAGAAAAAATAACCTCCTAAAACTGAAAACTGCAAAAACAAATCTGCCAAATTCCACAAGGTCTTTTTTTAACTGAAGTATAAGAGGTCGACAGTTCATACAGGAACATTTAAGATTACAAAAAAACCTAATTACATAAATAATAATTTAACTGTAAAATAAAAGAAATAAAACATATTTCCTTCTTTTCATTCATAAATAAAACAACTCAACACAAGCTCATCTTTGCATTAACTCTGTTATCCAGAACCAGAACCAGAACCATGAGCTCATTTAGCAGAAGAAACTCAGGATGTTCCTTATTTTAACAGATCCATGTTCCAGCGTCAGGATCTGAGGTTTAATCCCACAATCCACTGCAGATCAAACCCAACGATTCCAAACACTTTTGTACAAGTGACACTGCAGCAGATTATTCATTAAAATCTACTGTATAATAAACATAAACTAAACTTTACAATATATAAAACATAACGACTCTAGAGCCACATCAGCCCGTTTGAGATAATAATGTGTTTAATTCAGTTTTGCGCACGTGTGTTTACATTTTACAGAAACGAAACTCAAGCTCATGACTCATTTGGATAAACAGCACTTCTCCTGCAGCTCAGCTCGTTCAGCTTCTTTTGGACTAAAGGACGCGACTCGGTGGAATATGAGGATGTGCTGCTGGTGTTTTTTTCTGTAAATGGTGGAAAAGGTTCGTGGTGCTTGAAGCTTTTCACTGGCACCAACTTTCAGTGTTCACGGCGACAGTGACGAGTGAAGGAGACACGAGCAACAAAATCAGGGAGGCGACGAGAGAGAAGATAAACAAGAGAAGCACCGAAATCTAAATTGAATATCAGCATTATATCGATATATACGATATGTCCGAATTCATATCGAGTTTAAAAACCATATCGATATATTTAAAATATCGAGATATCGCCCACCCCACGATATACTCATATTTAGATATTTTTGCACACCTCTCTTGTGCACAGATGAGAGAAACAATCTTGTAAGATTTTTTTTCCCGTGAGTTTAACTTATATAATTACACAACTGAGAATGTGTAGTTGCAAAAAGCAGTAGGTAAGCAAAAGTTTTACATGAAATAAAAAAAAATTAAAATTTGAAATTGTGAAGCCAGAATTGTGAAATGGATTGCACTGCTTATTTATTATGTCAGATTATGTCAAAATCTCGTCTTGTCTCGTTCTCATGGTGTGTCTCATCTGGAGAATATTGTGTCTTGCCCCTCCCCTAATCATTAATATCTGATTTTTTTTTACCCCTTAAAGGTTGTATGGAGGATTTTTTTTTGTTTCAAATTGTCAGTGATAGATTATAGAGATGCAGTAGCCTTGTAATTATGATGACCAAAAAAAAGAGAATAAAAATTCATCAACTCTGGACGTGGTGGGGCTAAACATTTGCCGATAGATAACGACACTGCCTCGTTATCTGTGAGCTGACAGGCTGTCAATCAAACTCCCTACGTTTCTAGTGTAACTGACTTGCCTGCGCTGCCGGTACGTGGTTTACGTACGACTGTCACGCAGTCCACAGACGCAAGACGCTGTTTACTCCACCAACGCAACAGTTCTTAGAGGCTTTTTTTGACCTATATCTTCCTCACAGTTCGCACAAAGTTTGTTGCAATGGCGACAAGAATCCAGGAGCAGTTCGCCACAAAAGAAAGTCCGTTTTTGAGGTCGCTGAAAGAAGAAGACAAGGGGAAAAGCAGCGAAGCCAAACTAAGGTGATTCTTGAGATTCATTCCAGCGACGGCGCGACTGAAGCAGACGCAAGGGTCTAAAGACTGACGCACTGGTCCACAAATTACTCCTGGACAGGAAACTTCTGCTTATTATGAAAACGTACTTTATTTCCAAGAGCTACACAAACGTTTTTCAGGACACGAAAGTGATATCCTATGTCTGAAAACGTCATTTTCAATGGCAAAGAAAGAGTCCGCTTGCTGCTGCGTGTTGTAGCTAGTTCATTCGCACGGAATCTCCGCGCAACCTTCTCTGCACCCCTTTCCTGCTCCTCTCCCCGCTGCTCCCCGATTCCGCTCTTCCCCCTGCTCCTCACTTCTCCGTCTTGCCCTAACCAACACTGTAGTTAGTTGTTTACAAGTCATGTGCAGCACCGGCTGTAAACAAACCTGTTTCTGGCGTAAGGAGGAGGAGGGAGGAGGTGTTTCTACGTAGGAGCTGTAGGGGAGGGGGGGTGGTTTCACGCATGCGCAACACTTGAAAAAGGACAAACAGTCGCTGGATTTCTCGTTCCTTGGAAAATCCTCTATACAACCTTTAACGCTGCCGGAGCAACCAGTGTGTTTTCCTGTCGTCCTGATGTGGCCGCTTCTCTGTGTTCACGTTTGAAGTGGATAAACCTCGACTAGTTTAAGCGCTTCCTTTTTGTCCCTGTATCAGCCTCTTCAGGTTCGGCAGCTGATACGGGCCTATTTTAGTCGGTGGAAGGATATATCTGTCACACGCCGGCCTGTTCACTTTCACACACACGCTCGGGTTTGTCACGTCTCGCCTCTAAACGTGATTTACATGAAGTCACTCTAAACAATGAGCTAATCTCTGAAAAGCCCCGCTGCATTTTCCCCGTGTATTTATGGACGCGTGACATGTCCCCGACGTAAATATTTGAAAAAGACATAAACTCAGAATTCACAAATGTTCAGATCTGCTCTCGTTCATTTCACAACACAAATACTGAGACCGGAGCAGCACGGTATGTCAAGATAAATCACTAATAAACTGTCAAAATCTGCAGTGTTCATGTCTAAATTACATTAAATTTAAGGTGACCAGATTTTCAAAATAAAAAAATTGGGTTATCTCTGTTTTTTTTTTTGATGCTTGGTAATAATAAAATTGTTAAACAAGTGCGTAATTAAAGGAAATGACTTTAACGTGAACCAGTAATATCACATTTTTCTTCATGTGTTTTGGTCATTTTTAAGCTTAAAGAAGTTTTCCTCGATTTCGTTTTTTACCTGAACAAGTGATGAAATTCTTGTATGTCGAATCTCTTTACTCTAGTTGTGCAGGGATCACTGATTGGAAATCAAAAATAGGGACACCTGGGACATTTCTTGTGTAAAACTGGGACAAATCAGTGGTTTTGTTTAAGTCTTGTGGGACAGGAGACACGGGGCTCAAATCTAATGGGGACAAATAGGGACTTCTGGTCACTCAAAGTAAAGTAATACTAACTACTACTAGGGACGGGCATTCGATGAAATTTTCTTAATCGATCGTCGGAACAATTAACGATCGATTATCAATTAATCATTAACGTTTTTATATTAAAATGATCATCATTATTATTACTATCTGCACTAATCTGCATAAATAAACTCAACTTTACGACATATAAACCGTAACGACTCTAGAGCCACATCAGCCCGTTTGACATTATAATGTGTTTAATTCAGTTTTGTTCAAATCTCACAGAAACAAAACTTAAAACCACATCACTAATTTGCATAAACTAAGTGAAGATAAAACTCCAGCTCTTGTGTCGCTGATGTGGTTCAACTTCTGTTGGATTAAAAGACACGACTCAAGTGAATACAGGTTAGTGTGACCAGATTTGTGTTTGTCAAAACCAGGACAGCGTACAGGGTAGGGGTGTGCAAAAATATCGGAATATCGATATATCGTATCATTTAATGTGGTGATACAGTATCGATATCGTGGGCTGCTGTATCGATGTATCACCAACAGTATTTTTAGGTGTATTTTACAAAATTATTTTGTTACAGAGCTACAGTTTTGTTGCTTGTGGAGTGAAAGGAAACTCACTTATGCGACACATTTGACATTTTTACTGTTTTGGTGATTAAAATGTTTGTGTTTCATATGAACTTTGCACAAAAAGTGGTTTAACAAAGACTTTTAGTATCACAGCCACGATTTAACCTTTATTTTTTATTGACCTGTATCGAATTGATTTGAAATATATCATATCGAATCAAAAGTGTGCTGTATCGAGATATGTATCGTATCATGGCCTGTGTATCGAGGTATGTATCGTATCGGCAACTTCTTAATGATACCAGCCCTAGTACGGGGGGAGGGAGGTGGGGACTCGTCATCCACATTGAGCGACTCTCACCTGGTAAAACTTTTTCCCACTGGACACAGAAACATATGTGCTGCTTTATACACTGTGCACATGGACTCACACTTGTCCCAACGCAACGGAAAGTGTGGAATTTCTTGTACAAATCCTGGTTAAATCCACATTTGTGCTTCGGTTCGTTACAGACTGACCCACTGTTTGTGTCTCGCTCCTTCTGATGCAGAGACACATGTACACACCTGTTTGGTCACGACACACACAGCAAAATACATTCGATTTGTCGATTAAAATGAACATAATCAATGAAATTCTTAATGATCAATTATCAATTAATCGATTAATCATGCCCATCCCTAATCTCTACTACTGCACAAGTCTTATGAGACACCTTTCAGTCTTTTCATCAAATTGCAGCCAACATAAATAAAGTGACTTTACAAGAGTGAAATGACTGTTAAATAAAGAGCTGTGCTGCACAAGTACGACCTGCGCACGTACGACCTGCGCACGTACGACCTGCGCACTTGTTAACAGTGTTTCCCAAATACTGCCGTACCCAGGATATGGCTAATAACCAGGACAATGATGAATTGTTGTTGAGTTCCGTATTTTTTAGACCATAAGTTGCTTGGACTATAAGTTGCACCAGCCAAAAAATGCATAATGAAGAAGAAAAAAACATATGTAAGTCGCACTATTTGGGGACATTTATTTAATAAAATCAAGGACCAGGAACCGACATTTCGTCTTGAAAGGCAAGTTCAAGTAATAACAATTAAATAAAGAACAACAGACTGAAGAGGCGTTAATATGTTAAATTAACATATTAACAGTGTTGGGAAGGTGACTTTTAAAATGTAATCCCCTACAGATTACAGATTACACACCCCAAAATGTAGTTTGTAACATAATCCATTAAATTACTTAAAGTGAGTAATGTAATCTGAATACTTTGGATTACTTGATTTGCTGTAGAGAAGCAAAGACGAGGAAATCGTAACATAAGAAGTTTTGTCTGATAAAAGAAAATAAAAAGTCCAGACTTTACTGAACCAAATTAAAAATATTATTGATAGAAGAAGAGACACGTCCACACAGCAGGATTTCTGTTTGAGACCTGTTTTTAGACCTGGTTTAGACCTGGTTTAGACCTTGTTTAGACCTAGTTTAGACCTGGTTTTAGACCCCTGGTTTTAGACCTGGTTTAGACCTGGTTTAGACCTGGTTTTAGACCTGTTTAGAACTGGTTTGGACCTGTTTAGACCTGTTTTAGACCTGGTTTTAGACCTGGTTTTAGACCTGGTTTTAGACCTGGTTTAGACCTGGTTTTAGACCTGGTTTTAGACCTGTTTTAGACCTGGTTTTAGACCTGGTTTGGACCTGGTTTAGTGTCCAGCAATGAGTGGAATTACCAAAAAAAAAAAAAAAGGGCTATAGCCTGAAATGTGAAACAGGAAAATCCCACCGTTTAATCCATTTATCTCAACAAAGTAACTGTAATCCAATTACCACTCACTGAAACAGTAACTGTAACTGAATACAGTTACTCATAATTTGTACTCTGATTACATAACTCCAGTACATGTAATCTGTTACTCCCCAACACTGCATATTAACAATTATTCAGATAACTATAGTTTAATATAAGTTTAACAAACTCTCCATCTCACTCCAAATCACTAAATCCATTGAATTCTTCATCCTCTGTGTCACTTCTGAGCAACTTGAGAGTCATGGGAGTCCAGACTTTATCATCCAGTGACTTCCAGGACGACGCACCCTCCCAGTTACTGTGAAGCTTTGTTCTCTATTTGCTCGATTACCGTTTTCTGCTGCATATTTCACTACTTGCAGCAGGACGGTGGCTTTTTTCAGACAGAAACTTGCGCAGAACCTGATACACGAGAATAGAACACCCTCTCGCGGCTGTCAGTCTGAACATTTTAATATATAAGTCGCAGGAAACACCCAAACCATGAAAAAAAGTGCAACTTATAATCCGAAAAATACGGTAAATAGTTTCTAAATCTGGCACAGAGCATCTTTTCTCTCCGAGTTTAATGTTCTCTGTGCTCTGTCCTTGTTTTAAAGCAGGGGTGTCAAACTCATTTTGTTCCGGGGGTCATATCCAACCGACTTTGATCCCAAAGTGTCCGGATCAGAAAACTCATGTCATATAAACCCCAAAAATAACAATAAGTTCAAATATTTGTGCAGAGAAACACAAATCTATTACAGAAATCTTTTTTAATTGATGAACTCTTTCTTTTTCAAAATATTATAATATTATGAACAACCTGAAACTTTAAGAAAAATACAATTTCAACACAATGTTTTAACTTAAACTTGTATGTAAACAGGAATAAGTCAATTTTTGTTGTAAAATCCTGCACTCGGCTCCACTTTTCTCATGTTGGACATTTTTCTGATGAGGGTGTCACGGTCAACAGTCAAAACGATCGTCCTTTAAGAGCGTTTGGAAAGAGACAAGTCTTCATTTGTGCTGCTCTGGTGGGAGGGGCCACGTACAGAGACGCTGGAGACGCTGCTGTGATAAACACCACAGAAAATTAACAAGATTTTTATAGAAAATATAATTAAAATATTTTAGTAGAAAAACAGCCGAGGGCCAGATCAAAGGTCTTGGAGGGCCGGATCTGGCCCCCGGGCCTTATGTTTGACACCTGTGTTTTAAAGAAATAAATAATAAATAAACGGGGTGACAGTTGCTGAGTGGTTACAGCAGAGGTCCTCAAACTGTAGGCTGGAGGATCAATTCCCACTCAGACCGAGAGTCCTGGAGGGGGATGATGGCGCAGATTGGCAGCCTCGCTTTCCATCAGTATGTCCCGAGGCAGCTGTGGCTACATGTCATACTCTACCACCACCATTTCACCATCTCCTGTCAACACTACCACAGCGAGATCTTCAACACGCAAGTTCAGTTCCAAACACAACAACAACAGCAACAACAGCTCTTAACATAATCAAAATTTCAAACATGTGACTTTATTTTTTGAAGCTTTTGGTTTTCAAAAACAAAGTCACAAAAAATAATTCAATGTTCTGCTTCGTCACGATCACGGAGCAGACCAGAGCTGTCACGAGTCTCCACAAACTCCACCCCAAGCTCTCGTTCTTCTCCCCGACACTGAATCTGATCTGATATTTGCAGAAAAATGGCACAGATCCACAGGGGACGCGGAGCCGTTTCTCACTGACATTTCCTCGAGTCGACTCAATAAAACTTTATGCATTAGGCTTTTTATCGCTTTTATTTATTTATGTATTTTAGTTCCACCTCTGTCCTCCTCCTTCCTCCTGGTAAAAAGTCAAAGCCAAAAATAGCATCACAACTGAACCTAAAATTGTTATAGAATTTTAGTTTAAACTTCTACAAACATGTTCTGAAACACATTCCTATACACACATATTCCATTGTATTGTTCAGATCTCAGTCTTCTCTCAAACGTCTATTTTGCTGGTTGATTTTATAAAATACACTTAATATATATACATTTAAAAAAGGAAAACATACAGCATTTCAAGTAGATTCATAGACTCATAAATAAAACCTGCACTTTTTAGCGTATTTCTAATCTAAAAAAAACAGTTTTGAACAAATGACAAAAAACAATTACAACCTGAGAGTTCAAATGAATTTTAAAAAACATTTCTCTTGAACCTCTTTCAAAAGTGTGTTACAGACGTGGAGTAGATTTATGGACCAGCTGAGATCAGGGTGTCAAACTCAAATTCACAGAGGCCAAAATGAAACTAAACTAAACTAAACTAAACATCTGGGTCTGGTCAAGTGGTAACGGAGGGAAACAGGGTCAGATTTTTGACCTTCAAATGTCTCTTATTCAGAAACTAGAGGGACTATTGAAATAAGTAAAGTATCAGAATGTAGGAAAGAGTTACACTCCAACAGGGTCAAGTTAAACCTGTGATATTCTTTCAAGTTGTTGACAAAAAATTAAAAAACTCATGTCGATAACGGAGGGAATGACCAATAAAAATGATCAATAGAGTTTGTCGTCGTTGTTTATTCAATCTGTATCTGCAACGTTCATGAAAAAAAAGCAAAAAAAACCCAAAAAACACATCAGTCTGTGTCTGATTTGTGGCCATGGGGACAAATACCATGTAAATCTATAGAACAGTATCGGTTTCTTTCTGCTCTATTCATCTGCTCTCGTCTTTTCTTCCGCTCTCATTGTGTTTGGACGTCCTCGTGCTGGTGATCCATCCTCGGGACAGTTCACGTCACACATAACAGTCCTCCTCTCGGGTGACCTCTGAACTTTCACCCCTCCTCCCCATGACCCTGAGAGCGATAAGGACGCCCTGACCTCAGCGCGGTCGTCCATTATGTCATCAGGTGAAGTCACGTGACGCAAAGACACACAAGCAGACGGACGGCTGCTCCGAGCGATAGTGTTTTCAACAGGAGAGTGTGTATTGTCCTTCTGCTAGAGCCAGGAAACAAACTGAAAAGATCCAATCACAAATCTGCTTTTGGACGGGACACAAACATACAGTAATGGTTCTAGTATTTTAAAATGGTCAAAAATAAAACTAACAATAGGTGTCGTTTCTCAAACAAAATGATATTTCTGCACTTCTTACAGCGCCTTTCGTCTGTGCAATTAATCGAATTTTGATTGTGATTTCGATTTGTGCGTCAGATGTTCTCCACAATTTAAAACTTAACAATGTTTATTTGGCTTTTATATATATATATATATTTAAAATTTTGTTTATTCAATATAGTGATTGTAGAGTGGCTGGATATATAGTTTATTTTGGATACATTTGGGTCTGGTCAAGTGCTAACAGAAGGAAACAGGGGCAGATTTTTGACATTCAAATGTCTCTTATTCAGAAACTAGAGGAACTATTGAAATAAGTAAAGTATCAGAATGTAGGAAAGAGTTACACTCCAACAGGGTCAAGTTAAACCTGTGATATTCTTTCAAGTTGTTGACAAAAAATGTAAAAACTCATGTTGGTAACGGAGGGAATGAAATATGCAGCACTTTTTGGTCAATAAATCCAAACAGTGATAACTCTTGGTTCTCACTTACATATCCTTAACAAACTGGTTTGAATATTTGCTTCATATAGTTTTCTACCATATGGTACAAGATTAGGTTGAAAAACCTCTTACTTTTTGACTCATGAGATTTTTTATTAAGAAAGGTCATGGTAACGGAGGGAAAAGTAACGGAGGGAAAATTGTACAAACAAGTAGAAGGTGCAGGATTTTACATCATTTGTCGCTTTTTTCTTCCCAATACTTTAATATTACTTCAAAATTAAAGGAAACTATTTCTATAAAATATGTCAGTCCTTCCAAGCAAATTTTTATCATTTAAATTTTTTTTTTTTTTTTAAATCCTGTCCCTTCATTAACAGTTCAAAGATGGAATAACACAAGATATGATGAAATACATCCATTTATTTACATGATTTTTGGGTCTTTGAAATTTGGGAAATAATTTTTGTTCCATGTTTCATACATGGTCTGTTTAAAACATATGGAACTTTAGAACCAAAAATGGTACAGAAAAAAGGTCAACAGTTTGATAAACTAGAGTACATATGTATCTGTTCAATACATTTTTATATCAGATGAATTAACTTGTATTTTTGGCCTTGTTGTTTACTTCAGCTTGACCATTTATGTTTTTCTATGCCTTATTTCATGTTCAAAGTTTATTTTACTTTTTAATTTTATGTTTTATACATTGCAAAAACTGCTCTAAGGTTCAGATTTGTAACCAATATTTATTTTCAATTTAAAAGCTTTGAATAAATGATCAATATCAAGGTGTTTTTTTGAGAGAAATGCTCAATAAATGCATTGTGTAACTAAAAAATAATGTTTTGAATAACCCAGATTTCAATATTGACCAAAATAATCGTGATAATGAGTTTTTTTTCCCATAATCGAGCAGCTCTACAGCGCATTCACATTTTATACAACGCATCTGAACTTCAACCAAGACTTCTATAGGCACATTTTAGCCTCTTTCTGAGCCGTAATTTGCTTTGGAATACCAGAGTCCAGCGAGTATTCTCACAGGGAACAGCCAGGAGGAAATGATACTAGATCAGTGATTAACAAGGTCCATTAGTCCAGCACATTTACCAAACCGCAGCACGAAATCTCTCTTATTAACAAACATTCTACGTAATCCATTTCAGTTAAAGACTACAGAGATAGGGACCGGAGGACGGGAAGCATTTGACATGAGATATTAAATAAAAAATTGCGATTGTGATGGCAGAGAGTGTCAGGAAGCCGGTGTGACTTCAGTAAACACAGTGCTGCTGCCATCTGCTGGTCAGAAATCAGAATGAGAGCAGCTCCTGTGTGATGGAAAATACAGTGTTTATGTCTGATTTATTTCTGAATATAGTCAACAAGAGGCCTGCAGGATTAAATGTATGTTTGAATAAAGTAGCATCAACAAAACCTCCCGTCTTCTGCATAAAAACTGCGACAAACATGTTCTGACGTGTGATTCTTGTATCAGTTTGTCAGCTCAGATTTCAGTATTTATTTATTTTTTTCCATAATTGAGCACCATTCTACGACGGAGTATAAGGGTCAGATTAAAAAAAATAAAAAAATGCTGACGCTACGAGAATAAAGTCGTAACATTTCAACATTAAAGTCGTAAACTTACAAGAATAAAGTAGTAATTTTATGAGAATAAAGTCGTAGTCAAAATAAAGTTGTAATATTATGAGAATATCGGCTGCTCAGAAAGTCTGAACGAGTGGAGAATGAAGAATTTGGAGCATTTTGTAAAGGAGAAGAATCCGTGTATCATTCATACTTTCCGACCTGACCAGACCAGGACTGAAAACGGTTTAGTCCTGGTTCAGTCCTGGTTTAGTCCTGGTTTAGTCCTGGTTTAAGTCACGGAAACGGGAAATGGCGTTTCAGTGACTTTAAAATGCGATGCAGGACTAATGCGCCGCATACAGACTGAACCAGGACTGAACCAGGACTAAACCGTTTTCAGTTCTTGTCTGATCCCGGTCTCAGTCTTGGTCCCTGACTCAGTCCTTGTCTAAGTCCTGGTCTCAGTCCCGGTCTGGTCTCAGACCTCCTTTAGTTCTGGTTTAGTCCTGGTTCAGCCCTGGTTTAGCCCTGGTTTAGCCCTGGTTTAGTCCTGGTTTAGTCCTGGTTTAGTCCTGGTTCAGTCCTGGTTCAGTCCTGGTTCAGTCCTGGTTCAGTCCTGGTTCAGTCCGGAGGCGCAAATAATGAAGAAAATTGTTGTTCGTTTTCTTATTTTTGGTTTTGTATTGAAAAACAAGGTTCTTCTTCTGGCGCATTTTTCACTTTGACTTTGATTTTATTACGACTTCATTCTCGTAAAATTATAATTTTATTCTCATAATATTACGGCTTTAATGTCGAAATGTTACGATTTATTCTCGTGGCGCCAGCATCTATTTTTTTTTTTTTATCTGACCCTTATTCTCCGTCGTACCATTCACAAACGAGGTTACTGTCACACAGAGGCAAAATAAGTTGTAGTGACTTGCCCATGGGCACAACAACTGGTAGGAACTGGGATACAGTGAGCAAATTCCTTAATATTTACTACATAATAATTAAATTTCTTGTTTACAGTAGAGTCGGCGATCACAGAGTCACTCACAACACCAAAAGATACACAACACACGGCTCACGATACGAACTTATCACGATACTGCTGAGTTTTAAGACCCAAATACATTTTTAGCAATGATATTTCTTTGTTAAACCACTACTTGTGCAAAGTTCATATTAAACACATCTATTTTAATCAACAAAACTGTGAGTATGTCGCGTGTACTGCATAAACAAGTTTCCTTCCACTAAATAAGTAACAAAATTATAGTGCAGCTACAAATGAAATTGCTTAAATATACAAAAATACTCGTATAATATATTGATACAGCAGCCCACGAGAACAAACCTATCACCTCGGGATGTAACAATAATCGAAAATATCATGATATTGTATTGTCAAATATCGTGGACCATCACAATATATCAAATCACAAGTCTCTTTGCTTAAATGAAGAGTTATGGTGCAGCAATAGATAAAAACAGACATAGGGAACTACATAGACCATGATCCTTTGCTCTGTTTCAGTGCAGACCACAAGAAGAAATCACAGTTCTTTCACTTTTAAGTCTAAGTTCTTGTCAAGGCATTTTAAGAGGAAAAAAGTCTCATATTAACAGTGTTGTTCACCTCCATAAAATATCGCAATAAATATTGTACCGTAAGATGTATATTATGAAAATATCATACAGACAGATTTGGATATTGATACTGTATTTTTTGAACTATCAGTCACACTTTTTTTCATGGTTTGGTTGTTTCCTGTGACTTATACCCCGGTGCAAGTCGTGAAATATGCAGCAGAAAACAGTAATCGAGCAGCAGAAAGAAAGTTTGGAGTGAGTGAGAAACTTGTGAGGGACTTGGGGGAAAGTGGGGATGGAGAACACAGCTTCAAGGAGAGTTTGGTAAATTTATGTTCTGTTGTTTATGCTATATTTATCTGAATAATTGTTGTTACGTTTACATATTAACGCCTGTTCAGTCTGTTCTTTATTCTATTATTATTACTAGAACTTGACTTTCAACATGAATTGTCGGTTCCTGGTCCCTGATTTTATAAAATAAATTTCCCCCCAAAAATGTGACTTATAGTCCGGTGCGACTTACATGTTTTTTTCTTCTTCATTACTCATTTTTTGGCTGGTGTGCAGTCTGAAAAATACAGTACATCACTAATCATGAGCCTCCCCAGGATATCACAATAAATATCGCACTGTGACAATATCGTATCGTGAGACTTGGATATCGCTACACCCCTAGTATCAATATATATTAATATTCTTGCACACTCCTGGTTCACACTATGGTAGGGGTAGTGGTTATTAATTAAGTAAATATTAATTAACATTAGTCTATGAGAATATTCCAAATTTGGTCTATAATAGAAAAAAAAAGATTGCTCTGGATTTTAAAATCATAATGTCACGAGTCCACATAAATCCACATCTTTTATTTGAACACTTCAGTGCAAAAAGACTTGATTACAATACTCTGTTATTTTTATGACTTACTTACATTATGCAATTTATGCTAAAATGAGCAGTGGGTGAGTTTGTAATGAATTTAAATTACAGAATTAAGGGAAAAATAATAAAAAGTGTCCGTACAAAACTGTCCCAAAATAATCTGCAGAGTTTATTGGTCATTGGTTTCTCTGGATTCTAAACTTGCCCTCCAGATTAGGAAATACACGTAGAAATACCAAATATATGATGCAGAAACAGGAAATGAGGCGTGTGTTTGTTCAGGAAGTGCAGCAGTGAGAGAGATTTCAGACATGATGAGACAGGCTCCGAGCTCCGAGTGAAATATGCGGCTGACGCACACACACAAGTGCAGACAGAGCAGACGAGAGCTCGAGAGCCGCTGGTCCAATAGCAGGTCTACTCACCTACATTTACTCGATTACATAAACACTACCAGTCAAGAGCGTGGACACACCTTTTCATTCAGGTTTTCTTTTTCCTTTATGTTCACCGCCTTCAACTTTTCAGATACAAACAGGAGACAGCAAATATGTGAAGCAAGATTTATGGATTTAAGTAGCAAAGGAAAAAAAATAACTCGACTAAATATTGATATAGAGATAAACCTTGTCGGACTTGTACTGCCAATCAGTCTTAAATCTACACACAGGGCTGTATTTTGTTTCGTGTGATCTGCTGTCTAAAAAGTAAACACAAAGGTTTATGTGAACTAAGGACGGGCATTCGATGAAATTTTCTTAATCGATCGTCGAGAGAATTAACGATCGATTATCGATTAATCATCACAATCCATGTGCACAGTGTATAAAGCAGCACATATGTTTTTTTCCAGGTGAGAGTCGCTCAATGTGGATGACGAGGCCCCGCCCCCCTCCCCCCGTACGCTGTCCTGGTTTTGACAAACACAAATCTGGTCACACTGACCTGTATTCACCTGAGTCATGTCTTTTAATCCGACACAAGTTGAACCACATCAGTGACACAAGAGCTGGAGTTTTATCTTCACTTAGTTTATGCAAATTAGCGATGTGGTTTTAAGTTTTGTTTCTGTGAGAGTTGAACAAAACTGAATTAAACACATTATACCAGGAGTGTCAAACTCATTTTGGTCCGGGGGTCGTATCCAACTGACTTTGATCCTAAAGTGTCCGGATCAGAAAACTCATGTCATATAAACCCCAAAAATAACAATAAGTTCAAATATTTGTGCAGAGAAACACAAATCTATTACAGAAATCTTTTTTAATTGATGAACTCTTTCTTTTACTAAATATTATAATATTATGAACAACCTGAAACTTTAATACAATTTCAACACAATGTTTTAACATGAACTTGTTTGCAAACAGAAATAAGTAAATTTTTGTTGTAAAATCCTGCACTCGACTCCACTTTTCTCATTTGTGACATTTTTCTGATGAGGGTGTCACGGTCAACAGTCAAAACGATCGTCCTTTAAGAGCGTTTGGAAAGAGACAAGTCTTCATTTGTGCTGCTCTGGTGGGAGGGGCCACGTACAGAGACGCTGGAGACGCTGCTGTGATAAACACCACAGAAAATTAACAATATTTTAATAGAAAATATAATTGAATAAAATCAACCGAGGGCCAGATTAAAAGGTCTTGGAGGGCCGGATCTGGCCCCCGGGCCTTATGTTTGACACCTGTGCGTTATAGAGTGATTACGGTTTATATGTTGTAAAGTTGAATTTATTTATGCAGATTAGTAGTGCAGATAGTAATAATAATGATGATCATTTTAATATAAAAACATTAATGATTAATCGATAATCGATCGTTAATTCTTCCGACGATCGATTAAGAAAATTTCATCGAATGCCCGTCCGTATTTCCCAGACAGTTCAGCCCTAATCTGTAGTTCACACAAACCACATGACATGACCACGAAGCTTCAACTGCACCATGGAGTTTAACCAGACCAACCGGACACAGGGAGAACATGAAAACTCCGCACAGAATAACCCTGCTTTCATTTTCCCATGATCCTCTGTGATGCAGATGAGGCCCGGTGCTGCCCACTCCCGGCCCCAGCAGAATGTGCAGCAGAGGCCCTGCACAGAGCCACATTGTGAAAAGCAACAAGCGCTCCATTCAGTCCCGCAGAAACAAACTTCAGAGATTACATTCTCCATTTTTACATTTTTACATCAGAAATGTTCAGATCTGACGCTGTGTCAACAAAGAGACAAGACACGGGCTGTGAGCTGTTAACATCTTAGGAAAACAGAGGCACAACTGTTCGAGAGATCATGTTCCAGATGTGAAAGGATTATTATTACTGTTTTTTTTTGTTTTTTAACAGAAACTAACAAAAAAAAATCAGTGGCGATGGAGATAGAACAGAAAGTAACATGGCAGCGGCACAAAAATACTAAAGCTCGTCCCTGGTTGCTCTGCCCCTGTGGTGTAATAGTGTTTTTCTGGTCCCCGGTTCAGTCCCCGGTTCAGTCCCTGGTTCAGTCTAGTTTCTGGTTCAGTTCTTGGTTCAGTCCCTGGTTCATTCTAGTTTCTGGTTCAGTCTAGTTTCTGGTTCAGTCCTTGGTTCAGTCCCTGGTTCAGTTCTTGGTTCAGTCCTTGGTTCAGTCTAGGTTCTGGTTCAGTCCTTGGTTCAGTCTAGGTTCTGGTTCAGTTCTTGGTTCAGTCCCCGATTCAGTCCCCGGTTCAGTTCTTGGTTCAGTTCTTGGTTCAGTTCTTGGTTCAGTCCCTGGTTCAGTCTAGTTTCTGGTTCAGTCCCCGGTTCAGTCCCCGGTTCAGTCTAGTTTCTGGTTCAGTCCTTGGTTCAGTCCCCGGTTCAGTCCCCGGTTCAGTCCCTGATTCAGTTCTTGGTTCAGTCCCTGATTCAGTTCTTGGTTCAATCCCCGGTTCAGTCTAGTTTCTGGTTCAGTCCTTGGTTCAGTCCCCGGTTCAGTTCTTGGTTCAGTCCCCGGTTCAGTTCTTGGTTCAGTTCTTGGTTCAGTCCCCGGTGCCAGATGTAGTCCCGCTCTTGTTCCGTTTGACCCTGGTTCAGTCTGTGGCATAGTCCTGGTCTGATCCTGGTTCAGTCCCTTGGTTCAGTCTTTGGTTCAATCCCTGATTTGGTCTCTGTTCCTAGTTTACTCCAGGTTCAGTCGCTGGATCAGTTCAAGGTTTGCTAGTCCAGATGTAGTCCCACTTTAGTCCCTGGTCCGGTCCCTGGTTCAGTCTAGTCCAGATGTAGTCCCACTTTAGTCCCTGGTTCGGTTTAGACCAGATGTAGTCTCACATTAGTCCATCTTAATCTATGGTTTGTTCCCTGGTTTAGCCCCATTTCAGTCCTTGGATCAGTCTGTGGCATTTGTCCCGGTCTTAGTCCCGGTCTTAGTCCCGGTCTTAGTCCCGGTCTTAGTCCCGGTCTTAGTCCCGGTCTTAGTCCCGGTCTTAGTCCCGGTCTTAGTCCCGGTCTTAGGGAGGCCAAGGACTAAAGCAGGGGCTGAGGCAGGGATTTAGTCCCTGGACTAGCCCTGGATTAGTCCCTGGCCGTGTTTGAGTCCCTGGACTAGTCTCTGGACTAGTCCCTGGTTCAGTCCCTGGTTCAGTCCCTGGTCCAGTCCCTGGTCCAGTCCCTGGTCCAGTCCCTGGCTGTGTTTTAGTCCCTGGAATAGTCTCTGGACTACTCCCTGGATTAGTCCCTGGTTCAGTCCCTGGTTTAGTTCCTGGTCTACTCCCTGGTTTAGTCCCTGGCCATGTTTTAGTCCCTGGACTAGTCCCTGGTTCAGTCCCTGGTTCAGTCCCTGGCCATGTTTTAGTCCTTGGATTAGTCCCTGGATTAGTCCCTGGCCGTGTTTTAGTCCCTGGACTAGTCTCTGGACTAGTCTCTGGACTAGTCTCTGGACTAGTCCCTGGTTTAGTCCCTGGCTGTGTTTTAGTCCCTGGATTAGTCCCTGGTCGTGTTTTAGTCCCTGGATTAGTCCCTGGTCGTGTTTGAGTCCCTGGATTAGTCCCTGGATTAGTCCCTGGATTAGTCCCTGGATTAGTCCCTGGTCGTGTTTTAGTCCCTGGATTAGTCCCTGGATTAGTCCCTGGCCGTGTTTTAGTCTCTGGACTAGTCTCTGGACTAGTCTCTGGACTAGTCTCTGGACTAGTCCCTGGTTTAGTCCCTGGCTGTGTTTTAGTCCCTGGATTAGTCCCTGGTCGTGTTTTAGTCCCTGGATTAGTCCCTGGATTAGTCCCTGGATTAGTTCCTGGCCGTGTTTTAGTCCCTGGTTCAGTCCCTGGCCGTGTTTTAGTCCCTGGATTAGTCCCTGGTGGTGTTTTAGTCCCTGGTCTAGTCCCTGGCCGTGTTTTAGTCCCTGGCCGTGTTTTAGTCCCTGGCCGTGTTTTAGTCCCTGGTTCAGTCCCTGGCCGTGTTTTAGTCCCTGGATTAGTCCCTGGATTAGTCCCTGGTGGTGTTTTAGTCCCTGGTTTAGTCCCTGGCCGTGTTTTAGTCCCTGGTCGTGTTTTAGTCCCTGGTTCAGTCCCTGGCCGTGTTTTAGTCCCTGGATTAGTCCCTGGTCGTGTTTTAGTCCCTGGCCGGCTTCATCTTGGAATCAAATCTGTTAAAAATACAGTTTGAGAGAGAAAAAATAATAATTTAAAATAGGAGCTACAAATCCTGGTTTTGGTGAATGGCGAGAGGGTGGAGAGAGGAGAGAGCCGTTCTCCGCTGCCAAACCAAACGACCCTCGAACGCCACACACAGAATGGAAAATGTGAGGTCTGAAACATGAACCCGGCTTTTCCTGAACGCACCACAGCCAAGGAAGTCCACATTTGGGTTTAAAGAGATTCTGTGGAGAGGAGAGGAACAGGCGATCTACAGTCATCACACAGAACCAGGGCTGTGCATTTAATCTCGATTTAATCATCAGAGAGATTAAGTTGTGTTTAATGGTCAGTGATGAGCTCGGGTCTTCGTAATGGAGACAACTACAGCCAATCCTCAGTCGACTGCGGTTTGGAGCAGACGGAAGACTTTTGGAGGGAGAAATCTGACTATTTTTTGTGTGGTACTAATTAAAAGTCTGCTTAGTTTATGTTCAAGAATCTTATACTGAAAGACATTTTTCATTTGTAAACGGTTTGAAGTGGTCCAAAGTTATTCCTCGCTTACCAAACGCATTCCAAACATCCTAATTATTCACTGATGAGTTTAGAAGCGCTTTCCACAACTTTCAGAGACCAGAGCGGAGTTTGGCCAACACGGTAAAGCTACTAGTAACTAGGGGTGTGCAAAAATATCGTAATATCGATATATCGTATAGTTTAATGCAGGGGTGTCAAACTTATTTTGGTCCGGGAGTCGTATCCAACAGACTTTGATCCCAAAGTGTCCGGATCAGAAAAATCATGTCATATAAACCCCAAAAATAACAATAAGTTCAAATAACAATATTTGTGCAGAGAAACACAAATCTATTACAGAAATCTTTTTTTAATTGATGAACTCTTTCTTTTACAAAATTTTATATATTATGAACAACCTGAAACTTTAAGAAAAATGCAATTTCAACACAAAGTTTTAACATGAACTTGTATAAACAGGAATTTTTGTCATTTTGTTGATGAGGGTGTCACGGTCAACAGTCAAAACGATCGTCCTTTAAGAGCGTTTGGAAAGAGACAAGTCTTCATTTGTGCTGCTCTGGTGGGAGGGGCCACGTACAGAGACGCTGGAGACGCTGCTGTGATAAACACCACAGAAAATTAACAAGATTTTAATAAAAATAGAATTAAAATATTTTAGTAGAAAATCAGCAGCGGGCCAGATTAAAGGTCTTGGAGGGCCGGATCTGGCCCCCGGGCCGTATGTTTGACACCTGTGGTTTAATGTGATGATACAGTATCGATATCATGGGCTGCTGTATCAATATATCACCAAGAGTAATTTTAGGTATATTTTAGTTAATTATTTTGTTACAGAGCTACAGTTTTGTTGCTTGTTGAGTGAAAGAAAAGTAATTTATGCGACACATTTGACATTTTGACTCTTTTGATTTGTGTTTCATATGAACTTTGCACAAAAATTTGTTTAACAGAGACTTTTAGTATCGCATCCATGATTTAGCCTTTATTTTTTACTGAACTGTATAAAAATCGATTTGAAATATATTGTATCGTACTGAAAGTGCACTGTATCGAGATATGTATCGTATCGTGGCCTGTGTATCGAGATATGTATCGTATCTGCAACTTCTTAACAATACCCAGCCCTACTACTAACTACTAGCATGCAAATCGCACACTTCCTCATTATCGGAAGTAAAATCTGTGCAAAAATACTGAAATATCGATATATCGTATCGCTTAATGTGATGATACAGTATCGATATCGTGGGCTACTTTATCGATATATCACCCAGAGTATTTTTTGGTATATTTTACTCAATTATTTTGTTGCAAAGTTACAGTTTTGGTGCTTGTTTAGAGGAAGGAAACTTTTTTTATGTGACACATTCGACATTTTCACTGTTTGATGATTAAAATGTTTGTGTTTCATATGAACTTTGCACAAAAAGTGGTTTAACAAACACTTTTTGTATCACAGACATGATTTAGACTTTATTTTTATTGAACTGTATCGAATCGATTTGAAATATTGAATCGAAAGCTCACTGTATGGAGATATGTATCGTATCGTGGCCTATGTATCGAGGTATGTATCGTATCGGCAACTTCTTATTGATACTCAGCCCTAAAAACCTTTAGAATTAGATGCAAACCGTACACAGTCAAGACTAATTTTGGGTACTGGGTCATTGAATATAAGGTACAAGCTCGACTGACCACAGCTCAGGTTATAAAATAGGCTTAATTTTACAAAAAACAAATATTCAATGATTACTGAGTCTACTACTGATTACTAGTACTACTATATTCAGACCCATTTTACTGAAAGAGAAAGTACTTATAATTCAAGGAGTGCCGAGCCCAAATATGAAAATGTTTAAACAAAGAAATGATTATATTTAAGTCTGCAGAAGAAGGAATTTAAGTTTATTAGTCATCTGAATGTACACTAACATATTTACTTTGTATTTGGAGTAATGTGACTTGCTATAAGAGTCTGGTAGAAGCACTTTATTTCTTTAATGGGATTGTAAAAGGGGGTGGAGGTAGATAAGTGTTTATTTGTGGAGATTATATTTGTGATGAGCACTGTAAAATAATTGCCTTTATGTATCTGTTGATTACAAGACAGGCTGGCGTCACATAGGCTGAGTTCAGACTGCAGCCTGAAGTGACCCAAATCTGATTTTTTGGCTTCTATGTTCCTGTATCTGATCTTTTAATGTCAGTCTGAACCACACAGATCCGATTTTTTCAAATGTGACCCAGGACACTTGGATATGTGCTCCTGAAACTGATACATATCTGATCTTTTGACATGTGACTTCAGTGTGAACGGCCAAAGTGCATTCATCCACCTACACGATTATCAACAAGACACAAACGTCACTATTCTGCGCTGATGTAGGCGAAAATTGTTAATGAACTCTGTGTCACTGAAGTGAAGCACATCACCACTCACCACAAAACACCACGACCAAAAACCTCGTCCTTCTCCTTCTCAATCTCCTCCTTAAAACAAGTAAGTTGTTCATGTTCTGGCTCCGGTACGAGAGGAACTTTAAAATCTCCAGGTGCTCGATGCTGCGTCCATGTTTGGACAACTTCTGTAAACACAGAGACGCTCGCTGCGGTTGACGTCGTCGTGTCTCCAGTGTCACATGTGGGACACTTTCAGACCATTTACTGTTCACACTGGAGTCACACACAAGTCGCATTTAATTGGAAATGTGAACGACCTCGCAAAAACATCGGATTTCACAAAAAAAATCGGAATTGAGCGTTAAGCCCTGCAGTCTGAACGTAGCTCTAGTGCCTCCGATCAATTAAATTTTTCTCCAGAGACTAGGTCAGGAATCAGAATACACTAGATTGTTTGCAAGAACCCCGGGCACCAGCCAATCAGCGAAGAGTCATATATTCTGTGTTGGCAATGATTCCTGAGATCGAGGATTTAAAGCCAGAACAAAGAGAATGTTTGGTGAATTTCATCAAGGGGAAAGACGTTATTGTCCTTCTTCCTACGGGATTTGGGAAAAGCTTAATACATTACGATACGTTAATAAGTTAACCCCGTTAGCAGCGCATTACATATATCACGACCAAATAGCAGCGATTGTTTAAATAAAAAACCTGCATACTGTCGAGCGAACAAATGCTAACACTGTGAGGTCTGATGGTTTCTACAAAGTGAAACCGACTGATGAATCAGGCCAGATGATTACTGCATAATAATGCAATTTATCATTAATGGAAACATCCTAATAAACTTATGATCATTATCATTATCACTACTAGTCAGTACTGGCACTAGTGTAATTTTCATGACAACATACAAGTTAACAAAAATCATAAGTATCACAATAGTTCTTGAACAAAGTCATATTGTACTTGAGTCTGTTCTACATCTGGGTCTGGTCAAGTGTTAACGGAGGAAACAGGGGCAGATTTTTGACATTCAAATGCCTCTTATTCAGAAACTAGAGGAACTATTGAAATAAGTAAAGTATCAGAATGTAGGAAAGAGTTACACTCCAACAGGGTCAAGTTAAACCTGTGATATTCTTTCAAGTTGTTGACAAAAAATGGTAACGGAGGGAATGAAATATGCAGCACTTTTTGGTCAATAAATCCAAACAGTGATAACTCTTGGTTCTCACTTACATATCCTTAACAAACTGGTTTGAATATTTGCTTCATATAGTTTTCTACCATATGGTACAAGATTAGGATGAAAAACCTCTGACTTTTTGAGTCATGAGATTTTTTATTAAGAAAGGTCATGGTAACGGAGGGAAAAGTAACGGAGGGAAAATTGTGCAAACAAGTAGAAGGTGCAGGATTTTACATCATTTGTCACTTTTTTCTTCTGAATACTTTAATATTACTTCAAAATGAAAGGAAACTATTTCTATAAAATATGTCAGTCCTTCCAAGAACATTTAGATAATTTTAAAATACTTTTTTTTTTTTTTTTTTTTAATCCTGTACCTTCATCAACAGTTCAAAGATGGAATAACACAAGATATGATGAAATACATCCATTTATTGACATGATTTTTGGGTCTTTGAAATTTGGGAAATAATTTTTGTTCCATGTTTCATACATGGTCTGATTAAAACGTATGGAACTTTAGAACCAAAAATGGTACAGAAAAAAGGTCAACAGTTTCATAAACTAGAGTACATATGTATCTGTTCAATACACTTTTATATCAGATGCATTAACTTGAATTTTTGGCCTTGTTGTTTACTTCTGCTTGACTGGGCCCAGTTAGAATCTGTGACACCCGAGGATCATTCTGTTCATTTGTACATTTAAACATTTGCACATTTTAACTTTGCTTAAACATGCATGAATCCTTCCAAACACAACTCCAGAGGGTAAATGATGAGAGGAAACAACTGGAACATGGTTAAAAGCTCTGAAAAGTCTATTTTACTTCATAGGTGGGCTTTTATTTAAAATGTAGGGGGCGCTCCACGGACGAAAATGAAATGAGACAACACAAGCCTCAACAATTCATTTGAGTCGAGAAAACAGCACAGTTACAACGTGCGGTCAGGCCCAGATCACTATTCCACATTGACATTACATAAGAGCTGTTTAAAAGAGTTTGTGGTCAGTTCTGGTCCCGGCGAGGGTCACGTCTGAGACTCAATAACTTAAACAGGTTTCAGAGTATTTCCAGTTCAACTCCCAACAAAGTGCTGACAGGAGAGACTCAGCACAGTCTATATATAGGCCCGCGAATAATGTTTAATGTGAAATGGACTTTTACCAGGGCCATTTGGGGAAATATCGAATTGTGATTAGATTCTGGACAAAGTAGTTTTATAGTGAGTTTCAAATATAAAAATGTTGATCGTAAGAAATAGACTTGATGCTCAATACCAACTCCATTACCACAATAATAAAAAAAACATTCTTTCGTTTGACAATAGAATGATTTTCTGCATTAAATGGAACTTTCTTTTCTGTTCCCATGTGGTGTTATATCTGTATAATCCCCAGTGTTGTTGGGGAGTAACAGATTACATGTACCGGAGTAATCAGAGTACAAATGATGAGTAACTGTATTCAGTTACAGTTACTCTTTCAGTGAGTGGTAATTGGATTACAGTTACTTTGTTGAAATAAATGGATTACACAGAGGGATTTTCCTGTTTTCACATTTTGGGTTATATCCCTTTTTTTTCCGTAATTCCACTCATTTCCGGACACTAAACCAGGACTAAACCAGGACTAAACCAGGACTAAACCAGGACTAAACCAGGTCTAAACCAGGACTAAAACCAGGTCTAAACCCAGGACTAAAACCAGGACTAAAACCAGGACTAAAACCAGGACTAAACCAGGACTAAACCAGGACTAAACCAGGACTAAAACCAGGTCTAAACCAGGACTAAAACCAGGACTAAAACCAGGACTAAAACCAGGTCTAAACCAGGTCTAAACCAGGACTAAACCAGGATTAAAACCAGGTCTAAACCAGGACTAAACCCAGGACTAAAACAGGATTTAACAGGACTAAACCAGGACTAAAACCAGGTCTAAACCCAGGACTAAAACCAGGACTAAAACCAGGTCTAAACCAGGACTAAACCAGGTCTAAACCAGGTTTAAACCAGGTCTAAAACCAGGTCTAAACCAGGTCTAAACCCAGGTCTAAACCAGGTCTAAACCCAGGACTAAAACCAGGACTAAAACCAGGACTAAAACAGGATTTAACAGGACTAAACCAGGACTAAAACCAGGTCTAAACCAGGACTAAACCAGGACTAAAACCAGGACTAAAACCAGGTTTAAACCAGGACTAAAACCAGGTTTAAACCAGGTCTAAAACTAGGTCTAAAACCAGGTCTAAACCAGGTCTAAACCTAGGACTAAAACCAGGACTAAAACCAGGACTAAAACAGGATTTAACAGGACTAAACCAGGACTAAAACCAGGTCTAAACCAGGACTAAAACCAGGTCTAAAACCAGGTCTAAACCAGGACTAAACCAGGACTAAACCCAGGACTAAATCCTGCTGCATGGACCGTGTCTCCTCCTGTTTTATCAATAATATTTTTAATTTAGTTCAGTAAAGTCTGGGCTTTTTATTTTCTTTTAACAGGCAAAACATCTTATGTGAAAATTTCCTCGTCTTTGCTTTCTCTACAGCAAATCAAGTAATCCAAAGTATTCAGATTACATTACTCACTTTAAGTACAAACTACATTTTGTTGTATGTAATCTGTAATCTGTAGGGGATTACATTTTAAAAGTCACCTTCCCAACACTGATAATCCTCAGTGGTCCATGGATGTGATACTAGTCTATGTGCTCTTCTACTTCTGAAACAGCTCAAGTTCATTCTCAGGCAGGAGTCTCCAACCTTGTTCCTCTGCTGAGCTCCTTTACAAAACAAAAAAGCCAGAGAGCGACTCATTTTAGTGGCCGCAAGAAACTGAGACGATTATAAGAAAGAGGACGAGCATTTGGGTGCAGTTAGATGCTTATAAAACATAAACCACTGTCCATTTATTAGTGCACAAGTTTGGCTTCAAAATTATACATTTACAAAGTTCATGTAATTAACCAGTTTTTTTGTTATATCGACAATGGAATAATTCTGATATTTCTGATATCTCTTTGTTCCACTCGTCGCTCCTGAGCTACAGTTTGGAGACCACGGTTCTAAAGACAATCAGGAAAGCTTCATTTAGTATTGATACCTGATCAAATGAATGTTTCGATACAGTCCGTGTACCAGTCGTTCTTCTGAACCAGATTGTAAAAGTTCGCAGCAAAATCAGTGGTGTTCAGATGGAGGATTTGGCGTCTGTGTGGAGACGTCGGGTGTTACAAAGGACTAAGGCCATATTGAGCCAGACTGACCATGTGCTGCGCTCACAGTTCGTGAAGATGCCCTCCGGGAGGCGCTATGTCACCCCACAGCAAAGGACTAACCGCTACGCCAAATCTTTTATTCCTTCTGCCATAAGGATTTTAAACGGAAAGTGAATTTGTTGCTGTGTCCCTGATGCACTGAGGTTCGAACGTCTAGTGTCTGTCTTTCTTTCTCTTTATTATTTATATTTATATATTGTGCGTGACCAGAGATGTGCGAACTGAATTGCCCTTTGGGATTAATAAAGTTGTTGATTGATTGATTGATTGAATTTCAATTAAGAACGAAAAATAATTAAACAGGTAAACAGTTTGTTAATTCATTATTCCATTTTAGTATCAAACAGATACATATATAAACAGATTTCGACTTCTATTTCCAATATTAAATTTAAAGTTAATTTTAAATAACACCAATCTTGTTGCACCAAGTCCATCCATCCATTTTCTTTCACTTATCCGGGGCCGGGTCACAGGGACAGCAGTCTAGTCACGGACTCCCAGACTTCCTTCACCCCAGACACGTCCTCCAGCTCCTCCGGGGAAACCCTGAGGTGTTCCCAGGCCAGACCAGAGACATAGTCCCTCCAGCGTGTCCTGGGTCTTCCCCGGGGCCTCCTCCCGGTGGGACATGCACAGAACACCTCCCGAGGGAGACGCCCAGGAGGCATCAGAACAGATGCCCGAGCCTCAACTGGCTCCTCTCGAGGTGGAGGAGCAGCGGCTCTACTCCGAGCTCCTCCCGTGTGACTGAGCTTGTTGTACAAAGTTTTGGTGCCTATTTCACTTTTGATATTTTTATTCTCTCTGGTTTATTTGCCCCGGAGGTTCTGCTGCTTAGTGCACCACGTGTGAACTCAGTGTCAACCATAGATGTATAAGAAAGACTATTTTTATTATAGTTTTATTGTGTCAAATGAACAAAGTTTATGGCTGTTGTTACAGTTTCTCGTCATGGAGTTCAACAATGACTTTCTAAGAAATGAAAGTAAACACATCGCTATAAAAGAAGAGAACACAAAATTGCAACGATTTTTCAGGTAAGTCCTTCTAGTAGCAGAACTTCCACAGCAAATAAACCAGAGAATAAAATATCAAAACTGAAATAGGCACCAAGATTTTTTGATTGGTGTTTGAAATAAACTTTAAATTAAATATTGGAAATAGAGGTTTTCGTGTTTTTACCTTAGAAGCAAAGCGACTGAGATTAAATTTGTAATTTTTGTTTTATTCTGTTCAAAGTTCATATTTTGAACACATCCAGAAAAATGACAAAAAATCTAATTTGTGATTAATCTTGAAGCTCATTTCTTCTTATCCTGACAATGACTGTGGTTATAATTAGCGGCCTGACCAGTTTAACAGCAAATTCCATTCAGTTGTGAGTTTTCTTGAGGCTTTATTGCCCTGTAAAAGCTCAGAGTTGACAGACAGAACTCAGCTCTAGAGGTTGGTTTGGGTGGGCCGTGAAAGGCCGTGAAGCTGAAATCTATGAATCAGCACGAATATTACACCACTGTTAAGTCTTAAATCAAACATCGAAGTGAAATGAGCTGATTCAAATCTAAATGTGGGAGACGCAGCCGCAGGCGGTTTGTCAGAGCCCAGATATGAAATACTATCTGCTCAAATCAAGTCTTTCCCAGCTTCTCACAGTCCTCACGTCTAAATATAGCAGTGAAATAAATGCAAAAGGTCCAACATTACGCAAAACCGCTCAGAAGGGTTGAATAATTGACTCACAAGAGGCAATTAAACCAAGCTTCCTCCTCAAAAACAAACCCGAATTGTGTTTAGTTTCACTCACACATGTTTGAGTAATCCTGGTTTATTAGTCTGTCTACGGAAGTGGTAGTTTTCAAGTGAACAGCTTCTTTTACCTTTAGCTCAACAGGAGTTTAAAAACACAGAGAAGAACTACCACATGACATCACAAGGTGGAACAGAGTGAAACAAAACAAAACTCCAGCTCTGTCTGTGATGAGGAAACAATATTGTAACTAGGGACGGGCATTCGTCGGAAGAATTAACGATCGATTATTGATTAATCATTAACGTTTTTATATTAAAATGCTCATCATTATTATTACTATCTGCACACTAATCTGCATAAATAAATTCAACTTTACAACATATAAACATAACGACTCTAGAGCCACATCAGCTGTTTGACATTATAATGTGTTTAATTCAGTTTTGTTCAAATCTCACAGAAACAAAACTTAAAACCACATCACTAATTTGCATAAACTAAGCGAAGATAAAACTCCAGCTCTTGTGTCGCTGATGTGGTTCAACTTGTGTTGGATTAAAAGACATGACTCAGGTGAATACAGGTTAGTGTGACCAGATTTGTGTTTGTCAAAACCAGGACAGCGTACGGGGGGAGGGGGGCGGGGCCTCGTCATCCACATTGAGCGACTCTCACCTGGAAAAACTTTTTCCCACTGGACACAGAAACATATGTGCTGCTTTATACACTGTGCACATGGACTCACACTTGTCCCAACGCAACGGAAAGTGTGGAATTTCTTGTACAAATCATCGTTGCACATCAGTACGCTGCAGACTGACCGACATGTACACACCTGTTTGGTCACGATACACACAGCAACCTGCATTCAGTTTGTCGATTAAAATGAACGTAATCGATGAAATTCTTAATGATCAATTATCGATTAATCGACTAATCATGCCCATCCCTACTTAAAACCCTACTTATTTACAGTAACTGTACTGTACCGTTTTACAGTAAATGTTTGTCCAGTTGACAAATTGAATTTCTCCTTTGCCCTGGACTCTACACACAGTGTTGGGGAGTAACAGATTACATGTACTGGAGTTATGTAATCAGAGTACAAATGATGAGTAACTGTATTCAGTTACAGTTACTTTTTCTATGAGTGGTAATTGGATTACAGTTACTTTGTTGAAATAAATGGATTACACAGAGGTATTTTACTGTTTTCACATTTTGGGCTATTCCCTTTCTTTTTTTCTTTTTTTTGGGTAATTCCACTCATTGCCAGACACTAAACTAGGTCTAAACCAGGTCTAAACCAGGTCTAAACCAGGATTAAACCAGGACTAAACCAGGACTAAAACCAGGTCTAAAACTAGGTCTAAACCAGGTCTAAACCAAGTCGAAACCAGGTCTAAAGCAGATCTAAACCAGGTCAAAACCAGGACTAAACCAGGACTAAAACCAGGACTAAAACCAGGTCTAAAAGCAGGTTTAAACCAGGTCTGAACAGGATTTAACAGGACTAAATCCTGCTGTGCAGACCGTGTCTCCTCTTCTTCTATCAATAATGTTTTTAATACGGTTCAGTAAAGACTGGACTTTTTTTATTTTCTTTTATCAGACAAAACATCTTATGTTACGATTTCCTCGTCTTTGTTTCTCTACAGCAAATCAAGTAATCCAAAGTATTCAGATTACATTACTCACCTTAAGTAATTTAATGGATTACGTTACAAACTACATTTTGGTGTGTGTAATCTGTAATCTGTAGGGGATTACGTTTTTAAAATCACCTTCCCAACTCTGTCTACACAATATACCGCAACTGAATCAAAATCACAATCGCAAAGGCTGCAGTTACGTCTGTGGTCGACTGTCCGCTGTAAAGAAGATAATATCCTGTGTGTTTATAGAAAGTCTTGTTGTACCTGTAGGTTAGATCTCTACAAACATGTTCTGAAATGCTCAGGATTATGGGATTAGTCTTTCTTTAGTCTCTCAGACATTAACATTCACAGAGTTGTTTACACTCCGCACTTACAATACTTTAAAAAAAATTGCAACAGACTACTTTCCAAAACCCTGCAGCCTGACTCCATATTCTGCATTTCTGTATCTTCAAGAATAGAGAAAATCTATTTAGTCTTGTGTGTGTGTGTGTGTGTGCAGAGTCGGAGCAGAGCTGTCGTGTGCCTTTAAATGACCCACTCTGTTTGGTTTGGATCTGGTGCTGTTTTGAAGCCTGAGGTCATGACTGAACCAGGTGAACTGAAGCAGGCCCCTTTGTTAATAGAAATAATATCAGTAAAATGTAACCATATGGACGTCACGGATGGACTATGGGCCCACGAACAGCAGCAGCACGAATCGAAAGACCCTCTGCCGCATTTTCTCTCATGTATTTGAGCAAACTTTGTCTTACAGGGAAGTGCAAAAATATCAAAATATCAATATATCGTATTGTTTAATGTGATGATGCAGTATCGATATATCACCAGGAGTATTTTTTGGTTTATTTTACTAAATTATTTTGTTACAATGCTACAGTTTTGTTGTTTGTTTAGTGGAAGGAAACTTGTTTATGCGACACATTTGACATTTTCACTGTTTTGACGATTAAAATGTTTGTGTTTCATATGAACTTCGCACAAAGGCTGAGTTCAGACTGCAGCCTGAAGTGACCCAAATACGATTTTTTGGCTTCTATGTTCCTGTATCTGATCTTTTAATGACAGTCTGAACGACACAGATCAGATTTTTACTTCCGCCAAGGAGGTTATGTTTTTGCCGGCGTTTGTTTGTTTGTTTGTTTGTTTGTTTGTTTGTTTGTCTGTTAGCAACATAACTCAAAAAGTTATGGACCGATTTTGATGAAATTTTCAGGATTTGTTGGAAATGTGAAAAGGAAGAACTGATTTCATTTTGGGGGTGATCCGGAACAAATCCTGGATTCTGGATCACTTTGAAATTTTAGTTAACATTGCGGTAAATGGGGCCAAAACTTTTGTTTCTCAATATCTCGATTAATTATTGACCAAACCCCATGACATTTGACTCAGGGATGGACAATGGGATCCTCTTTCATATTCCAAATTGAAAGATACGAGACAAATATTTATGGAAAACACAATTAATATGAACGACACAGATCAGATTTTTTTCAAATGTGACCCAGGACACTTGGATATGTGCTCCTGAAACTGATACATATCTGATCTTTTGACATGCGACTTCAGCCTGAACGGCCAAAGTGCATTCATCCACCTACACGTTATCAACAAGACACAAACGTCACTATTCTGCGCTGAAGTAGGCGAAAATTGTTAATGAACTCCGTGTCACTGAAGTGAAGCACATCACCACTCACCACTCTTGGCTCCGTCTCCACATCCACACGTTCCTTTCAACGGACGTCGCTGCCGCTGTCCCACAAAACACCACGACCAAAAACCTCGTCCTTCTCCTTCTCAATCTCCTCCTTAAAACAAGTAAGTTGTTCATGTTCTGGCTCCGGTACGAGAGGAACTTTAAAATCCCCAGGTGCTCGATGCTGCGTCCATGTTTGGACAACTTCTGTAAACACAGAGACGCTCGCTGCGGTTGACGTCGTCGTGTCTCCAGTGTCACATGTGGGACACTTTCGGGCTGTTTAATGTTCACACTGGAGTCACATACAAGTCACATTTAACTGGAAATGTGAACGACCTCGAAAAAACATCGGATTTCACAAAAAAAATTTGAAATGAGCGTTAAGCCCTGCAGTCTGAACGAAGCCAAAAAGTGGTTTAACAAAGACTTTTAGTGTTACAGACATGATTTAGCTTTTATTTTTATTGAACCGTATCGAATCGATTTGAAATATATCATATCGAACTGAAAGTGCACTGTATCGAGATATGTATCGTATCGTGGCCTGTGTATCGAGGTATGTATAATGATGATACCAGCCCTATTGTCTTGTACAGCCCTGATCAGAAAACCACTTTGGTTGAAGCGTGTCTAAATAAAAGCCTTTTAACTTTTTTTTTTTTTTACTTCTTTGGAGTGCCTGAATTTCGTTGCGTTTAAAACTTTGTCTTACAGTTGTACCAGCAGCTTTTGAGGTCAGAATATGTGTTATAAGTGTTTTACTGTGAAACAATCAGGAAGTGTGTGGTTAGATACTGGTATTGAAAATTGTCGGTTAAGTTGATATCCTGGTTGGGCCTTTAAGACCATGGCATTACAGAGTGATTTTGGCATGGAAAGTCTCTTAATGTCGTAATATAAAGCTATTCAATCGTCATTTGAAGGTGAAATAACAGTATAAATCCAATTTGATCTCTTGTGAAAGAAGTTAAATCTGTTGTAACAAAATAAGTGTCATATTCCAGCTCTACAATGCCATCGCTTCATAAGATAATTAAAGTCAAAGTCTCAATATTGGTATTGGAACTAAAGAAGCTGGATCGGTGCACCTCTAACTGTAGTCACAGTGAAACTCCACTCTGGTCTCAAAGCTGTGAAAATGTGAAATGCTCTAAATGCATAAGGTAAGAGAGGAATAACTTTGGCTAAAATGAATTAGTTCTGTTTTTCACGTTTTTAAGATGATAAAAATCAGGTACAGCATCCTTAAACTAAAGTAAAGAGTTTAAGGAGCGTCGTAATAAAAATTAATTAAGAAAAAAATACAAATAAAAGGTAACACTTTATAATAACTGCATCTATTTAGCCTTAATAAAGCATGAACAAAGACTTAATTAATAATGATTCACACTTAGTAACACTCATCTATCATATTTTTTTTTGTCATTCCTTTAGTTTTTTATTTGGTAACACTTTATAATAACTACACCTTATTTATCCTTAATAAAGCATGAACTAAGACTTAATTAATAATGATTCACGCTTAGTAACTACTTAATTACTACCTGAATTAGCACTTAACTTGCATTTAATTCGCATGTGCTGTAAATAGTTACTCATAAGTAGTGATGTGACGTTCCGTATCGAGGCTTCGAAGCGTGTGTCGAGTAGGGAGGGGGCGTTTCCGCGATGCGCGTATCGAGGCTTGATTCATTTAGGGGAGGAGCTGAAAATGATGACGTCCGAAGCCTCGCTGCCCGGCTGTACCACGTGACTGATTCAGGAAGTGGTTCGGGTTTTGCCGCGAGTTTTGACAGCGATATAAACCGCTCAGGCTTCATTCAAAATGTGGGTGTTTGATGGAGAGTTGCGATCAGTGAGAGTTTGGAAGTTTGGAGACAGTTTGGATAGAGTTAGAGATAGAGTTAGAGATAGAGATAGTTTGGAAAAAAATAGAGATAATTTGGAGAGAGTTTGGAGATTTAGGAGAGTGAGGAGAGAGACTCAGGAGAGAATGGAGCCAGCTAAGAAGAGGAGGATGTCCCCTGTGTGGGAACATTTTGATCTCATTTCTCCCAACAAGGTATGTACAGTAATATTTCTACAGAAATGGAGAAACTGTTTTTAAATAAAAAACAATGATGTGTCCCCTGAACCATAATCACCCAACATTACAAAAGCACAATCACTGTCCATACTCCAAGCCCAACAACCCTCACGTCACTGTAAATGATCATTAGCATTTTCATAATTTTCCATACTGCCAGTATATGTGTGTGTATATATATCTTTTATTTATTTATTTATTTATATATATGTTTTATTTATATTTACACATACACAGTATACATCACTACAATATACATGTTTTGCATACTTATTTATTTTGCTGACAGTTTTATTAACAGGCTTTCTGCAAAATGCAATACACTTCAAATTCATGTCAACTGATATTTCTTTGCGTCCAGTAGACGTCCTACTTGAGCAAATGAAGCTTCAGGAAGCTTTGCACTGGAGTGAACCAATTTGATGAAAGGCTTCAATGCTTCATGAAGCTTCATCTGCCCATCACTACTCATAAGTATTTCTTACTTAATTACTCATGAACTAACCATTTGCATGTTTACAAATACATATTTAAGTTCACATTTGAGCATTTATTAATGATTAGTAAACTATGAGAGAATAATTTACTAATAATACAATGCAATGAAAACTAACAGATAACAGCTGCCTGAATTAAGTCTTTTTGAGAGTTTTTCTAAAGTGAAGATTAATTATGTTTTATTAAGCATTTGTTAAGGTTGGTCAAATTCCAGAGAAACAATAATGCATTACTAATAAATCATTCTCTCGTGGCTTAATAATCATTAATAAATGCTCAAATTTGTACTTAAATATACATTTACAAATGGTTAGTTCATGAGTAATTAAGTAAGAAATACTTATGAGTAACTATTTATAGCACAGGTGAATTAAGTGCAAGTTAAGTGCTAATTAAGGTAGTAATTAAGTAGTTACTAAGCGTGAATCTTTATTAATTAAGTCTTTGTTCATGCTTTATTAAGGATAAATAAGATGTAGTTATTATAAAGTGTTACCAAATCCAAAAAACTAAAGGAATGATAAAAAAATCATGACAGATGAGTGTTGTTTGTTGTTATTAAGGTGAAATGTAGAGGTTTGCTGGTAAAGGGCACAACACCTACTCATTTTCCTTTCACTTGAATGTTCTGTACCAGTCATTGAGCTACAGGTGCTTTTATTGCTGCCACTGTCTGTGCACCTACATGGAGATACAAGATAAGTTGAGGGACATTCCAAAACTAACTTATCATTGTTCTAAATTTGTTCCTGGCACCATTCTCAGGTGAATTCTTGATCGCACTGACACACAGACACACAGACGAGTCCTCTTACGAAACACGTCGGCATTTATGACCGACATAGTTGACATAGTTTGAGCTCCGGAATAGCATGGTGCTTCTTGTTTTATCACACCTTTACCTGAGAGAGAACAGAGAAAAACAACTAAGACAGAGAAGACAAAATGACTACTGGTTATAAAAGCACTATCAAAACTAGATCCTCATTTGAGCAGGTGTCAGTACTGAAAAAGTCACATTCACGAGACCAAAATGAACCTTTCCTGAAGAGCTTTAGAATGATCTTGACCACATAGACTAGTAAATACGCCCATGGACCACTGAGGGATTACACACACATATTAGGCTACGTTCAGACTGCAGGTTTAACGCTCAATTCCGATTTTTTTTGTGAAATCCGATGTTTTTTTGAGGTCGTTCACATTTCCTATTAAATGCGACTTGTATGTGACTCCAGTGTGAACATTAAACGGCCCGAAAGTGTCCCACATGTGACACTGGAGACACGACGACGTCAACCGCAGCGAGCGTCTCTGTGTTTACAGAAGTTGTCCAAACATGGACGCAGCATCGAGCACCTGGAGATTTTAAAGTTCCTCTCGTACCAGAGCCAGAACATGAACAACTGACTTGTTTTAAGGAGGAGATTGAAAGGAACGTGTGGATGTGGAGACGGAGCCAAGAGTGGTGAGTGGTGATGTGCTTCACTTCAGTCACACGGAGTTTATTAACAATTTTCGCCTAATTTCAGTGCAGAATAGTGACGTTTGTGGCTTTTGGGACCATCAGGAGACCCTGACCAAAGGACCGGAGGTTGCGGCCTGAGGAGTAGGGGCGCAGTAAGTCACTAATGTACTGGGGCCTGTCCATTTAAAGCTCCAAGTTAAAACCAAAATTTTAAAATCAACACAGAACTTAACAGGAAGCCAGTGCAGTGAAGATAAAACAGGTGTAATGTTTGTTCCTCTGTTTGCTCCTGTTAAAAACCTTGCAGCTGCATTCTGTACAAGTTGCAGCCGCCAGATCCGGCCCTCCAAGACCTTTAATCTGGCCCTCAGCTGATGTTCTACTAAAATATTTTAATTATATTTTCTATTAAAATCTTGTTAATTTTCTGTGGTGTTTATCACAGCAGTGTCTCCAGCGTCTCTGTACGTGGCCCCTCCCACCAGAGCAGCACAAATGAAGACTTGTCTCTTTCCAAACGCTCTTAAAGGACGATCGTTTTGACTGTTGACCGTGACACCCTCATCAGAAAAATGTCCAACATGAGAAAAGTGGAGCCGAGTGCAGGATTTTACAACAAAAATGGACTTATTCCTATTTATACAAGTTAATGTTAAACAAGTTCATGTTAAAACATTGTGTTGAAATTGTATTTTTCTTAAAGTTTCAGGTTGTTCATAATATTATAATATTTTGTAAAAGAAAGAGTTCATCAATTAAAAAAGATTGTAACAGATTTGCATTTCTCTGCGCAAATATTTGAACTATTTTTAGGGTTAATATGCCATCAGTTTTCTGATCCGGCCCCTTTGGGATCAAAGTAGGTTGGATACGGCCCCCGGACCAAAATGAGTTTGACACTCCTGATGTAGAAGCATTAAAACAAGTAAAAAGAGAATTACAATAATCTAAATGAGATGAAATAAAAGAGTGAACAATCATTTCAAGATCAGCATTTGATAAAATTGGTTTGAGTTTAGTAACACCTTTTACAAGAGTAAAAGGTGAGGCAGATACTGACACAGAAGACTGGAGCGCCCTCTCACCCTCCTTTTTTCAAGCCCATTCCTTAGTATGGAAAATGAGTTTGAAATTTTAGTATCGTGACAAGATTACCGAGGGGACAGGTCAAAATCCTCGAGCGGAATTGTCTGTTTAACGGTCACATTACAGATTTGTTGACCTGGTTTATGTTTAATCTCTTTCTAATAGCCGGGCCTATTCACACGAAACAAAAACATAAACATTATAAAGAAAGTGGTGCGATTATTCAGCCCCGTAAGAACGTAAGATTAACATGGCAATTCTGTGGACGCAATCTTGTGAAGCCAACCTGTTAAAAAAACACCTCGCGTCACCGTTGAATCTGACACATATCTGACGCAGGTGAAGAAAAATAAAGGAAAGTCATTAGAGAATTAGAGTGCAGAGGGCGTGTTAGGTGCAAACAGGGATTTCCACTGCAATAGTGTCTTGATTACGGGAAACAGAACTCACACAGGCATGAAATACTATAAATACAACTTACGAATACGTGAAATAAACTTTTGTCCTCTAAATGCTTTGATTTAGTCATGGTTTAGTTTGGTTCTGACAGACTCGGACGAGTAAACTGAGCTGTGGAGATGTTTTGTTTTAATGAAATGGTCCGACATTACACAAAATTGACTTTTATGAGCTTTAAGCCGTGTTATAATGCCTAATTACCTCCTCAAAAACCTTCACAGAGTTGTTTTGTTTTGTTTTGTCACACACACACGCTTGAGTAACATTTTATTTTTACTTTACATGAGGGATCGCCAAACTGTAGCTCGGGAGTTACCAGTAAACTCTTCCACTACGTTACAAGTAGCTCGTCTGAATTATATGTATTGTACTAAATAATTCAAATGTGATTAATTACCATTGTAAATGTCTCATTTTGAACTCTGTGCACTAATAAATATTTATTGGATAATGGTTTAATGTTTTATAGGCATCTAACTGTACATCTAAGGCTTACCCTTTTATATCTAATCAATTTGATATAAGACTCAGTGTCGATGACGAGGCCCCGCCCCCCTCCCCCCGTACGCTGTCCTGGTTTTGACAAACTCAAATCTGGTCACACTAACCTGTATTCACCTGAGTCATGTCTTTTAATCCGGCAGAAGTTGAACGTATGAGCGCACGAGACCTGTTTTTTTCTTCACTTAGTTTATGCAAATTAGAGATGCAGTTTTAAGTTTTGTTTCTGTGAGATTTGAACAAAACTGAATTAAACACATTATAATGTCAAACGGGCTGATGTGGATCTAGAGTCATTCTGTTTATATGTTCGTAAAGTTGAATTTATTTATGCAGATTAGTAGTGCAGATTAGGGATAGGCATGATTAGTCGATTAATCGATAATTGATCATTAAGAATTTCATCGATTACGTTAATTTTAATCGACAAACTGAATGTATTTTGCTGTGTGTGTCGTGACCAAACAGGTGTGTACATGTGTCTCTGCATCAGAAGGAGCGAGACACAAACAGTGGGTCAGTCTGTAACGAACCGAAGCACAAATGTGGATTTAACGATGATTTGTACAAGAAATTCCACACTTTCCGTTGCGTTGGGACAAGTGTGAGTCCATGTGCACAGTGTATAAAGCAGCACATATGTTTCTGTGTCCAGTGGGAAAAAGTTTTTCCAGGTGAGAGTCGCTCAATGTGGATGACGAGGCCCCGCCCCCCTCCCCCCGTACGCTGTCCTGGTTTTGACAAACGCAAATCTGGTCACACTGACCTGTATTCACCTGAGTCATGTCTTTTAATCCAACAGAAGTTGAACCACATCAACGACACAAGAGCTGGAGTTTTATCTTCACTTAGTTTATGCAAATTAGTGATGTGGTTTTAAGTTTTGTTTCTGTGAGAGTTGAACAAAACTGAATTAAACACATTATTAGGGGTGTGCAAAAATGTCAGAATATCGATATATCGAATCGTTTAATGTGATGATACAGTATCGATATCGTGGGCTGCTGTATCGATGTATCACCAAGAGTATTTTTAGGTGTGTTTTACAAAATTATTTTGTTACAGAGCTACAGTTTTGTTGCTTGTGGAGTGAAAGGAAACTCACTTATGCGACATATTGGACATTTTTACTGTTTTGGTGATTAAAATGTTTGTGTTTCATATGAACTTTGCACAAGAAGTGGATTAACAAAGACTTTTAGTATCACAGCCACGATTTAGACTTTATTTTTTACTGAACCGTATTGAATCGATTTGAAATATATCATATCGAAATCGAAAGTGCGCTGTATCGAGGTATGTATCGTATCATGGCCTGTGTATCGTATCGGCAACTTCTTAATGATATCCAGTTCTACACATTATAATGTCAAACAGGCTGATGTGGCTCTAGAGTCGTTACGGTTTATATGTCGTAAAGTTGAGTTTATTTATGCAGATTAGTGCAGATAGTAATAATAATGATGATAATAACCAATAATCAATCCTCCCGACGATCGATTAAGAAAATTTAATCGATTGTCCATCCCTAACCTCTATGTTTTTTCCTAAAATCTTAAATACAATGATGTTTTTGTGAAATGAAACCTGCACGTTCAGTTACATTGCGAGATGTTGTACTCCTGACAGGGTTTTCCCATCCACATTAAAGGACGGTTTTGTACTGGCAGTATACTTTTGCTTTTGAGGCCGCTCTTTCACATCTGCTTTCTGTGTCCACTTCTCTCTGCGAGAAATGTGAACATGAGCAAAAGGTCCAACCACAGACCATGTGTACTCAGTTTTGTTTCCATTTTTAGAGCCCGAAACACACCATAAATCTACATATAAAAAAAGGTGCCGTTCCTGATTTTGACCCTCTTAAAAAACAGAACTGGTTCATCTTAAACGGTTTGCAGTGGTCCCAAGTTACTCCACACTTACTTTACGCATTCTGGACATCTTAATTATTCACAGCAATGAGTTTAGACAAGCTTTTTACAGTTCAAGAGACAAGTGCGTCATGATGATACAACTAACAATAACTAGCGTGAACTTTCTGGTTATGGGACAATAAAAAAATGTTTCTAATTAGATGCAGACAGTACGTAGCTGAATTATTTTGAGCCGCTTATACAATATAGCTGTACTGGGGCGAGACATATTTTGCTCAAAAACATGGAAATATTCAGGTCCAGGGCCTAAAAGCTCCAGTATTCCAGCCAGTGTAATATAAAAGATGAATGATGTGACAGATCTCAGAGCTCACCTGCTGTCAGCCGCTTTGTATCGGCCGTTTATGAAAATACAAACTGGGCTGGACGGCAGATTTTAATCACAGTTTGGACAATATGTAGAACATGATAAACATAAATCATCTGGAAACACCGTGGTTTATATTACAGCTCTTCTCACCTTTAGTGACACTTGTCTGAGGTGAAAAATGACCATAGTCTCTTATTTCCCCGTCTCCTCCCACTGCGCTGGACCGACCTGCAGTTATTTCAAAAATTCAGACTCCAGGTCGTCAGAAACACTCCAGCAATTTGGACTGGAAGTCTGCGGGGCTGTTTCTACTACTAAAGTCTGGAACAGTCTTCCTGAGGATGTGAGACAGACCGAACCCCGACCCTCTGACAATGTTCAAATAGCTGTGCATGTGACCGAGAGGTTTTTACTCTTTAACTCTTTCCCCCATGAAGACGACATTTGACGACCCCCGTTTCCTTAATGACGACTTTTGAACTCCTCCGCTGTTTCACTAAAGACGTGATTTGACGACCTTTAGAAACGGCTCGGTTTTTCACATTTAAACAGAGACTGTGATCGGTCGGGGCCACTACAACCCACACTAGACTGACCAATAGGATTCAAGGATATGTTTTCGCCGATTTTTTCCGAAGTTAATCGAAATAGTGACGATGGTAGCTTCCGGAAAAAACACAACATGAAACGTGCAATGGAAAGATCGCGACGCTGCGGCGCACAGTTTTAGAAATAATGAGGAGCGGACGTATTTTATGGATGAGTTTAGAGAAAGTGACTTTTATAGATTTCAAAGTGATGATGTTGAAGTTGATTATAAAGTGGAAAACAGCGACAGTGACGGACTTTCGGGGAGAAGGTGAGAATGTCGCTGATGCGTCTGTGTGGAGTCCTGCGATGTCCCAACAAACTATCTGAGCTTTATACTCGATTATGAACCAAAATTGCCCTGAAATCTGGATGTTTCTCAGGCGAATCCTTTAAAATATTTCAGTCTTTTTTTCCAAGATGCGATGTATGACAGAATCACTACAGAATAAACGCTTATGTGGAGCTCTGCACATGAGAAAATAGACAAGAAGACAAATACTGGACACACACTGACGGAGAAGAGTTTTATTATTATATTATTATATTATAATAAGTTAAATTAGTTGAATAAATTAAATGAGTTGAATAAGTTAAATGGAAAAAAATGTATTGGGTGCACACAGGTGAACAACAGGTAAAAACAGGTGAACACTTGGCTTACTGTATCTGGTGATATGAAATCTGTTTAAATACTTTGACAAAGTATATATATATATATTTTTTTATGAATATAGTACTAGAACATGCAGATATCAGATGCTGAATGTAGTTTTTTGTTTTCGATTTTGCACCTGACCAGGTAAACTCTCATTTTCAGTGAGCTGTTATAAACCTATAAATGAGTTGAATCACATTTAAACATCCATAAATGAAGAGTTCAGAGTCTAAGGTTTCCAGAGATACAAATATGTCTGTGTTACAATGAAGTTCATGAGTGTAAAAATAATTTATAATCACTCGTGGAAGTCTGTTTTCTTTTATGCAGTTATGCTCTATGGGTAGAACTAGTAACATATGTATGGGTTGTTCCTAGTCGGCGTCCAGGGGGGAAAGAGTTAAATGTTTATTTCACGATGATTGTTTGTTTTTTCTTTTCTGTACATTGTGATTTGAATGTCTTTCTTATTTTGTAAAGCACACTGTGTAACTTTGTAGCCTAAAAATTAAGTAAACTACTTTTTTTTTTTTTTTCATTTGGATGTTTTATTGATGTTTTATTCCTCTGAAAACACAGAAAACTGGGTCTTGACTCTGACTGTGCTTGCATCTCTGCCTGGAGGGGGCCCTCTTCCTGCTTGTTTCCATGGAAATGTTGTTCCTTTGGTTATAATGTTCCACAGTAGGGCTGGGTATCATTAAGAAGTTGCCGATACGATACATATCTCGATACACAGGCCATGATACGATACATATGTCGATACAGAGCACTTTCAGTTCGATACGATATATTTCAAGTCGATTCAGTATGGTTCAGTAAAACATAAAGGCTAAATCATGTCTGTGATACTAAAAGTCTTTGTTAAACCACTTCTTCTTGTGTAAAGTTCATATGAAACACAAACATTTTAATCCTCAAACTGTAAAAATGTCAAATGTGTCACATAAACGACTTTTCTTCCACTGAACAAACAACAAAACTGTTGCACTGTAATAAAATAATTTGTAAAACACACCTAAAAATACTCTTGGTGATATATCGATACAGAAGCCCACGATATCGATACTGTATCATCACATTAAACGATACGATATATTGATATTCTGAAATTTTTGCACACCCTTATTCCACAGTATGGCATAAAACAAATCTATCTCCATGTAGAATAGCGCTGTGTAAAAATACAGAAATATCAATATATCATATTGTTTCCAGTGATGATACAGTATCAGTATTGTGGGCTGCTGGATCGATATATCGCCAAGAGTATTTTTTGGTGAATTTTACTAGACAGAGCTACAGTTCTCTTGTTTGTGGAAGGTAGGGGTGTGCAAAAACATCAGAATATCGATATATTGTATCGTTTAATGTGATGATACAGTATCGATATCGTGGGCTGCCGTATCGATGTATCACCAAGAGTATTTTTACGTGTGTTTTACTAAATTATTTTGTTACAGTGCTACAGTTTTGTTGCTTGTGGAGTGAAAGGAAACTCATTTATGAAACACATTTGACATTTTTACTGTTTTGACTTTTAAAATGTTTGTGTTTCATATGAACTTTGCACAAGAAGTAGTTTAACAAACACTTTTAGTATCACAGCCATGATTTAGCCTTTATTTTTTATTGAACTGTATTGAATCGATTTGAAATATATCATATCGAATCGAAAGTGCACTGTATGGAGATATGTATCGTATCGTGGCCTGTGTATCGAGGTATGTATCGTATCGGCAACTTCTTAATCATACCCAGCCCTAGTGGAAGGAAACTTTTTATGCGACACATTTGACATTTTCACTGTTTGATTGGTGGTTTAACAAAGACTTTTAGTATCACAGACATGATTTAGCCATCATATTTTATCGAACTGTATCAAATCGATTTGAAATATATCGTATCCGATCAAAAGTGCACTGTGTCGACATATGTATCGTATCGTGGCCTGTGTATCGAGGTATGTATCGTATCGGCGACTTCTTCATGACACCCAGCTCTAATGTAGAATGTTCAGAAGTATGGTTTTAACTTTCTATTTCTATTGGAACATGCAGGTGACAAGCCATATCCAGAAAGTTACATACTGTAGCTTTAACAACATGGTACTTTTAGACATTTAACTCCTACTTAAGCTCAGAGGGACAGTCAATGCCCTCTGAGTTATTCACTGTACAAATCTCCTAAAAGCCCATCCCATTATAAACACTCTGATTTGCGTTTTCCTTCGGGCCTCCTCCACACTCCCGACCCTCACACACACCGAGAGCACAGGAATTATGAATGTCCACTCTGAGCAAAGTCAAAACACAGCCAGACGGGTCAGATCACATCGATCATCGCAAGAATTAACGATCGATTATCGATTAATCATCAACGTTTTTATATTAAAATGATCATCATTATTATTACTATCTGCACTAATCTGCATAAATAAATTCAACTTTACGACATATAAACCGTAACGACTCTAGAGTCACATCAGCTGTTTGACATTATAATGTGTTTAATTCAGTTTTGTTCAAATCTCACAGAAACAAAACTTAAAACCACATCACTAATTTGCATAAAGTCAGTGAAGATAAAACTCCAGCTCTTGTGTCGCTGATGTGGTTCAACTTCTGTCGGATTAAAAGACATGACACAGGTTAGTGTGATCTTATTTGCGTTTGTCAAAACCAGGACAGCGTACGGGGGGAGGGAGGTGGGGACTCGTCATCCACATTGAGCGACTCTCACCTGGAAAAACTTTTTCCCACTGGACACAGAAACATATGTGCTGCTTTATACACTGTGCACATGGACTCACACTTGTCCCAACGCAACGGAAAGTGTGGAATTTCTTGTACAAATCATCGTTAAATCCACATTTGTGCTTCGGTTCGTTACAGACTGACCCACTGTTTGTGTCTCGCTCCTTCTGATGCAGAGACACATGTACACACCTGTTTGGTCACACTACACACACAAACATACATTCGGTTTGTCGATTTATAATTAAAATCGATGAAATTCTTAATGATCAATTATCGATTATCGACTAATCATTCCCATCCCTAATAACTACACCTTATTTAGCCTTAATAAAGCATGAACAAAGACTTAATTAATAATGATTCACGCTTAGTAACTACTTAATTACTACCAGAATTAGCACTTCACTTACACTTAATTTGCCTGTGCTGTAAATAGTAACTCAATACTTCTTAATTACTCATGAACTAACCATTTGCATGTTTACAAATACATATTTAAGTTCACATTTGAGCATTTATTAATGATTAGTAAACTATGAGAGAATAATTTACTAATAATGCAATGCAATGATCATTCAGGCAGCTGTTATCTGTTAGTTAAGTCTTTCTGAGAGTTTTTCTAAAGTGAAGACTAATTATGTTTTATTAAGCATTTGTTAAGGTTGGTCAAATTCCAGAGAAACAATAATGCATTACTAGTAAATCATTATCTCTCATGGCTTATTAATCATTAATAAATGCACAAATTTGTACTTAAATATACATTTACAAATGGTTAGTTCATGAGTAATTAAGAAGTATTGAGTTACTATTTACAGCACAGGCGAATTAAGTGCAAGTTAAGTGCTAATTCAGGTAGTAATTAAGTTGTTACTAAGCGTGAATCATTATTAATTAAGTCTTTGTTCATGCTTTATTAAGGCTAAATAAGGTGTAGTTATTATAAAGTGTTACCCAAAATCCCTCTGTCGTGTTTATGGAAGTCTAAAGTACAGAGTGAGCAGCTTTTACACAGACTAAAACCCCGGGGAGAGACAGGGAGGGCATCTGACACACTGGTACATTTCAGGACATGTTTGTTGAGGTCTGAGATACGGGATAAGGGCTGTTACACGGAATAAGACCTCGGGGAGATACATTTGGTTCACCGCAGAGGACAAAATATTAACTCAATAAGTGGATCCATATTTGTCTGATTCCATCTATCAGACGAGCGAGCGCCTTTTGGTTTTGGTTTGGTGTAAACGCCGGGCCCTGGCGCAGCTCGGCCTCGGGTTTGTGCGGCAGACGGGAGGGAGGAAGCGGTCCGATTGTTGTCATTCCACAGATGATTGTTCTGCATTCTTGTCAAACGCGTCACCGAAGGAGGCAACCCAGAATCACAACTACAGCCACAAGGTGTGTTCACAAGAGGAGCAATGAAGCACGGAGGCGAGCGCTGTCACGATACCAACATTCCAAACGCAATTTCGATAATAAGGAATAGACTCGATACTCAATACCGATCCTGATACATAGGAAGCTCTTTCTTCAGACAATGGAATGTGATTTTCAGCATTAACCCTCTCCAGGCAGACGTTGCAGATTTACAACAGCTAAATTCCAATTACCTACTTACTCCACATCCATATTTTATGAGCTTTTTTTTAACTCAGGAGCCTTTTCTCCCATCCGTGCTGATAAACGTGGACGATACAGACTGTGCAAGAATGACTACACGCAAACTGCCAGAAGTGCAAAGTACTTTTTTTGTTCACAAAGGATAAAAAAGTCAGGATTGTATATTACTGCCCCATATTATAATTTTCCCCAAATATCAGATTTTTCCTGATACTAAAAAATAATTTGAGCCTGAGAGGGTTAAAAGGTGCATTGTGTAACTTTTCTCAGAGAGTGCGTCATCTGCTTGTTTCGATGGACATGTCATTGAGCTGCCCGGAATGCTCCACAGTATGACTTTAAACAGCTTACAGTTGGTTTTACGGCTCAGAAATACCTAGAAAAACAGGCGTTCTGTCTGTGAGCGGGCTTGTCTCTCCACAGATCTTTATTTATTTATTTATTTGAAAAGGGACAATGCACATTAATCAACATCAAAACAATGTAAATGTGCAACTGCAATGGGCGTCTTAATATCGCGGTGATTTATTTTGCGGTTATTGCGACAGCCAGTGCAGGGCTGCGCATGAGTGAATCTGCGCAATTTGTGTGTGTTTACAGTCGGCCACCGCATGTGCAGCTACAGGAGGCTCGACTCTTTAATATTCACAAGGGAACTCGTTCGGGATTGAGGGGGGCAGTGTTTCCCGCAGCGCTTTATACTTAGGGCGGTGGCCTTGACAACAACTGCCCCCCACATTGACTAGGTCCCTCCAAACCACGTGAATCCTCGCCAAACTACGGTCGTTACGCTCCGGACGTTCACTCACTTTCCCAAGCAAAATGGTATTTTCAGCCCCCGGGGACGTTGTATCTGTCAGCAGATCTGCACTTACACCAGACAATGTGGATAAGTTGGTTTTTCTGGTCAGAAATATGAAAATTTAGTAAAACTTTCTGCTGAACTGTTAGTGTTGTGCTTTACTTTTTGAAAAGTTTTGTTTACAGTTTACAAAGAATGTATTTTTAAGAATATTTCACACATTTGTTGCTTATTTGAGAATATTTAATTTCACTTATTAGTATTACCAAGCAGCACTTTGCATTTATTTTATTTTCCTGTTTGTTTAATGTTAAAAGAAATTGTTGGTTTAATAAACGCACAAATGGTTTTGCAATTTGTTCCCATATTGTACTGAAAATTAACAGAATCGTGATCTCAGAACCAAGGTGCGTACCAAACGGTGATTTCTGTGTCCCGTTACATCCCTCGCGATTCCAGACAAAGCAAAAACATCTTCATGGAGAAAAGCGTTTGATGGATCCTAAACCAAAATGTTACACAATGAATCTTAAAAACAGCAGTACTTTCTTTTCATTTCATTTCATTCTCAAGATCTTTCTAAAGACATGCAGGAAAGGTTCAGTTCTGTAATTCCGTCACATAATAGTTGTTTTGCGGTGCGTTTCCCAGCATGCCTTTCTGGTCCGTGCACCGCAGCTCTGGAGCCTCGGGGACATTCAGACTGTCTCTGCACTGACAGCTTTGCCTTCAGGTGGAGGGCTTAGAAAATGTTTGTGTAACCTGAAAATATGACACGTGAGTCACGATAAATTTGTCTTCAATGTAACACAACACCTACACTTCACCTGCACCACACTGAGGCGCAAACACGACCAAGAGCTGAAAACAAAACTACCAAAAAACGGATTACTTTCCATGACGCTAAAAATGATGCTTAAGATGGATTGTTGAGATGTTAATGCTTTGTCTGGAATGTTTCACAGTATGGCATTAATCCTTTCTGTCTTCCAAACTAGAGCCCGACCGATATGGATTTTGTTGTTGCCGATATGAAACCAATATAATGGGAGTTGGAGCTGCCGATATAATCGCCGATATGTTTAGTGATGTAAATATTCACTGTAAATGTTGAATTATTTAAAAAAAACTTAGGTTTGGCTCTGGTGGATTTTAAACTGGGTTTATTTAGGCAACATTTATTGTTATTCTGCCTCTTTACATCATATGTCATAAGACTAAAGCAGGTCTAAAGCAGGGCTAAACCAGAACTGAACCAGGACTGAAAAAGGACTAAAACAGGACTGAACCAGAACTGAGTGTCGGGACTCTATCTCTCTCTGTCTCTCGACGCCAAGATTAGTCCTGGTTTATTCATTTTATGCTGAATATATAAATATGCAAGTTTTTTTACCCTATGCACACGCAGATTTTTTGAAAGTTTAATTTTTAGCCGCTGTCAAAGTCCCACGAGTCTGCACACGACGTGAAGAGAAAAAAGTGAGAGAAAGAGAAAACACGGCTCCCAATAAGGATCAGGCTCCTGTCGTTCATGTCAAAGAGCCGGATCTAAGAGCCGCTTCGTTCGCGACCGACTCATCACTACTAGCGAGTAAATAAACAATCGCTATTAGCCTTTAGCCGTAAATGCTGCGCGCCGCGGTAATTAATTATATGCACAAATTTCATCATTCACACGTCTATTCACAGCTCATTTACATCAATGCAGGTTCAGTAACAAATATACGGCCAATATAATCACTTTACAATAGACCAATAGAAAACAGCCTGTTTATGTGTGAGAGACACAGCAGATAATCACTAACCAATCAGAACGAACCAAAACCAGCTTCAAAGTCGACATATTTCCAACACTCAGCGTCACACAGGCTCCTCCCACATCACAAGTCTGAACTAATAAATGTCCTTTTAATCCAGACTCAAACCGATTGTCCTTAAAAAGAAAATAATCTCAGTGTTGCACATGGATCTATGTCTGCGGGTGTAAACAAACACACATGACTCTGTGGTGTGTTCAGGGACAGTACGGACTCACACACTGACAAATGACTGCACAGATAAATACTGATGTGGAGCCACATATTTGGACATTTATCTGTCTGTAAATTGGATTAAATAAACATAATGTAGAGAGTCTAAGCTTTATAACGAGGTATAACATGCCCACGTGAAATATCGGCCCCTATCAGCAAGTATATCGGCTGATAATACCAGTCAACCGATATATCGGTCGGGCTCTATTCCAAACCAGAGACCAAACCAGACCAGGTTATAGGTCAGATCTGTGGAGAGGCGACCCGCTTACACTCAGAATCCCTGTTTTTCTAAGGATTTTTGGGCTCTAAAACCACCTGTGACTGAATAAACGTAAAGTAGAGCTCTTTAATGTCATACTGTGGAACATTCCAGGCAAAGAAATGACATTTCCGTAGAAACGAGCGGGTAACGGCCGTTCCACCCGACAAGTTACACAATGCAGCTTTAACATAAGTTTACTGGTGGAGTGTTCGCAGCCTCCTTGATTCCAGGGAAATGTTGTGAACTAAACCAGGAAACAGGACTAAAACAGGATTAACCAGGAAAGATTTAAAATGAAGTCAGAACTAAACCAGGACAAAGACAAAGATGGAGCTAAAACCAGGACCAAACCAGAAAAGAATCAGAGCTAAACCAGGATTTAATCAGAACTAAACCACATTTTATACGAGATTAAATTTGAACTTATAATGTAACTACACCTAGACCGAAGCAGGACTAGACCAGGACCAAACCAGGACCAAACCAGAACCAAACCAAGGCCAAAACCAAAATCTAATAAGGAAATCAGGATCTATCCAGGAACAAACTGAAAAACCACAGCCAGAACTAAACCGGGATTTAACCAGGACCAAAGAAAGAAAAAAACAGGACCAAATTACAACTAAATTAGGATATATCCAGGACTAAACCAGGACTAATCCAGGACTAATCCAGGACTAATCCAGGACTAAACCAAAATGTAACCAGGACTAAACCAGGATTTATCCAAGATCAAATTGGAACTAAGGACCAAGACCAAGGACCAAACCAGGACAAAGCCAGGACTGAACCAGGACTAAACCAGGACTAAAACAGGATTAAGCCAAGATCAAATTGGAACTAAGGACCAGGACCAAGGACCAAACCAGAACTAAACTAGGACAAAACCAAGACTAAACTAAGACTAAACCAAGACTAAACCAAGACTAATCCAGGACTAATCCAGGACTAATCCAGGACTAAACCAAAATGTAACTAGGACCAAACCAGAATTTATCCAAGATCAAATTGGAACTAAGGACCAGGACCAAGGACCAAACCAGGACTAAACCAAGACTAATCCAGGACTAAACCAGGACTGAACCAGGACTGAACCAGGACTAAACCAGGACTGAACCAGGACTAAACCAGGACTAAACCAAGACTAATCCAGGACTGAACCAGGACTGAACCAGGACTGAACCAGGACTAATCCAGGACTGAACCAGGACTGAACCAGGACTGAACCAGGACTGAACCAAGACTAATCCAGGACTGAACCAGGACTGAACCAGGACTAAACCAAGACTAATCCAGGACTGAACCAGGACTGAACCAGGACTGAACCAGGACTGAACCAGGACTAAACCAAGACTAATCCAGGACTAAACCAGGACTGAACCAGGACTGAACCAGGACTGAACCAGGACTGAACCAGGACTAAACCAAGACTAATCCAGGACTGAACCAGGACTGAACCAGGACTGAACCAGGACTGAACCAGGACTGAACCAGGACTGAACCAGGACCAGGACTAACCAGGAACCAGGACTGAACCAGGACTGAACCAGGACTGAACCAGGACTGAACCAGGACTGAACCTGAACCAGGACTGAACCAGGACTGAACCAGGACTAAACCAAGACTGAACCAGGACTGAACCAGGACTGAACCAGGACTGAACCAGGACATCTGCATCTCGTTCATCTCCTCATGTGTAACTGTTGGAAATACAAGTTTCCAGCAGCAAAGGGGCGAGACGTTGTTATTGTCAACGCAGCAGCTCGACTCTTTTCATTCAAAGGGTGGTCCAGAGATGTACAGGAAGCTCCCGGACCATAATGTCCCCGCACTTTTCTTTTCAAACAGACATTTGTCAGACCCTCCAAACAAAAGAACAATACGGCGGCACTGGCTGGTCCAGGGGTTGATGACACACGGTTATATCAGACATTATTTTTAGAAACACACAAATTAAGATACAATGGAGACCAAAACGAACTGGAAAGCATTTTGTATTTCTTGTCAACGCGCCCCAAAACACAGACGCCATGAATCATTTGCAAACCGTTGAGTAATTTGGGCAGTAATTGTTTAGGTTTCATTTGCTGTTTCACTGCACGTTCTCCCTCGTACAGCATCGTCCCAGCATCACTAGGCCCATGATGAGAACTTTCTGGAGGTTAACGGAAATTTGTCCTCTGTGTCTTGACCCGTCCTTCGCAGTCATGTGACCTGTTGTGCACGTTAAAACTAGGACTAAACTAGAGCTGAACCCCGACTGAACCAGGATTAAACCAGGTCTAAACCGAGGACTGAACCGAGGACTAAACCAGGCCTAAACTAGGACTAAACCAGAGCTGAACCCCGACTGAACCAGGATTAAACCAGGTCTAAACCGAGGACTGAACCGAGGACTAAACCAGGCCTAAACTAGGACTAAACCAGAGCTGAACCCCGACTGAACCAGGATTAAACCAGGTCTAAACCGAGGACTGAACCAGGACTAAACCAGGACTAAACTAGGCCTAAACTAGGACTAAACCAGAGCTGAACCCCGACTGAACCAGGATTAAACCAGGTCTAAACCGAGGACTAAACCGAGGACTAAACCAGGCCTAAACTAGGACTAAACCAGAGCTGAACCCCGACTGAACCAGGATTAAACCAGGTCTAAACCGAGGACTGAACCAGGACTAAACCAGGACTAAACTAGGCCTAAACTAGGACTAAACCAGAGCTGAACCCCGACTGAACCAGGATTAAACCAGGTCTAAACCGAGGACTAAACCGAGACTAAACAGGCCTAAACTAGGACTAACCAGAGCTGAACCCCGACTGAACCAGGATTAAACCAGGTCTAAACCGAGGACTGAACCAGGACTAAACCAGGACTAAACTAGGCCTAAACTAGGACTAAACCAGAGCTGAACCCCGACTGAACCAGGATTAAACCAGGTCTAAACCGAGGACTAAACCGAGGACTAAACCAGGCCTAAACTAGGACTAAACCAGAGCTGAACCCCGACTGAACCAGGATTAAACCAGGTCTAAACCGAGGACTGAACCAGGACTAAACCAGGACTAAACTAGGCCTAAACTAGGACTAAACCAGAGCTGAACCCCGACTGAACCAGGATTAAACCAGGTCTAAACCGAGGACTAAACCAGGACTAAACTAGGCCTAAACTAGGACTAAACCAGAGCTGAACCCCAACTGAACCAGGATTAAACCAGGTCTAAACCAAGGACTAAACCGAGGACTAAACCAGGACTAAACTAGGTCTAAACTAGGACTAAACCAGAGCTGAACCAGGATTAAACCAGGTCTAAACCGAGGACTGAACAGAGAACTAAACCAGGACTAAACTAGGCCTAAACTAGGACTAAACCAGAGCTGAACCCCGACTGAACCAGGATTAAACCAGGTCTAAACCGAGGACTGAACCAGGACTAAACCAGGACTAAACTAGGTCTAAACTAGGACTAAACCAGGACTAAAACAGAGCTGAACCCGGACTGAACCAGGATTGAACCAAGACTAAACTAGGTCTAAACCGAGGACTGAACCGAGGACGAAACCAGGACTAAACTAGGTCTAAACTACATCTAAACCAGAGCTGAAACTGGACTGAACCAGGATTAAACCAGGTCTAAATCAGGACTGAACCAGGACTAAACTAGGTCTAAACCGAGGACTGAGCCGAGGACGAAACCAGGACTAAACTAGGCCTAAACTAGGACTAAACCAGAGCTGAACCTGGACTGAACCAGTTTATTGATCATTGAGAGGATTAGGGGCAAAAATATCGGAATATCGATATATCATATCGTTTAATGTGATGATACAGTATCGATATCGTGGGCTGCTGTATCGATATATCACCAAGAGTATTTGTAGGTGTGTTTTACTAAATTATTTTGTTACACAGCTACAGTTTTGTTTCTTGGGGAGTGAAAGGAAACTCATTTATTCAACACATTTGACATTTTCACTGTTTTGATGATTAAAATGTTTGTGTTTCATATGAACTTTGCACAAGAAGTGGTTTAACAAAGACTTTTAGTATCACAGCCACGATTTAGACTTTATTTTTTATTGAACCGTATCGAATCGATTTGAAATATATCATATCGAATCGAAAGTGCGCTGTATCGAGATATGTATCGTATCGTGGCCTGTGTATCGAGGTATGTATCGTATCGGAAACTTCTCAAAGATACCCAGCCCGAGAGAGGATGTATTTGAACTTTTATTCCATGGTCATTATTTTAGTTGAAATTGGTCTCAAAATGTCAATATTATCGTTTATCGCAATGAATTCTTGGTCAATTAATCATCCGGCAAATTTTGTTATCGTTACAGGCCTACAGGTGATTGCACTGCTTTATATTCTGTCTGTTGCGTATCTGATGTTTGCACCTTGCACTTCATACTCAAGGAAATTTCTCCTGGTGGACAATAAAGTTTATCTTATCTTAATCTTTTGCAAGGGAGCGCTACAATTCTTGCACAGGGTCAGTGCGGCAGTAAGACCGGGAAAGTGACATTTACTTGTTTTGAATGAGACATGAGTGACGGCCGGTGGAATCACACTCAAGAGGGAGACATCTTTAAAGGTTGTACAGAGGATTTTCCAAGGAACGGGAAATCCAGTGACTGTTTGTCCTTTTTCAAATGTTGCGCATGTGTGAAACCACCCCCCCTCCCCTACAGCTCCAGACGTAGAAACGCCTCCTCCTCCTTACGCCAGAAACAGGTTTGTTTCTAGAAAACAAATACTCATCGCTGCACATGACTTGTAAACAACTAACTACAGTGTTGGTTAGGCAAGGCGGAGAAGTGAGGAGCAGGGGGAGGGGGTGCGCGGAGATTCCGTGCGTGGAGAAGTGATGAGCAGGGAGAAGAGCGAAACTCGGAGCGAGGAGAGGAGCAGATAAGAGTGCGCGGAGATTCAGTGCGAATGAAGCTACTACTACAACACGCAGCAGCAAGCGGACTCTTTCTTTGCATTGAAAATTACGTTTTCAGACATAGGATATTGCATTCGTGTCCTGAAAAACGTTTGTCTCGCTCTTGGAAATAAAGTACGTTTTCATAATAAGCAGAAGTTTCCTGTCCAGGAGTAATTTGTGGACCAGTGCGTCAGTCTTTAGACCCTGCGTCTGCTTCAGTCGCGCCATCGCTGGAATGAATCTCCAAGAATCACCTTAGTTTGGCTTCGCTGCTTTTCCCCTTGTCTTCTTCTTTCAGCGACCTCAAAAACGGACTTTCTTTTGCGGCGAACTGCTCCTGGATTCTTGTCGTCATTGCAACAAACTTTGTGCGAACTGCGAGGAAGATGTAGGTCAAAAAAGCCTCTAAGAACTGTTGCGTTGGTGGAGTAAACAGCGTCTGTGCGTCTGTGGACTGCGTGACAGACGTACGTAAACCACGTAATGACAGCGCACAGGCAAGTCAGTTACACTAGAAACGTAGGGAGTTTGATTGACAGCCTATCAGCTCACAGATAACGAGGCAGTGTCGTTATCTATTGGCAAATGTTTATCTGGCCCCACCACGTCCAGAGTTGATGAATTTTTATTGGTCATCATAATTTTTGGTCATCATAATTACAAGGCTACTGCATCTCTATAATCTATCACTGACAATTTGAAACAAAAAAAATCCTCCATACAACCTTTAAGAGAACCGAATAACGATCCGGTGTGAAGACCTGTGTGCTGATGCTCCGCTCGACTCGCTCAAGTCCTGTGGCCGACAGAAACGCAGCACTAATCCAAATCGTTTGATATTTGTCGTTTTCCTCATGAAGGTTCAAACTCAAACAACTCTTTCACGTTTTAAATGGACAGTTAAAGACAGTTTTTCACAGGGGAGAATGTGAAATGTTTGGTTTTACTTGTGTGGACAGGTTCAGCAACTTGAAGTATTTCAGACATTCAAAAGGCCAAATGAAACGGACATAACTCATCCCAGCTCCAAGACAAGATTTAATGGACAGTTTTGCTACTCTGCATTTTACCACAGGTGGGGAGTGAGCAGGAGCTGTACTCAAGAATCAAGTTATTTCACAAGAATATTACTCAAATATTCAGTACAGCAGTGACCCAGGAAATGACTCACACAAAGATAAATAAGTGATAAAGAAGTATTATGGGAAAGTAGTGTTCAAGAGTACTTGTCTACACATAAAAGTCATGTGACAAATCATTTCATATTGTCAACATAAAGTATAGTCAAGTAAAGTCACTTGTAGACTTACAGCGGGAAGAAGAAGCACATTATACTCCAGTGAGAGTACTCTTACACTGTATAGTAAGAACAAAAGTATAGGATCTGAAAACTACTCTGAGTTGGCCAATAGAGGCTTTGCACCGTCATGTGACCCCTATAGCAACGGTACCTACGCCGCCATGACACTGGACACACTATGTCAATGACTTCAGCAGCATCGGAGAAACATGGGCAGGTTTTGTTGTGTATTTGGTTGTTCTAGACGCTCTGAAAGGGATAAAACGATTTGTTTCTTCACTGTTCCTCTGGAAATGACTCATCAGGATCAAACAAGGGAATTATCGGAAAAAGACGGGAATTATGTCTAGAGAACATAAACCGCGAAGAGATTTCCTGTGGTACCATCAAGACACACTCACGTCACTTTCATCAAGGTATTTGCTATTTAAATTGTTTCATAGTTTATTTAATGAGAGAAGCACATTTACTGAACTAAAATGTAAAAAGAAAACATTTGCAGTGTGAGTGGCAGTAGAAACTGGATCTTCCAGGACATATAAACATGTCACTCGTCGTAGGACCCATGTTTTCTTCATTGCCTTACTTATCCACAACTTTGTCTTCTAGAATTAATCGCTTTTTGTGAGCGGATCTTTGTAATGTTCGTGAGGATCTTTTCATGGTCGATTCTTTCGAGGTTCGGCTCACAGACTCTTCGACTCGTGCGTCATGTTGATCACAGGAGCCCAGTGTGGGTTCGTTGAATCGTAAACTAGTGCGGGTTTTCCTGGATAAATTAATTACATTTTAGTTCAGTAAATGTGCTTCTTTCATTAAATAAGCTATGAAACAATTTAAATAGCAAATACCTTGATGAAACTTTGGGTATCTTGATGGTACAATAGGAAATCTCTTCGCGGTTTATTTTTGCTATAATCTGCATCTTTTTTTCGATAATTCCATTGTTTGATCTTGATGAGTAATTTCCAGAGGAACAGTGAAGAAACAAATCGTTTTATCCCTTTCAGAGTGTCTAGAACAACCAAATACACAACAAAACCTGCCCATGTTTCTCCGATGCTGCTGAAGTCAATGACATAGTGTTGCTATAGGGGTCACGTGACGGTGCAAAGCCTCTATATATCGGACCAATATCTTGTTTTGGTCGACCTGTAGCCTAAAGAGCAGACAAAGCTTTATTTAAACACTGTAGTGCAAAGAGATAAGTGTACAAACACTGACTACACCGCTCCATGAACAGTTTGTGGTGAGAAAAAAAAAAAAAAAGGGCAGTAAGAGTTTGTAGTAAATTGAAATGACATAATTTTGGCCCAAAAATATCCACAGATCTTATCGGTCATTGGTTTCTCTGAATTCTAAACAATTGGTATTGGAATCAGACATAAAAAAATAACATACTGGTTAACAGGCGAGTTTCATTGTTGACAAAAGCGCGCGTTGCATGCTGGGAATTATTTTGGTCGGCGGCAAGAAACACAAATTCAACATGACGGACGGAGCGAGAAAGCACGTAAAGGGTATTGATCCCGGTTATTTATCCACTCTAACGGCAGACGGACCCAAGACCATTTGACCAGAAATTGGTCATAAACATCGACGGACGACAAATCACCCTTTTCAACCCCGACAAAAGGTGGACCAAACCACATTTCTGGTCAGAATCACACCAACTACCTGGACAAATATTCACTTGGGCGAAATCATCCACAATGACTTGGTGGAAACTCCTGGGCCATTCACAGCAGAAAAGATGAAAACCTCCAAGAGTCTCGATGTGTTGTTGAACTTGTTGGGAGTCCAGGGTTTGTTAGGATCTTCTACGTTGCAGATGTTTGAAAGCCGTTTAATTCACCGTTAGTGGTTCTTTTCACTCAGAATATGAAAAAGACATTTTCCTTCTTCCGTGCTCCTATTTGTGCATCCGATAATGCAGCAGGAATTTACCATTATCGGGGATAAATACACGAGGTTACACACTGTGTTTGACGCTACCGTGTTTCTTGCCTCCGACCAAAATATTTCCCAGCAGCAACGCGGGCTTTTAATAACAATGACGTCAGCTGAAACTCGCCTATAGGAGTGTGCAAAAATATCAAAATATCGATATATATCGTATTGTTTAATGTGATGATACAGTATCGAGATCGAGGGCTGCTGTATCGCTATATCGCCAAGTGTATTTTTTGGTATATTTTACTCAATTATTTTGTTACAGCGCGACAGTTTTGTTGCTTGTTCAGAGGAAGGAAACTCATTGATGTGACACATTTGACATTTTCACTGTTTTGATGAGTAAAATGTTTGTGTTTCATATGAACTTTGCACAAGAAGTGGTTTAACAAAGACTTTTAGTATCACAGACATGATTTAGTCTTTATTTTTATTCAAACATATCGCATCAATTTGAAATATATCGAATCAAAAGTGCACTGTATCGAGGTAAGTATCGTATCGTGGCCTTTGTATCGAGGTATGTATCGATATCGTGGCCTTTGTATCGAGGTATGTATCGTATCGTGGCCTTTGTATCGAGGTATGTATCGTATCGTGGCCTTTGTATCGAGGTATGTATCGTATCGTGGCCTTTTGTATCGAGGTATGTATCGTATCGTGGCCTTTGTATCGAGGTATGTATCGTATCGTGGCCTTTGTATCGAGGTATGTGTCGTATCGTGGCCTTTGTATCGAGGTATGTATCGTATCGTGGCCTTTGTATCGAGGTATGTATCGTATCGTGGCCTTTGTATCGAGGTATGTGTCGTATCGTGGCCTTTGTATCGAGGTATGTGTCGTATCGTGGCCTTTGTATCGAGGTATGTGTCGTATCGTGGCCTTTGTATCGAGGTATGTATCGTATCGTGGCCTTTGTATCGAAGTATGTATCGTATCGTGGCCGATGTATCGAGGTATGTATCGTATCGCGGCCTTTGTATCGAGGTATGTATCATATCGCAGCCTTTGTATCGAAGTATGTATCATATCGCGGCCTTTGTATCGAGGTATGTATCGTATCGTGGCCTTTGTATCGAGGTATGTATCGTATCGCGGCCTTTGTAGCGAGGTATGTATCGTATCGGCAACTTCTTAATCGTATCCGGCTCTACTGGTTAATCTCTTTAACTGAGCACTATCCACTTCTGCATTTGACTACATTTGCATGCAGAGATTGTGTCCAAATCCATGAATAAAACACATCTAGGAATTATTTAAACAAACCTTTTTCTTTTTTTTTTTTTAATAAAGTTCAGACTAATCCCTGGACAGATCCTTGTAAACGTAGCTGCAGCCACCTGGAACAGCTTGGTGTGCTTTTAAGAAACGTTACTGAGGTGGTCCAGAACATTATACCATTACATCTCCAACATTACATTACAGCGCGTGTCCAGACACATTGAATAGAGTGACTCCGCTGAAGCTGACTCGACACTTCTGAAGGACTGGAAAAGAAACAGAATATAAACTTAATCCCAGTGGGCTGTTAAACAGGTGTGTCTCGGTCTGAAATGTGTCTGAACGCTGCCAAAAAATACAACAGTCGCTCCAGATTTGAATAGAAACACGTGAAAGCTGCACTCCCCAGAACAAGAGGAAGAAGACTGGACCAGGACTAACTCACCACGGCGCTTCGTAAAGAGACAAACGTAAATTAGTATGGATTAGTCTGTCACATGAAGAGTGGATCAAAGTGTTTCGATATTGATACAAAGGAACAAACTAAACATTCAATACTGATTCTGTTTTGGTTTTTTTTACATTAAAGCATAGTACTTTCTTTACCAACAAATTCTCATGACCCTCTCATGACCAGACAAAATGGGCTGAAAAATCCCAAAAACTATTTTGTTTGGTAAAACTTTATTTAAACAAGATATTTCAAGGTTTTTAGTGCAGGTAAAACTGGATCACCAAGGAAAATGGAAGGAGATGGACTGTTGTATCTAGGGATGGGCATGATTAGTCGATTAATCGATAATTGATCATTAAGAATTTCATAGATTACGTTAATTTTAATCGACAAACCGAATGTAGGTTGCTGTGTGTAGTGTGACCAAACAGGTGTGTACATGTGTCTCTCTGCATCAGCAGGAGCGAGACACAAACAGTGGGTCAGTCTGTAACGAACCGAAGCACAAATGTGGATTTAACCAGGATTTGTAAAAGAAATTCCACACTTTCCGTTGCGTTGGGACAAGTGTGAGTCCATGTGCACAGTGGATAAAGCAGCACATATGTTTCTGTGTCCAGTGGGGAAAAAGTTTTTCCAGGTGAGAGTCGCTCAATGTGGATGACGAGGCCCCGCCCCCCTCCCCCCGTACGCTGTCCTGGTTTTGACAAACGCAAATATGTTCACACTAACCTGTATTCACCTGAGTCATGTCTTTTAATCCGACAGAAACTGAACCACATCAGCGACACAAGAGCTGTAGTTTTATCTTCGCTGAGTTTATGCAAATTAGTGATGCGGTTTTAAGTTTTGTTTCTGTGAGAGTTGAACAAAACTGAATTAAACACATTATAATGTCAAACGGGCTGATGTGGATCTAGAGTCGTTACGGTTTATATGTCGTAAAGTTGAATTTATTTATGCAGATTAGTGCAGATAGTAATAATAATGATCATTTTAATATAAAAACGTTAATGATTAATTGATAATCGATCGTTAATTCTTCCTACGATCGATTAAGAAAATTTCATTGAATGCCCATCCCTAGTTGTATCTGTTGGTGACATTATTGGCTTTTAACCTGAGTCCGGTCACTGGTGAATCTCCCAGTGTTCTGATGGGCATGATTGACAGGTGTATTAGCCAATCAGGGACATACATGGTCTTTCTCTATATGGCTAATTATACAAGAGAAAAAAAAAAGAAAAGATATCACAGAAATATAGAAAAATATCACAGGGGGTGAAAATCACCAGATGAGTGAAGCACTAAACTCTAAAGGCTGACCAGGGAGCTGCTTTGTTTCACATGTGTCACTGAAATAAACAAATCTGATTGGACGGCTGTGTTTGGTTCTGGCTCGAGACACATGGAAGGCCAGACTGATGTCCCTCTGCATAAAAAATACACAGATGTCGCTCTAGATTTGCCAGGCAAACTACTGGCACAGTCACCAGCAGCAGCAGCAGCAGCAGCAGTTCAGTTTATAACAAGAGGCGACTCACAGTCATTGGGTTGATATTGTAGTGGACCAAACAGAAAGGCAAAGACAAAATAAGTTTAAATTTAATAAAGCCTAAAAAAGATATAATTTAACAAAGGCTCAAATTAGGCAAATTATTAACAACAAAAAAAAGAAGCTGGGCCCAACTGGGGAAACTCAAATCAAACTGAACAGAACAAAACGAACCCAACCAGACAAAGGAACAGGAGTGTTTAAATACATGAGGACCAACTAAAACTAAACACAAGAGGGAGGAATTACACTAATTAACTAACTAAACCAATAACTTAATCAAAGTAACAAAAAGGCAAATAATTATAACACAGAAAATAGTAAGTGATAAATAACGTGACCTTAACACAAACTAAACAAATTAACTTAGTAAAACAAACTAAATAGTGCTCCCCCCCTTTTCTGAGTCCTGATGGTCTCTCCCAGGGTCCTCTGTCCGGTGCCCAAAAAACAAAAAGAACAAGTGTAAGTAAATTAAACTTATATTAACTAAAATGTGTGCCCTCAAATTAGAACACAAGTCTAAATAAAGGAATTAAATTATGTGTAATGTAATTAACTTAATGTAAATAATAATGAAAATGAAATAATACTGACACTATGGGGTGGTGGCAGAGGGATCCACCACAGATATCGTAACTAATACATTCATGTTAATGTTAGGGAAAATGATCCAAATCAGCTTCATGAATCTGCCTCAAAAGTTTGACAGAACTCATCCTCCATGAGCTTCTCTGGAAACAGCACTGCCGTCGGCCATGAGAAGAACAAGCTCGCTCAATCTCAGGACATTACTTTATTGTACTATTTTTGTAAAGAAAGAGCCTGGTAAAAGGTCACATTTTTAACACTTTTCCATCTTCAAGGCACTCGAAGCGCTTTACATAAAGAAATCACTCATTCATTCACATTAGAGCCCGACCGATATGGATTTTGTTGTGGCCGATATGAAACCGATATAATGGGGAGTTGGAGCTGCCGATAGCCGATATAATCACCGATATATTTAGTGATGTAAAAATTCACTGTAAATCTTGAATTGTTTAAAAAACTTAGGTTTGGCTCTGGTGGATTTTAAACTGGGTTTATTTAGGCAACATTTATTGTTATTCTGACTCTTTACATCATATTTACAGACAGTAGTTTAGAATGTGATGGAAAAATGCCATTAGGCCAGACACTAGTGATGGGTATTCCAGTTTTTTTTTTGGAGAACCGGCTCTTTTGGCTCGGCTCACTAAAGCAGCTGGCTCTTTCGGCTCCCAAGCGGCTCTTGAGATTGTTTTGTTGCAAGCAGGACTAAACCAGAACTGAACCAGGACTGAACCAGGACTGAGTGTCGGGACTCGGTTTCTATCTCTCTCCTGCACTCGAGCCCAAGATTAGTCCTGGTTTATTCATTTTATGCTGAACTGCAGCCAAATATGCACTTTTTTAATTATCCTATGCACACGCAGATTTCTGAAAGTTTCGTTTTCAGCCGCTGCTGCTGTCAAACTACGGGTCGACATGCAGCATGAAGAGAAAAAGTGAGAAAGAGAAAACACGGCTCCCGTTGTTCGCTTCAAAGAGCCGGCTCTAAGAGCTAGCTAGTAAAGAAGCTACCGCTATTAGCCTTTAGCTGTAAAAACGTGCGCACTGCGGTAATTAATTATATGTATAAAAGAAGATCATTCACACATCTGTTCACAGCTCATTTACATCAATGCTGGTCCAGTAACAAATATACGGCCAATATAATCACTTTACAATAGACCAATAGAAAACAGCCTGTTTATGTGCGAGAGACTACAGCAGATAATCGCTAATAACAAATAGCCAAAACTAGCTTCAAAGTCGACATATTTCCAACACTCAGCGTCACACAGGCTCCTCCCACATCACAAGTCTGCACTAATAAATGTCCTTTTAATCCAGACTTAAACCGATTGTCCTTAAAAAGAAAATAATCTCAGTGTTGCGCACGGCTGCAGGTGTAAACAAACACACGTGACTCTGTGGTGTGTTCAGGGACAGTACGGACACAGACACAGACAAATTACACCACAGATAAATACTGATGCAGAGCCACATATCTGGACATTTATCTGTCTGTAAATTGGATTAAATAAACATAATGTAGAGAGTCTAAACTTTATAACGAGGTATAACATGCCCACGTGAAATATCAGCCCCTATCAGCAAACATATCGGCCGATAGGTCTCCAGGTGCCCATATCGGCCGATAATACTGGCCAGCTGATATATCAGCTCACACACACACACACACACACACACACACACACACACACACACACACACACACACACACACACACACCAGCAAACAAAATGCAGAGAACCTAACTGTAAAACTGGAAACACTGCTCCAGGTCTGTAAACAACATCATACAAAGTCTGTGAGAAATTTACTGACTGAGCCCGTCTCTCCCTGCGTCTCTCCCTGCGTCTCTCCCTGCGTCTCTCCCTGCGTCTCTCCCTGCGTCTCTCCCTGCGTCTCTCCCTGCGTCTCTCCCTGCGTCTCTCCCTGCGTCTCTCCCTGCGTCTCTCTTGTGTACCTGTGTCTCCCCGTGTCTCCCGTCTCTCTTCCTGTGTCTCCCTCCATCTCCCTGTGTCTCCCTCCATCTCCCTGTGTCTCCCCATGTCTCCTCTTGTGTCTCTCCCCATGTCTCCCTTATGTACCTGTGTCTCCCCCTGTGTCCCTGTGTCTCTCTCCCTGTGTCTCCCTGTGTCTCACTGAATCTGTGTCTCTCCATGTCTCCATGTCTCTCTCTATGTGTCTCTCTTGTGTACCTTTGTCCCCCCCATGTCTCCCACTGTCTCCCCCTGTCTCTGTGTCTCTCCCCTGTGTCTCTCTCCCTGTGTCTCCCTCACTGTGTCTCCTTTGTGTAATTGCGTCTCCCCGTGTCTCCCTGTCTCACTCTGTGTGTCTCCCTGTGTCTCCCCATGTATCCATGTCCCTCTCCCCGTGTCTCCTGTCTCTCTTCCTGTGTCTCCCTCCATCTCCATGTGTCTTCCCCGCGTCTTCCTGTCTCTCTGCTTGTGTCTCCCTGTGATTCTCGTGTGTACCTGTGTCTCCCCACATCTCCCCCTGTCTCCCTGTGTCTCCCCCTGTCTCCCTGTGACTCTCCCAGTCTCTCTCCCTGCGTCTCCCTGCGTCTCCCTGCGTCTCCCTGCGTCTCCCTGCGTCTCCCTGCGTCTCCCTGCGTCTCCCTGCGTCTCCCTGCGTCTCCCTGCGTCTCCGGGATACGGCTGGAATGCTGTTGCCGTTGACTCCAGTCCAGTGGGAGAAAACAATCAGAGGGATTTATGATGTGGTGCAGACTGCAGGAGGTCACACACACACACACACTGACCAAGAAACACAAAGAAAACACAAACTAAATAAAATACAAAAAAAGAGAAAGGTAGATAAAATGCCCTGCAAATAAAATACAATTTGAACGATCACTACAGCTTCAATTATTACAAAATATCTGGTCCGACGATGGAACGGAGAGACTACATGACTCCAGATCTAGTTATAATGAGGTGACAACATGACAACATCCTGGATTTACTCATGTCTCCAAACACGAGACCAGTTTTTCAGCCTTGATTACAAGGCTGTTCAGAAATGAAACAGGTTTGAATCTGCAGCGTGGCCTACAGCCTGAGGAAAGAGGACGAGAACCGCGGAAAAGTGACAGAAAAGGACTCAAATAAAACACCAGCAAACACTTAAAATATATATTGGCAATGTGCATCTAGACCACAGGTGTCAAACATAAGGCCCGGGGGCCAGATCCGGCCCTCCAAGACCTTTAATGTGGCCCTTAGGTGATTTTCTACTAAAATATGTTAATTATATTTTCTATTAAAATGTTGTTAATTTTCTGCGGTGTTTATCACAGCAGCGTCTCCAGCGTCTCTGTACGTGGCCCCTCCCACCAGAGCAGCACAAATGAAGACTTGTCTCTTTCCAAACGCTCTTAAAGGACGATCGTTTTGACTGTTGACCGTGACACCCTCATCAGAAAAATGTCCAACATGAGAAAAGTGGAGCCGAGTGCAGGATTTTACAACAAAAATGGACTTATTCCTGTTTACAGACAAGTTCATGTTAAAATATTGTGTTGAAATTGTATTTTTCTTAAAGTTTCAGGTTGTTCATAATATTATAATATTTTGTGAAAGAAAGAGTTCAACAATTAAAAAAGATTTCTGTAATAGATTTGTGTTTCTCTGCACAAATATTTGAACTTATTGTTATTTTTGGGGTTTATATGACATGAGTTTTCTGATCCGGCCCCTTTGGGATCAAAGTAAATTGGACACGGCCCCTGGACCAAAATGAGTTTGACACTCCTGGTTTAGAGGAAGGAAACTTGTTTCTGCGACACATTTGACATTTTCCCTGTTCTGAGGATTAAAATGTTTGTGTTTCATATGAACTTTGCACAAGAAGTGGTTTAACAAAGACTTTTAGTATCACAGACATGATTTAGCCTTTATTTTTTATTGAACCGTATCAAATCGATTTGAAATATCGTATCGTATTTATTTGTATCGAACTGTAAGCTCACTCTGTCATATTGTGACCGATGTATCATATTGGCAACTTCTGAATGATTCCCAGCCCTACCGGAGAGTTGCATTTTTTGAGAAAGTGTAGTCCCAAAAAGCAGAGCTACAATGACATCATTTAATAAAGTAAATAAAAAATGATGAGTCTAAAATTGGGAAGTGAATTACACAATGTATTTATTATAGCCGAAATAATGTCAAAATCCTGTCTTGTCTCGTTCTCGTAGATCCAATCTTGTGTCTCGTCTCATCCTGCAGAAAATGAGTTTGACACTCCTGATCTAGACTTTATTAGTGCACTGTCTTTCCTGAATATAAGGATCCAGCTTTTTTTTGTTTTGTTCCGATACCAATTCCTTTAAGTATTTGCAGATTCCCGATACCAACTGATACTTGAAGCAGCATTCATTTCCTTTGTGCATAAATAAAAAGTGCTCCAAATGTGTTATGTAACTGTTATTTATCTCTCATGTAACCACAGAACAGCTTCGTGTAAACACAACTTCAAACAATACAAGACTTTCAGTGCAGACCTCGACCAGTAAATATTCTGTTTACATCAATTTATGTCCGACCAGGAGATCTGCTCGTGTTTGGATCCAGCTACTTTTTCAGTGCTGGCGCCGATATCCGATACCGGTATCAGATCTGTGCTTCCTCGGGGTGAGAGGAGATCCAATTTCTGCAGGATGAGACGAGACACAAGATTGGATCTACGAGAACGAGACAAGACAGGATTTTGACATTATTTCGGCTATAATAAATACATTGTGTAATTCACTTCCCAATTTTAGACTCATCATTTTTTATTTACTTTATTTAATGATGTCATTGTAGCTCTGCTTTTTCGGACTACACTTTCTCAAAAAATGCAACTCTCCGGTAGGGCTGGGAATCATTCAGAAGTTGCCAATATGATACATCGGTCACAATATGACAGAGTGAGCTTACAGTTCGATACAAATAAATACGATACGATATTTCAAATCGATTTGATACGGTTCAATAAAAAATAAAGGCTAAATCATGTCTGTGATACTAAAAGTCTTTGTTAAACCACTTCTTGTGCAAAGTTCATATGAAACACAAACATTTTAATCCTCAGAACAGGGAAAATGTCAAATGTGTCGCAGAAACAAGTTTCCTTCCTCTAAACCAGGAGTGTCAAACTCATTTTGGTCCAGGGGCCGTGTCCAATTTACTTTGATCCCAAAGGGGCCGGATCAGAAAACTCATGTCATATAAACCCCAAAAATAACAATAAGTTCAAATATTTGTGCAGAGAAACACAAATCTATTACAGAAATCTTTTTTAATTGATGAACTCTTTCTTTTACAAAATATTATAATATTATGAACAACCTGAAACTTTAAGAAAAATGCAATTTCAACACAATGTTTTAACATGAACTTGTGTGTAAATAGGAATAAGTCAATTTTAGTTGTAAAATCCTGCACTCGGCTCCACTTTTCTCATGTTGGACATTTTTCTGATGAGGGTGTCACGGTCAACAGTCAAAACGATCGTCCTTTAAGAGCGTTTGGAAAGAGACAAGTCTTCATTTGTGCTGCTCTGGTGGGAGGGGCCACGTACAGAGACGCTGGAGACGCTGCTGTGATAAACACCACAGAAAATTACCAATATTTTAATAAAAAATAGAATTAAAATATTTTAGTAGAAAATCAGCCGAGGGCCAGATTAAAGGTCTTGGAGGGCCAGATCTGGCCCCTGGGCCGTATGTTTAACACCTCTGCACTAAATAAAACAACAAAACTGTAGCTTTAACAAAATAATTGAGTAAAATTGACCAAAAAATACTCTTGGTGATATATCGATACAGCAGCCCACGATAACAATACTGCATCCTCACATTAAAAAACACAATATATCGATATTTCAACATTTTTGCACAACCCGACTCGCCGGTACAAAATGTAAAAACATGAGTAAAAAAAATCTCATGAGAATACTTTGTTGACAGGTGTATTAGCCAAGCATCTGTTGAAAAATGTTGAGTATGTCTACACAATCTTGGCAATTTTGTCTTGTAAGATCTTGTCGCACGAAATCTTGTCCCATCAAAATCTAAATTTGAACGGATGCAATTAGAAAATCACAACGACTGGAATTTTAAGTACCGTATTTACCTCCAGCAACTAAATATTCTGGGTAATATGGGGTAATTATTTTGGTCAAATCTTCAGATCATTACAAACCATTTCCACAGAGACATACCTGGAGTTGTGTCCACACATGTTTCACACACAAACTCTGCATGTTCAGGCCGAGTTCAAACAAAAAAAAACCCACATCATTCCACCTCGTGATCTCATGTTGTAATACAGGAAGAGCTCCACTGTGTTTTTAAACTCCACACACCTTCACAAGACTCAGTTGGATCATTTCAGCCCTGGAATTGTCGCTCTCTACTGAACTAAAGGTAAAAGGATCTGACATCACAAGGTGGAACTGAGCATTTTGAGGTAAAAGGTTAAACAAAACACAACTCTGAGTACGTTTTTGAGAAGGTTGCACATTCTAACACGGCTTAAAGCTCACAAGAATCCATTTTGTGTGATATATGCAGTGTTGGGAAGGTGACTTTTAAAATGTAATCCCCTACAGATTACAGATTACATACCCCAAAATGTAGTTTGTAACTTAATCCATTTAATTATTTAAGTGAGTAACGTAATCTGAATACTTTGGATTACTTATATATTATTATGCTTTTTAAAACTACATGAATGTACCAACCACATCCTGAAAATTTTAGTTTGTTTTCTTCAAGTCTCCATGAATAAGAAACTGTTTACTGTAGAGAAACAAAGACCAGGAAAGATAAGACGTTTTGTTTTGTCTGTTAAAGATAATAAAAAGCCCAGACTTTACTGAATCATATTCAAATATTATTGATAGAGAAATGATTTCTATATGAGATCACTGCTGCCTTCAGTTATGTCCAACCTACTGTTAGTGTCATATTGTTTAGTCCTGGTTTAGTCCTGGTTTAGTCCTGGTTTAGTCCTGGTTTTAGACCTGGTTTTAGACCTGGTTTAGACCTGTTTTAGACCTGGTTTTAGACCTGGTTTAGACCTGGTTTAGACCTGGTTTAGTCCTGGTTTAGTCCTGGTTTAGTCCTGGTTTAGTCCTGGTTTAGACCTGGTTTTAGACCTGGTTTTAGACCTGGTTTAATCCTGGTTTAGTCCTGGTTTTAGACCTGGTTTAATCCTGGTTTAGTCCTGATTTAGTCCTGATTTAGTCCTGGTTTTAGTCCTGGTTTAGTCCTGGTTTAGTCCTGGTTTTAGACCTGGTTTAGTTCTGGTTTAGTCCTGGTTTTAGTCCTGATTTAGTCCTGGTTTACTCCTGGTTTTAGTCCTGGTTTAGCCCAAAATGTGAAAACAGGAAAATATCTCTGAGTAATCCATTTATTTCAACAAAGTAACTGTAATCCAATTACCACTCACTGAAACAGTAACTGTAACTGAATACAGTTACTCATAATTTGTACTCTGATTACATAACTCCAGTACATGTAATCTGTTACTCCCCAACACTGTGTATATGAGAGGTTCACATGTAAAAACCGTGCACACCTGTGTTCTCTGGACCTGTGTGAGTTTGTGGCATGTGTCTCTTCACGCCTGAAATAGGAATGTGGTCACAACTTGACTCATTCACAACATGTTCGTCTCAATCACTACAGACTCCACTGGCTCCGGATCAAACCAGCAGCACACCGGCGGCACAGCGGCGGCGCACCGGCGGCACAGCGGCGGCGCACCGGCGGCACAGCGGCGGCGGCGGCACCGGCGGCGCGGCGGCGCACAGCGGCGGCGGCGCGGCGTCGACTGTGGCGGCGCCCTGGGGGAGAAGCTGACGTGTTTACAGCCAAATGAAACCCACAGGAACGAGGCTCTGCTGCTGCGAGAACCAGAGAATCATCAAAACACATTGTTTGGAGGATAAGCCCCTTGAGATGTGTCCCCATCTCACGTAATCAGAGTACAAATTATGAGTAACTGTATTCAGTTAGTTACTGTTTCAGTGAGTGGTAATTGGATTACAGTTACTTTGTTGAAATAAATGGATTTGGACACTCATTTCCGGAAACTAAACCAGGTCTAAACCAGGTCTAAACCAGGTCTAAACCAGGTCTAAACCAGGTCTAAAACAGGTCTAAAATCAGGTCTAAAACCAGGTCTAAAACCAGGTCTAAAACCCGGTCTAAAACCCGGTCTAAAACCCGGTCTAAACCCGGTCTAAAACCCGGTCTAAAACCCAGGTCTAAACCAGGTCTAAACCCAGGACTAAACCCAGGACTAAACCAGGACTAAACAAGAACTAAACAAGAACTAAACAAGAACTAAACAAGAACTAAACAAGAACTAAACCAGGTCTAACTATGTCTCAAACAGGATTTAACAGGACCATGTTGTGTGGACTGTGTTTCCTCATCTTCTATCAATAATATTTTTTATTTGGTTCAGTAAAGTCTGGGCTTTTTATTTTCTTTTATCAGACAAAACATCTTATGTGAAGATTTCCTCGTCTTTGCTTCTCTACAGCAAATCACGTAATCCAAAGTATTCAGATTACATTACTCACTTTAAGTAATTTAATGGATTACGTTACAAACTACATTTTGGGGTGTGTAATCTGTAATCTGTAGGGGATTACATTTTAAAAGTCACCTTCCCAACACTGGTCTTCTCCAATATCCAACGTGATTTTTCTGACAAGTTTTGTGATTAGATTTGATTTGCGGTTTGTGTTGTAACAGGATTCAGTTCAGCGTTTCCTTTTCAAAACACGTCCGGAAGAAATGACAAAAACACTGCTGTATTAAGTGACAAACTAACACAAGAATCACATTTCAGAACATGTTTGTGCACATCTAAACTCCAGGGTTAGCGGATTTTATACACAATAAGACAGGAGACTTTAAGGAACTTCAAAAATTTCAGCCTTTGTGATTTGCTAATTGAGTCCATTTCAAATTGTGGTTTTGATTCAGTTGTGATTAAATCTGGAGGGTTTAGGAGACTTGAACCGAACGTGTGAATCACATAAACTGTATAAAGAAGCGGACTAAAGGAGTGTGACGTCACCTTCAGGTAAATGAAGCTCACGGTGTTAGTGAATCCGTGTATCATTCGTTCATTCGTTTTTCAATATAAAATCAAAAATAAGAAAACAAAAAAACAGTTTTCTTCATTATTTGTCTCCAAAACTAAAATAAAAAAACAGATAACGACCGTTTCCCGTTTACGTGACTTCCGTGACTGCGATGCCGGACTTTTGCACCACAGAAAATTAACAAGATTTTAACAGAAAATATAATTAAAATATTTTAGTAGAAAATCAGCCGAGGGCCAGATTAAAGGTCTTGGAGGGCCGGATCTGGCCCCCGGGCCTTATGTTTGACACCTGTGATTTAGATATTCAACATTTAATAAAAAAGTGGGTTTGCAGTTTCACAAAAATCCATGCATATTTAAAGGAGCTCAAAGATCTTGAAGTTTTTCGTCACTGTGGCGTCATTACTGCTAAATGACTGAAGGAAACACATTTAAAGAGTCACATTTTCCTCCTGTTCACTCAGCAGACACATGCATTTGTGTTTTATGAAAGAAAACATGATACTGACTGACAGAAAAATATTTTATTGAGGCTAGTTTTTGTGCTGACACATTATGCTGAAGACATCAGACATCAATTAGAGGCAAAAAAATAAATAAAGTTCAGTGCAAACTCTGAAATGTTTGTCTGAGAGACTCTTGAAAGTTTGATTCATGCTGGACCCACCAGTGGTACATGTGCACTGTTCCCCCTCCCAGGCTTGTGCCAATGTCACGCGCTCCCATCACCTCAGGAATTCACCTCAGCTTATTGAATTTTAGTTTTGATGGAATTTGGATTTTAAATTTTTTTAGTACTTTTTATTATGTCTGCTTTTCAGGAGCAGTGGGCAGGACATGAGGCGCTCAGGGGCTTGCTCAGCTGGAGAATTTAACCTTTGGTGCATGTTTTGGGTTGATGGGGGAAACCAGAGCACCCGGAGGAAACCCACACACACAGGAAGAACATGCAAACTCCACACAGACAAGCCTGGGTGACCCTTCAAACCCGGAACCACCTTGTGATGAGGTGTGAGTGTTAACCACCGGGCCACCCTTCCATGGATAGACCAATATGAGCCTCCCTGACATAGGCCATGTGTGGTCTACAGTGTTGGGGAGTAACAGATTACACGTACTGGAGTTAAGTAATCAGAGTACAAATTATGAGTAACTGTATTCAGTTACAGTTACTGTTTCAGTGAGTGGTAATTGGATTACAGTTACTTTGTTGAAATAAATGGATTACACAGAGGTATTTTCCTGTTTTCACATTTTGGACTAAACCAGGAATAAAACCAGGACTAACCCAGGACTAAACCAGGTCTAAACCAGGACTAAACCAGGTCTAAACCAGGCCTAAACCAGGACTAAACTAGGACTAAACCAGGAATAAAACCAGAACTAACCCAGGACTAAACCAGGTCTAAACCAGGACTAAACCAGGTCTAAACCAGGCCTAAACTAGGACTAAACTAGGACTAAACCAGGAATAAAACCAGGACTAACCCAGGACTAAACCAGGTCTAAACCAGGACTAAACCAGGTCTAAATCAGGTCTAAACTAGGACTAAACTAGGACTAAACCAGGAATAAAACCAGAACTAAAACCAGGACTAACCCAGGACTAAACCAGGTCTAAACCAGGACTAAACCAGGTCTAAACCAGGCCTAAACTAGGTCTAATCTAGATCTAAACCAGGACTAAACCACGGCTAAAACCAGAACTAAAACTAGGACTGACACAAACAGTAGGTGGACGTAATTTAAAGCAGCAGTGATCTTGTATAAAAATCATTTCTCCATCAATAATATTTTTAATTTGGTTCAGTAAAGTCTGGGCTTTTTATTGTGTTTATCAGATAAAACTTCTCATGTTAAGATCTTCGTCTTTGCTTCTCTACAACAAACAAAAGTCTGTTCATGGAGACTTGGGCTCAACAGACAATTTGAAGAAAACAAACATGAATTTTCAGGATGTGGTTGGTACATTCATGTAGTTTTTAAAACCAGGACAATATCAAGTAATCCAAAGTATTCAGATTACATTACTCACTTTAAGTAATTTAATGGATTCCATTACAAACTACATTTTGGTGTGTGTAATCTGTAATCTGTAGACAATTACATTTTAAAAGTCACCTTCCCAACACTGGTGGTCCACAGGAGCAACTGCTGATCAGCGCCGAAACTGCAGCTGTTACAGAAACTTCAGGGCGTTTGAGCTACATATAAATATGAATTAATTAATTTTCATAAAACGTTAAAGACCACAATTTCTCTTCAGCTGGAGCATTTTGGGAAGGTTAGACCGTATGATTTCAAAAGTTCATCAATAAGTCCTGTGAACACTTCCTAGTTGGAACATGGCAGCTATCAGTGAGTGCGTATACATGCACATCAGTAACCCGGTTATTAGCCATATCCCGGTTCTGTCAGTATTCGTGTTACTGTGTTTACATGTGCACTGAGAAACTCATATCCGCGTGTACATGATCAAATGGAGTATCCCGGTTTCTTGACACAATCTTACAAATGCGCAGGCGCCAAAAAGGAACTTAAATAAATTTCATAAACCAGGAAAAATACAAACCGTGAGCTACTTTAGCATAAGAAGCTAAGGAGCTACGAGATCTCCCACAATCCACTGTGCAGATACTTCATTAAAATCTTCTGCATAAATAAACTCAACTTTACAACATATAAACCATAAACACTATAGATCCACATCAGCCCGTTTGATCAGATAATTCAGCTCTGATCACATTTGTTTACGTTTTACAGAAACGAAACTTAATACCGTTTGGCTAATTAGCATAAACTGTTAGCGGCGATAAGAACAACTCGCTCCTTGCGCCTCTGATGCGATCAGTTTCTTTTGGACTAAATGACACGACTCTGTGGATTATGTGTGTTATTTCTGTGACAGAAGAGGTGCTGATGATGGTAAGTGTGTTCTGTGTGTTGTATAGGAGATAGTTCATGTTTTAGTTTTCAGTGTCACACGAGTGCAGATTGTACATGTGCAGGTTTAGCGCAGCTCTTTATTTTACATCATTTCACTCGTTTGGTCACTTTATTTATGTTGGTCAATTTATTTATGTCACTACTGTTGTGGTGAAAGGCTGGAAAGTGTCTTTTGGACGCATGCACATTCAACTTTATGTTGCAGTAACCGGGATACTGCGTCTACATGCCACAAGTATCCTGGTTACTATCAGAATAAACCAGCTACAGTAACACGGTTTCTAATAACCGGGATACTGCCATAACCGGGATACTGAAACCGGGTTACTGCATTTACATGCACCATGAAGAAACCGGGATACTCAAAAAACCCGATCATAACCGGGTTATTGATGTGCATGTAAACACACTCAGTCTAATGTGTATCATATTTATGCCAGAAATTAATCTAATCAATCTCATCATTTGAATTTTTACTTTAGACTTGTTCAGTCCAGAAGCTGCTCGCCCTGAACTTTAGGGCTGGATATCATTAAGAAGTTGCCGATACGATACATACATAGGCCACGATACGATACATATCTCGATACAGTGCACTTTAGATTCGATATGATATATTTCAAATCAATTCCATACGGTTCAATAAAAAATAAAGTCTAAATCGTGGCTGTGATACAAAAGTGTTTGTTAAACCACTTTTTGTGCAAAGTTCATATGAAACACAAACATTTTAATCACTCAAAACAGTGAAAATGTCAAATGTGTCGCATAAACAAGTTTACTTCCTCTAAACAAACAACAAAACTGTAGCTCTGTGACAAAATAATTGAGTAAAATACACCAAAAAATACTCTCTGCGATATATCGATACAGTAGCTTGTGATACCGATACTGTATCATCACATTAAACAATACGATATATCGATATTTCAATATTTTTGCACACCCCTACTGAACTTTAAACCTCTACAAACATGTTGAGAAATGCACGGGATCTTTAGTCATCATATTCACTCTTCTCAGTTGTTAAAACTGCTGAAAATGTGACTTTCAAACTAGTGTAGTTACAATACTAAGATTTCAAACTTGATTTTGATATTAAAGAATAGACTTTATATCCATATTATTATTTTAAAAGCAATTTTTAGACAACATTGTAGTTTTATAACAAAATTATAGTATTTGTTCATTTCTCCATGTGGTCTTACACTAGTTCTGATAAAACACGAGTATTCAGGTCAAACTGTGTCCAGTTATGTGACTTTTTTAGTATTGACACTTGTTTATATGAGTATCTAGTTTCAATCCCAATTTTAGTTTGGATCAGAATCAGATTTTCAATGTCAATCTAATCACAGCGGCAGCAGTTGTAAGAACAAAAGTGATTTGATATTTGACGCAAGTTTTTCGCCCAAAGGAACTGGAGTGTTTTGGAGTATTCTGTGTTTTGATTGTAGTAAGCGTCATCAGGTCCTGCGTTCAGAAAAACCCTGTAACTTTAGAGTCGTCCCAAAATAAAAGGAAAGTGCACACACGGTCCAGCTCCGGAGCGACGTTTCCCAGACTTCAGGCTCAAAGATCCGATTTAGCAAAAGGAAATTATGTCAAAGTTTAACCACAGCCACAACCACCACGACACTCACAAACCCTGAGTCACTCCAAGTACCACCAGGGACGAATCCAACCAGGACTGGACCGGGACTGGACCAGGGACTGGACCGGGTCTGAACCGGGTCTGAACCGGGACTGAACCGGGTCTGAACAAAGTCTGAACCAGGTCTGAACCAGGTCTGAACCAGGTCTGAACCAGGTCTGAACCAGGACTGAACCAGGTCTGAACCAGGTCTGAACCAGGTCTGAACCAGGTCTGAACCAGGACTGAACCAGGTCTGAACAAAGTCTAAATCAGGTCTGAACCAGGACTGGACCAGGACTGGACCAGGACTGGACCAGGACTGAACCAGGACTGAACCAGGACTGAACCAGGACTGAACCAGGTCTGAACGAAGTCTAAACCAGGTCTGAACCAGGTCTAAACCAGGTCTGAACCAGGACTGAACCAGGACTGTACCAGGACTGAACCAGGACTGAACCAGGACTGAACCAGGTGAAACATGAAAAACCAGATCTGAGAGAAGACTAAACCAGGTCTGACAAAGAGAACTAAACCAGGTCTAAAAGAGAACTAAACCAGGTCAAAAAAGAAACCTAAACTAGGTCTAAGAGAGAACTAAACCAGGTCTGACAGTGAAAATTAAACCAGGCCTGAGGCAGGACTAATCAGGTCTAAGAGAGAACTAAACCAGGTCTAAACCAGGACTGAACCAGGACTAAACCAGCTGAGACAAGACTAAACCAGATATGAGGCAGGACTAAACTAGGTCTGAGAGAGAACTAAACCAGGTCTGAGCCAGGACTAAACCAGGCGAGACAAGACTAAACCAGGTCTGAGATAGAGAACTAAACCAGGTCTAAAAGAGAACTAAACCAGGTCTGACAGTGAAAACTAAACCAGGCCTGAGGCAGGACTAATCAGGTCTAAGAGAGAACTAAACCAGGTCTAAACCAGGACTGAACCAGGACTAAACCAGCTGAGACAAGACTAAACCAGATATGAGGCAGGACTAAACTAGGTCTGAGAGAGAACTAAACCAGGTCTGAGTCAAGACTAAACCAGGTCTGAGTCAAGACTAAACCAGGTCTGATGCAGGACTAATCAGGTCTAAGAAAGAACTAAACCAAGTCTGAGATAGGACTAAACTAGGTCTGAGAGAGAACTAAACCAGGCCCGAGGCAGAACTAAACCGGGACTAATACGGATCTAAACGAGGACTAGTTCAAAGAGTGAAAAACATAAAACGAACCTATAAATGAGTGAAAACAGGACGTTCCGCTGCACACTCCTTTAAACTCCTTCAACGGTTTAACAGTTTTGCGAGCAGAGCCTGGACACTGTCCCAGGTCACCACCGGGCTAATGTTGTTTACCCGATTTAAACCGCTCATATCAAAACAAACACGGCGCCTCACACAGACTCTTCTGTTTCAAACTCGAGCTTTGGGCTTTTTTACTTGGGTTTTGTTGACGTTGACTTTGGAAGGGCCCGTACTTATTTTCAAACGTGAAGAAAAAGCGAACACAGAGACCTTTTAATTTATTAGTAAGCTACACTAGTAATTCATTTTTCACAGTGGTTTAATCATCCACGCATGTTTAAGTCATCTTGTGATCTCCCCCAAGCACCATTTGAACCCTCCTTATGGTTAGTAACACGATTCTGCACAAGACTCAGCCCACGAGCCGTTAATGTTATCCAAATAAAACAAATAAAAATACATAAAACATCAAACATGATATTAAACTCTGGGTCCAGTCAAGTGTTAATGGAGGGAAACAGGGGCAGATTTTTGACATTCAAATGTCTCTTATTCAGAAACTAGAGGAACTATTGAAATAAGTAAAGTATCAGAATGTAGGAAAGAGTTACACTCCAACAGGGTCAAGTTAAACCTGTGATATTCTTTCAAGTTGTTGACAAAAAATTTAAAAACTCATGTCAGTAACAGAGGGAATGAAATATGCAGCACTTTTTGGGCAATAAATCCAAACAGTGATAACTCTTGGTTCTCACTTACATATCCTTAACAAACTGGTTTGAATATTTGCTTCATATAGTTTTCTACCATATGGTACAAGATTAGGTTGAAAAACCTCTTACTTTTTGACTCATGAGATTTTTTATTAAGAAAGTTCATGGTAACGGAGGGAAAAGTAACGGAGGGAAAATTGTTCAAACAAGTAGAAGGTGCAGGATTTTACATCATTTGTCTCTTTTTTCTTCTGAATACATTAATATTACTTCAAAATGAAAAGAAACAATTTCTATAAAATATGTCAGTCCTTCCAAGAAATTTTTTATCATTTTCTCTCTTTTTCTCTCTCTCTCCCTCCCTCTCTCTCTCTCTGACCCCTTCTCTCTGACCCTCTCTCTCTCTACCCCTCTCCCTCTCCCTCTCTCTCTCTCTCTCTCTCTCTCTCTCTCTCTCTCTCTCCTCTCTCTCTGCCCCCTCTCTGCTCCCTCTCTCTCTCTCTCCTCTCTCTCTCTCTCTCTCTCTCTCTCTCTCTCTCTCTCTCTCTCTGCAGTTGTGTGTTACTCGTCGCCCGGTGCTTATGTGGTTTAAAAACGAGCATTTCGACGAGAGGAAGTGTCACCACCAAGTTTCACATGTTCGACTGCAACAATGTCCAAACACGGAAACATGCGCAACGCAAATAAAGCAGCCAGAAGAAGAGTCTCCTCAGAGAATGGACGAACATGCACGAAGACGCACAAAAAATATACAATCACCGAGTTGTTTTTACGAGGTAGAATGTGCTTTTAGTTGTCGGTGATATCGCAGGATAAAGCAGGATGGGAGGGCATCTGACACACAGGACTGACCTGAAAACCTGCAAGATTAAACACAACCGTCCAATCGAAACTGCAGTTTGGTCACAATGGTCACAAAAAGCAAACCGTAAAGACTGCAACGAGTCCTGAATGTTCTGAAACACGTGTGACTGTTGGATTAGTTTGTGGGTCTTTGTACCATTTGTTGTTTTGAATTTCATTTAAGAACAAAAAACAATAAAATGGGAAAACAGTTTTTTATTTTATTATTCTGTTTTTGTGTATAAAGGGTTTGTTTCGCATGCGGCAAGGCCAAGGCCCGTGGGGTTAAAAGGTATAATTTATTATTATGTTGTGACTCTGAACCAGGTCTAAACCAGGTCTAAACCAGGTCTAAACCAGGACTAAACCAGGACTAAACCAGGATCGACATGGATCTATTAAAATAAGGAACATCCTGAGTTTCTTCTGTTAAATGAGCTCATGGTTCTGGTTCTGGTCTGGAGAACAGAGTTAATGCAAAGATGAGTTTGTGTTGAGTTGTTTTATTTATGAATGAAAAGAAGGAAATATGTTTTATTTCTTTTATTTTACAGTTAAATTATTATTTATGTAATTAGGGTTTTTTGTAATCTTAAATGTTCCTGTATGAACTGTCGACCTCTTACACTTCAATAAAAAAAAAAAAAAAAAAAGACATTGTGGAATTTGGCAGATTTGTTTTTGCAGTTTTCAGTTTTAGGAGGTTATTTTTTCCTGTACAGATATCGAGATATATATCGTATATCAAGATATTTTTTGATCCATATCGCCCAGCCCTACATGGACCTTTGTCACTTTAGATTTGTCTTCTTTCAAAAGTGAACGCTTCTGGACACTTGTGAAATGTGTTATTAAAGGTTGTATAGAAGATTTTTCAAGGAAAGAGAAATGCAGCGACTGTTTGTCCTTTTTTAAATGTTGCGCTTCGCACCTTTTTTCCCTTCTCTTCTTCTTTCAGCAACGTCAAAAACTGACTTTCTTTTGCGGCGAACCGGTCGTGAATTCTTCTTTGCCATTAAAACAAAATTTGTGCAAACTGAGAGCTACAGTTCAAAAAAGACGCCAAGAACCGCTAAACATGAACCGCGAACATAAACCACACAATCCCAGCGCGTCGCCAAGTCAGCGACGCTAGAAACGTAGGGAGTTTGATTGACAACCTAACAGCCAATAGATAAAGAGGTAGCCTAGTTATCTATTGGCTGATGTTTATCTGCCCTCACTACGTCCACAGTTGATGGATTTTCATTCTTTTTTTTTTTTTTTTTTGTGGTCATCATAATTACAAGGCTGCTTCTTCTTTATAATTCTATTTTGAACTTTCATTGACAATTTGAAAAAATATTTTTAAAAATCCTCCATACAACCTTTAAAGGTGTTATGTATTTTTTATTTTTTTATTATATATTTATTCATTTCATTCAGAGGTGTTATGTGTAAATAGCTAAATGAACACTAAAGTACAAGCACACATCCATATGTATCATTCACATTATACACACACACACACACACACACACACAAAAAGGTGTTCTGTATGAGCAGAATTGTAACCACATTAGAATGAAGTTACCTCGTCAAAAACAGACCTGGACTTGTGTTTAGCAAAGTTTGTCAGGAAAATCAATCAGATCTGTTCCCCAAATCATTCAGCTAAAGAATCATTTGTTTGAAGCCATTTCATTTGACTTTTTTCTTTATTCAACCAAATAAAAATATTCACCACAAACCACAAGCACATCATGAGCTGCCCTCTGGAAAATTCCCATCAGCCTTTGCAGCGTTCTCTAAACACTGGGTTTGTGCTGCACGCGGTGTATTAATAGGACTTTCCCCTGTTCAGGAGACGCCGCAATCTCACAGACGCACGATAAAAATGAAACGATCATGAGCAACGAGATAAAAATGTACTATTAATTAACAGCGCTAACCGCTCGACGGAAGGACTAATGTAATTCATCTTCTCTTTTCACAATGAGCCACTTCAGTCCCGGATTAGTCCTGGTTTAGTCCTAGATTTAGACACAGTTTAGTCACGGCTTAGTTCTTGTGCTGGGGCTGCACGGTTTAGTCCAAGTACAGTCCGAGTGTAGTCCGAGTTTAGACCGAGTTTAGACCGAGTTTAGACCGAGTTTAGACCGAGTTTAGACCGAGTTTAGACCAAGTTTAGACCAAGTTTAGACCAAGTTTAGACCAAGTTTAGACCAAGTTTAGACCAAGTTTAGACGAGTTGACAAGTTAAGGGTAATTATGTTATATACTTAACGCAGACTAGTGAAATCATTTCCTTTGTGGATCAATAAAGTTTGTCTAAGTCTAAGTCCGAGTTAAGTCCGAGTTAAGTCCGAGTTAAGTCTAGTCTGAATTTAGTCTGAGTTAAGTTTGACTAAAATGTGAATAAATTTAGTCTGAGTTAAGCCCGAGTTAAGCCAGACTTAAGTCAGAATTTTGTCCAAATTTAATGCGAGTTAAGTCCAACTTAAGTCTGAAATTAGCTGAGTGAGCTGAGAGTTGTGTGGTTTTGTTTTAGACCTTGTTTGGTCCCAGTTCACTTTTTGTGTTGCTGTTGGTTTTTAGTCCTGGTTCAGTCCTGGTTCAGTCCTGGTTCAGTCCTGGTTCCTGGTTTAGCCCTGGTTTAGACCTGGTTCAGTCCTGGTTCAGTCCTGGTTTAGCCCTGGTTTAGTTCTGGTTCAGTCCTGGTTTAGTTCTGGTTCAGTCCTGGTTCAGTCCTGGTTCAGTCCTGGTTTAGCCCTGGTTTAGCCCCGGTTTAGCCCCGGTTTAGACCCGGTTTAGTCCTGGTTTAGCCCTGGTTTAGCCCTGGTTTAGCCCTGGTTTAGACCTGGTTTAGTCCTGGTTTAGACCTGGTTTAGTCCTGGTTTAGTCCTGGTTTAGACCTGGTTCAGTCCTGGTTCAGTCCTGGTTTAGTCCTGGTTTAGTCCTGGTTTAATCCTGGTTTAGACCTGGTTTAGTCCTGGTTTAGACCTGGTTTAGACCTAGTTTTGAGAGGTTACTAGAGCAACTTCCTGCAGTTGTCTTTTTAGACACTGAACCTTGTGTCACAAAACACAATGTTGTGTAATATATACTGAGCTTTGCTTATTGTGTCTTTTCACATATTGTTTATCTTTATAACAACTCAAAGGTTACGTAATAGTTTTTTATTTTGTTCTGAAAAGGCCGTCCGGGTTGAGAATCAATGCAAATCTGCACAGGTTTCAAGTTTCAACAGAACCCAGGACCTGAGGCACAGCTCCACAGACAAGAGACAAGACAAGAACAGCAGCGCCGCGAACACAGAATCATGAGTCATCCAGAGCAAACAAACCAATAAAAGGGTAAATATAGAGCCTCAATGTGGAGGTGGGTCAACAAATGCAAATGTTCAGATCGGAAACTGCAGCCTACTTGAACTTTAAAAAGGTGCTGTACCTGTTACTTCAGATTATTTACGTAAAAACATGAAAAACAGAACTAGTTCATTTCAAACAGTCTGCAGTGATCCAACTTTCTGCATTCAGAGCATCCAAATTATTCACCTTGATGAGTTTATAAGCTTTTTTTTTTTTTACTTTCAGAGGCCAGAGTAATGCTAAAAACAACAGGTTTAGAATCAGATGCAGACAATACTGAGTTTGACCTAAAGAGACTGAGTTTAGCCCAAGTTTGGCCCGAGTATGGTCCAAGTATGGTCCAAGTTTCGGGCGAGTATGGTCCGAGTTTAGTCCGAGTATGGTCCGAGTTCAGTCCGAGTATGGTCCGAGTATAGGCCGAGTATAGGCCGAGTTTAGTTCAGCCCGAGTTCAGCCCAAGTATAGTCCGAGTATGGTCCAAGTTTGTTCCGAGTATGGTCTGAGTATGGTCCGAGTTTAGTCTGAGTTTAGCCCGAGTTTAGCCCGAGTTTAGCCCGAGTTTAGCCCGAGTTTAGCCCGAGTTTAGCCCGAGTATGGTCCAAGTTTGGTCCGAGTATGGTCCGAGTATAGGCCAAGTTCAGCCCGAGTTTAGCCCGAGTTTAGCCCGAGTATAGTCCAAGTATGGTCCGAGTTTGGTCCCAGTTTGGTCCGAGTATGGGCCGAGTTTAGCCCGAGTTTGGTCTGCGTATGGTCCGAGTTAAGTCCGAGTTTAGCCCCAGTTTAGACAAAGTTTAGACAGAGTATAGCCCAAGTATAGTCCGAGTACAGCACAAGTATAGTCGAAGTTTAGCATGAGTTTAGCCCGAGTTTAGCCCGAGTTTAGCCCGAGTTTAGCCCGAGTTTAGCCCGAGTTTAGCCCGAGTTTAGCCCGAGTTTAGCCCGAGTTTAGCCGAGTTAGCCCGAGTTAAGTCCGAGTTAAGTCCGAGTTAAGTCCGAGTTAAGTCCGAGTTAAGTCACTTAATTTATGCATGTAGAGCATTCTAATTTTTCAACATGATGAGTTTATGAGTTGTTTTTTTTCCAGACTAATGCTAAGAACAAGTGGACAAGATACATTTGGCTCAGACACATGGGGGAGGGAGAAGCGGATCAGGTACAGGAGTTTTAAGCCTTGCCTAAAAGCACAACAACACAAGGAGTTCAAAAAGCACAGCAGTGAATCAAACACCGTAGTAAAATATTTCACAGATTTTTTTTTTTTTTTTCACAGCCAGTTGTTTAAACTCCAGAGAAACCGATGGCCGATAAGCTTCTGCTGATATTTTTGGGCTGATATATAGAGGCAATTTTGATTATTTCCCCCAACTTATGCTATTTAAATTCACTACAAACTCACCCACAGCCCTAAAAAGTTATAAGAGCGTTGTGTAGTCATGTTTTGAGCAGTTATCTCTTTGTATTAAACCAGGGGTGTCAAACTCATTTTGGTCCGGGGGTCGTATCCAACCTACTTTGATCCCAAAGTGTCCGGATCAGAAAACTCATGTCATATAAACCCCAAAAATAACAATAAGTTCAAATATTTGTGCAGAGAAAAACAAATCTATTACAGAAATCTTTTTTAATTGATGAACTCTTTCTTTTACAAAATATTATAATATTATGAACAACCTGAAACTTTAAGAAAAATACAATTTCAACACAAAGTTTTAACATTAACTTGTATGTAAACAGGAATAAGTCAATTTTTGTTGTAAAATCCTGCACTCGGCTCCACTTTTCTCATGTTGGACATTTTTCTGATGAGGGTGTCACGGTCAACAGTCAAAACGATCGTCCTTTAAGAGCGTTTGGAAAGAGACAAGTCTTCATTTGTGCTGCTCTGGTGGGAGGGGCCACGTACAGAGACGCTGGAGACGCTGCTGTGATAAACACCACAGAAAATTAACAAGATTTTAATAGAAAATATAATGAAAATATTTTTGTAGAAAATCAGTCGAGGGCCAGATTAAATGTCTTGGAGGGCCGGCTCTGGCCCCCGGGCCTTATGTTTGACACCCGTGTATTAAAGTGTTAATATAAACCTTTGTGTGCTTTTTTTAGGCTGCAGTTCAACCAAAACAAAGAACGGCCTGTGCTCCAGATTTAAGGCCGATAACAGACGCACTAATAAAAGTCCAAACATCTGATATATTGTCCATCTCTTTTTCACATGTTTCATAAAAGTAATACGGGAAAAAATATATCAAACTTAAATAAATATAAAGTATGAGTTTATAAGAGTAGACATTTGTGGAAGTCCTGGGCACACGCAGCAAATGTTAAGTGTGTTCAAACAGAATCACAGACGGGGCTTTAAAGGAGCAAGGCACATTCTGTCGTGGGGCTGTGAAGTGTTTGGAGCAGAGCTGAAGAAGGAGCGACCTCCTCACACCAGGACGACGAGACGCTCCACTGAGCATGTGCAGAAACAACAGCTGTTACATCACAACACCATCAAACGGAGCACAGTCGCTGAACACTGTCCAGTAGGTGTTAGATTTGATATCCCGTCTTATAAGGCCAGGCAAAGTGAGACAAAAACATTCAGATTTTTTTTTTTTTTCCTTAAAAGGTCCTGTATTACACAAAACGGACTCTTGTGAGCTTTAAGAAATGTTCGAATGTTGTTACCTCCTCAAAAACAAACCTGCAGTCGTGTTTGGTTTCATGAATACATATTTGAGGATTCATAATAGTTGATCTCCATCTCCAGTTTTTTTCAATATAAAACCAAAAATAAGAAAACAAAAAAAAAAAAAAAATGTTTTCTTCGTTATTTGATACGGATAACGATTTGTTTTTTTTCAGTTTTCGGTTTTGTGTTTAAATGAAGAATGGAAAATACAGATAACGGCCGTTTCCCGTTTACGTGACTTCTGTGACTGTGATGCCGAACTTTTGCACCGCGTACGGACTGAACCAGGACTGATCCAGGTCCGGGACCAGACCGGGACCAGACCGGGACCAAAGCGGGACCAGAGCGGGACTGAGACCGGGACCAGACCGGGACCAAAGCGGGACCAGAGCGGGACTGAGACCGGGGACCGGGAGACCGGGACCAGAGCGGGACCAGAGCGGGACCAGACCGGAGAGCGGGACCAGAAGGCGGGACTGAGACCGGGACCAGAGCGGGACCAAGCGGGACCAGCCGGGACCAGAGCGGGACTGAGACCGGGACCAGAACCGGGACCAGAGCGGGAGCGGGACCAGAGCGGGACCACACCGGGACCAGACCGGGACCACAGCGGGACCAGACCGGGACCAGACCGGGACCACAGAGCGGGACTGAGACCGGGACCAGGACCGGGGACCAGAGCGGGACTGAGACCGGGACCAAACCGGGACCAGAGCGGGACTGAGACCGGGACCAAACCGGGACCAGAGCGGGACTGAGACCGGGACCAAACCGGGACCAGAGCGGGACTGAGACCGGGACCAAACCGGGACCAGAGCGGGACTGAGACCGGGACCAAACCGGGACCAGAGCGGGACCACAGCGGGACTGAGACCGGGACCAGACCGAGAATGAGACCGGGACCAGACCGGGACTGAGACCGGGACCAGACCGGGACTGAGACCGGGACCAGACCGGGACTGAGACCGGGACCAGACCGAGAATGAGACCGGGACCAGACCGGGACTGAGACCGGGACCAGACCGGGACTGAGACCGGGACCAGAGCCCACAGCAGGGCCGGAGCTTGAAGCTGAGGCTCGGACCCCGCGGAGGCTCGAAGTCAAAGCTCGGAGTTCACTCTGGTCCCAGTCTGGTCCCGCTCTGGTCCCGCTCTGGTCCCGCTCTGGTCCCGCTCTGGTCTCGGACCTGGATCAGTCCCGGTTCAGTCCGTACACGGTGCAAAAGTCCGGCATCACAGTCACAGAAGTCACGTAAACGAGAAACGACCATTATCCGTTTTTTCCATTCTTCATTTAAACCCAAAATCGAAAACTGAAAAAACGAATCGTTATCCGTTTTTTAATTTTGGTTTTGGAGACAAATAATGAAGAAAACTGTTGTTTTTTCATTTTCTTATTTTTGGTTTTATATTGAAAAATGAATGAACGAACGATACACGGATTGACGCCGCATGTGGCTCTTTCATCCTTCTGTTGTGGCTCCTTGTGACTTTGGAAAACAAATAATAAGTGTTTAATTTCAAAGTATTTTTATTTTGTTTTTTTGTTTTTAACTGTGATTCTTAATTTATAGATAATGGTAATCTTGTAACATTAAAATAAAACCTTTTGAATATTTTTGTCGCTCAAAATACACGTCATGGCTGAGATGTGCGACACCCGGCACAGATCTGGCAGCTCGGACTTCCCGGGACTTACACCAGCACCGTGATTTAATGAGCTTTTTGACCCCTGGTAGGTAAATAGTGAATAAATCCAAGAAAAGAAAAACAGAACGTTCAGTGTTAAGTGGGCAGATTTATGCACGCTTCAGCACACGCGATAAAATGATGACGGAACACAGAAGCAGACGGCATTTTTGGTTCGCTGTAGGTGGATAATTTCAGTTTGGACTTTTATTTCCTACAAGAAGGACTCAAACAGACATTGAGTACCGTATTTTTCAGACTATAAGGCGCACTAGATTATAAGGCGCAATATCAATAATGTTGAATTCTCTCGTCTATTTTCATACATAAATTGTGCCGGATTATAAAGCGCATTAAGAGAAACAAACAGACGACACTTGAGACCGATCCTTAGTCCAGACGTCCATGATCCATTGGCAGATCGTGGTGTAACTCGCCCGATGTTGCCTCTGTCTTGGTGAATGTGGATTATGAATGTGAATGTGGGTGGATCACTTAAATTTGTTTTTTTAAATTTCCTACAAGGACGACTCAAATATACACTGTAGGGCTGGGTATCATTAAGAAGTTGCCGATACGATACATATCTCGATACACAGGCCATGATACGATACATATCTCGATACAGTGCACTTTCGATTCGATATGATATATTTCAAATCGATTCGATACGGTTCAATCAAAAATAAAGTCTAAATCGTGGCTGTGATACTAAAAGTCTTTGTTAAACCACTTCTTGTGCAAAGTTCATATGAAACACAAATATTTTAATCATCAAAACAGTGAAAATGTCAAATGTGTCGCATAAATGAGTTTCCTTTCACTCCACAAGCAACAAAACTGTAGCACTTTAACCAAATAATTTAGTAAAACACACCTAAAACTCCTCTTGGTGATATATCGATACAGCAGCCCACGATATCGATACTGTATCATCACATTAAACGATACGATATATCGAGTGTTTAATTCAACTTTGTGCACATTTGTTTACGTTTTACAGAACAAAACTTAAAACCACATGACTCATTTGCATAAACTTTAAGCACTGAAAAAACAGCTCGCTTCTTTTACTCCGCGAGGCCCCTGACTACGGCAGCCGTAATGCTCCGACAATCCATCAAGTGGTGCGGCTTCGTAGTTTACCAAATTCGCACTAAAACACTGACAGATTTTTGGGCGCCGTGTACCACATAAAATCAGATCGAAGTCAGTAAACACAATCAGACTTAATACATAATGCGCACATGATTATAAAACGCACTGTCGATTTTTGAGAAAATTCGAGGATTTCAAGTGTGCCTTATAGTCCGAAAAATACGGTATTTCACTTGAAAGTAACGCTCAACCAAGAGCCTTTTTTTCGGAGTTGAAAATGTTTTTGTCACGTGCAAAAATAAAATTCCATGTTCTCTGTAGCATTTCATTGATTTAATAAATTCAACACACTAGTCTTTTTTTTTACAGAGCACACAAGTAAAAAAAAAAACATATGTAGTGTTCTTCTCATTTTACAGTCAGAAGGTTTTGTGACTCCAGGTGTTTTCTTTTCTGTGGGAGACATTCCAAATGGCTGTTGGAGTATTTAAGGTTACCGACCCCTGCTCCAGTGTTCACCTGCTCCACCACATGTTTTTACTGACATTAAAAAGTCTCTGCTCATCACCGACCAACAGAAATGACGGAAATTTGAATAATTTCACAGCCAGTAGAGTGGACCGATATTTATGGACCAAACGGAGTCACGTATACTCTGACCTGGTGTCGTTCATGTACTTTTGCCAGCACTTTTACGTACAGTACAAGCAGTGTTGGGAAGGTGACTTTTAAAATGTAATCCCCTACAGATTACAGATTACACACCCCAAAATGTAGTTTGTAACGTAATCCATTAAATTACTTAAAGTGAGTAATGTAATCTGAATACTTTGGATTATTTGATTTGCTGTAGAGAAGCAAAGACGAGGAAATCTTCACACAAGACAATAAAAAAGTCCAGACTTTACTGAACCGTATTAAAAATATTATTGATAGAAGAAGAGGAGACACATCCACACAGCAGGATTTAGTCCTGTTAAATCCTGTTTTAGATATGGTTTAGTCCTGGTTATAGTCCTAGTTTAGACCTGGTTTAGACCCGGTTTAGACCTGGTTTTAGTCCCAGTTTTAGTCCTGGTTTTCGTCCCAGTTTAGACCCGGTTTAGTCCTGCTTTAGTCCTGCTTTAGTCTCAGTTTAGACCTGGTTTTAGACCTGGTTTTAGACCTGGTTTTAGACCTGGTTTTAGACCTGGTTTTAGACCTGGTTTTAGACCTGGTTTAGACCTAGTTTTGACCCGGTTTTGACCTGGGTTAGTCCTGGGTTTAGTCCTGGGTTTAGTCCTGGGTTTAGTCCTGGGTTTAGTCCTGGGTTTAGTCCTGGGTTTTGACCCGGTTTTGACCCGGTTTAGACCCGGTTTAGTCCCGGGTTAGTCCTGGGTTAGTCCTGGGTTTAGTCCTGGGTTTAGTCCTGGTTTTAGTCCTGGTTTAGACCTGGTTTAGACCCGGTTTAGACCCGGTTTAGACCTGGTTTAGACCTGGGTTAGTCCTGGGTTTAGTCCTGGTTTTAGTCCTGGTTTTAGTCCTGGTTTTAGTCCTGGTTTTAGTCCTGGTTTTAGTCCTGGTTTAGTGTCCGGCAATGAGTGGAATTACCGGGGGAAAAAACAAAGGGGTTTAGCCCAAAATGTGAAAACAGAAAAATCCCGCCGTATAATCCATTTATTTCAACAAAGTAACTGTAATCCAATTACCACTCACTGAAACAGTAACTGTAACTGAATACAGTTACTCATAATTTGTACTCTGATTACATGTAATCTGTTACTCCCCAACACTGAGTACAAGTAAAAAGTACAGTTTCTTCAAATAGTAAGTGAATCTAAAGTCATTATTACCCACTTCAGGGACTGGCAGGCGTTGGGTCTATTTCTGGGCAGCAGTGGAAATAATGTGATGGCAGACGAGCGGCGTTTCCAGCTCCGTGTGTGCAGTCAGGAGTCAGGAGCGGGATCAGACTCAAATGTTTGTTTAGAAAAACTCTGGAGTGAAGGCCAGGGGGAGGAAGTGAGCGAGCTGCAGCAGAGTTTCTGTAAAAAGGCTCAAAACTACGGCGCGCTGAGAGACAAAAGTGACTGATAGTTGCTCGAATAGGCACCGGCTCCAAGATTCATCGCGATCACATCAAAACAGCCACAATTAGAGCACAGTTTGTCAGTTAATATTACCGTCTTTTGTCAATCAATGAACAGAATCCAAATATTAAAACAGAAATCGTAAATCGAATCACAATGTTTGTCAGAAAAATCACGTTCAGTCCTGGAACTGGAAACGTAATAAAATATTTGATAGTAAAATCGTTCCGCCCAATACACGTAAGTAAAAGTGTAGGGTTACGACTAGAGCCCGACCGATATATCAGTTGGCCGATATTATCAGCCGATATGAGCACCTGGAAGCATATCGGCTATCGACCGATATGCTTGCTGATAGGAGCCGATATTTCACGTGGGCATGTTATACCTCGTTATAAAGCTTAGACTCTTTATATTCTGTTCATTTAATCCAATTTACAGACAGATAAATGTTCAAATATGTGGCTCCACATCAGTATTTATCTGCGGAGTCATTTGTCTGTGTCCGTACTGTCCCTGAACACACCACAGAGTCATGTGTGTTTGTTTACACCTGCAGACATAGATCCATATGCAACACTGAGATTATTTTCTTTTTAGGGACAATCGGTTTGAGTCTGGATTAAAAGGACATTTATTAGTTCAGACTTGTGATGTGGGAGGAGCCTGTGTGAGCGGTGAGAAATATGTCGACTCTGACGCTAGTTTTGGTTCGTTCTGATTGGTTAGTGATGATCTGCTGTGTCTCTCACACATAACAGTCTGTTTTCTATTGGTCTATTGTAAAGTGATTATATTGGCCGTATATTTGTTACTGAACCTGCATTGATGTAAATGAGCTGTGAACAGACGTGTGAATGATGAAATTTCCGCATATAATTAATTACCGCGTCGCGCAGCATTTACGGCTAAAGGCTAATAGCGATTGTTTATTTACTCGCTAGTAGTGATGAGTCGGTCGCGAACGAAGCGGCTCTTAGATCCGGCTCTTTGACATGAACGACGGGAGCCTGATCCTTATTGGGAGTCGTGTTTTCTCTTTCTCTCACTTTTTTCTCTTCACGTCGTGTGCAGACTCGTGGGAGTTTGACAGCGGCTAAAAACGAAATGTTCAAAAAATCTGCGTGTGCATAGGGTAAAAAAAACTTGCATAAATATATTCAGCATAAAATAAATAAACCAGGACTAATCTTGGGGTCGAGAGAGGGAGAGAGATAGAGTCCCGACACTCAGTCCTGGTTCAGTTCTGGTTTAGTCCTGTTTTACACATGGTTTAGATCTGTTTTAGTCCTGGTTTAGTCCTTTTTCAGTCCTGCTTCAGTTCTGGTTTAGTCCTGCTTTAGTCCTGTGACATATGATGTAAAGAGGCAGAATAACAATAAATGTTGCCTAAATAAACCCAGTTTAAAATCCAAAAAGTTTTTTTTTTTAATAATTCAACTTACAGTGAATTTTTACATCACTAAATATATCGGCAGCTCCAACTCCCATTATATCGGTATCATATCAGCCACAACAAAATCCATATCGGTCGGACTCTAGTTACGACTTCAGCGTGAACTCAGACGAAGTTCACGTGAACACTTTCGAGAAGAACAACATATAAATAAACGAGGACAATGTGGTTTGTGGTTCCGATAAAGAGGACAGGCCCAGGGCTAAAAGTGCAAAGGAAACCCGAGGCCAACTTAAAGAAAATGTTTAAAACAGGTCGTTGCACCTGATTTTGACCGTCTTTAAAACGTGAAAAACAGAAATAGTTCATTGTAAACAGTTCGCAGTGGTCCAAAGTTATCGCAACTAACATGCCAATGCGCACTTCCTGATGATCAGACAAAAAAATACTGAATTATTCTGGACTTATTTTGACTTTGAGCTGACAATATATCTGTACTGAAGTAAGACAAATTTTGCCGGGGGAAAATACAGCAATACTAATGTTATAATATTCCACATGACAGAAAAAAAAAGAGTGTTTCGAATTGTTTCGTACAATAATAGTAAATAGCAACTTACAAAGAATAGAAGTTCTGCTTATGAGAAATCTAAACTAAAAATCTGTAGTTCCACATGACAAAGTTAAAGCACAACTATTCTGTAAATGGACTTTTCACAGCTTTTACCCACGTTATAGACCCGGGGTGGGCAAACTTTTTGACTCATGGGTCACAAAGAGTTCTAAAATTTGAGGGAAGAGCCGGTGTGAGACAGTATTTTGACCCCCATAGTACACAGGTGTCAAACATACGGCCTGGGGCCAGATCCGGCCCTCCAAGACCTTTAATCTGGCCCTCGGCTGATTTTCTACAAAAATATTTTTATGATATTTTCTATTAAAATCTGGTTAATTTTCTGTGGTGTTTATCACAGCAGCGTCTCCAGCGTCTCTGTACGTGGCCCCTCCCACCAGAGCAGCACAAATGAAGACTTGTCTCTTTCCAAACGCTCTTAAAGGACGATCGTTTTGACTGTTGACCGTGACACCCTCATCAGAAAAATGTCCAACATGAGAAAAGTGGAGCCGAGTGCAGGATTTTACAACAAAAATGAACTTTCTATTTGCATACAAGTTCATGTTAAAACATTGTGTTGAAATTGTATTTTTCTTAAAGTTTCAGGTTGTTCATAATATTATAATATTTTGTAAAAGAAAGAGTTCATCAATTAAAAAGATTTCTGTAATAGATTTGTGTTTCTCTGCACAAATATTTGAACTTATTGTTATTTTTGGGGTTTATATTTCATGAGTTTTCTGATCCGGACACTTTGGGATCAAAGTCGGTTGGATACGACCCCCGGACCAAAATGAGTTTGACACTCCTGCAATAGAACATTGACCTCGGGGTCAACATGCCGCCATAATAAAGTGACCCCCCCATAGGATTTTGACTCCTCTTACTTTTTTCTTTAGTAGTTACTTATCTGATCATTATTTCTCATGTCATTTACTTTTATTATATATTACAACATATTCACGAACTTTTAAGGTATTTTAAAGAATATTTTGATGGAAAACGACTTGGTATTTTGTGTAAATGTAACGTATTGTTAAAAATGCATATACAGAGCAATCTTGTCACTTGGCAAACACACGCAAACACACACGGAGCAGACAGCGACCGCACAGCGAAACACACCCACAGACACACTCACCGCTCCACGCCGACGAGGAACGGAACGGAACGAAAAAGCGAGCGCGACGTGCCGCTTCTAGACACGACCGAACAACTGAGTCACTGCGAACACGCCGACAATCCGTTGGTCCCAGACACACCCTCCCTACACGCCACAACTGAACAAAGCCCAGAGTCACCGTGAACGAACAAACAAACAAAACCACTCACCCATCACACTGTTGGGTTTCCTTTAAAGTCCCACACCGTTTATTTGTGAAAAAAGTTTGAAAATAGACCATTTAATTATAATCCAGAGCGCCAAATAGCCCGGAAAATAAGGTACTGCTATTCAAGTTCGACGGGCCGGATTAAAAACATTACAGGGCCGTAGTTTGCCCACCGACGTTTCTCCTCACTGAGCCTCTGAAGTTTTATTTAAAGTGATTCGCGCGTGTTTGAGGAATCTTCAATCGTTTTCTTCTGAGTCGGCAATTGTATTTTTATAATCGGTGATGCGCAGGATTCAGCAGCGTCACATGGTTTGTGGTTCAGATAAGGAGGACAAGAGCTACAGCCTGTTCAGTTTATTTTTAAAAACTGACTGTTGCTAAAAAAAAACTGCAAAAAGGATTTTAAACGGTATGACACTATTTTCAGATTTAGATTATAATCACAAACAGACCTGGAGTTGTGTTTTGTTTCATTCACACATGTTGAACACACAAAACCTGCACATTTAGGCGGAGTTCTTCTCAAACAGAAAACACTCTGTTCCACCTTGTGATGTCATGTGGTGATACAGGAAGTGCTCCGGTGTGTTTTTAAACTCCATACACTCTCATTTCAATCATTTGGATCATTTCTGCCCCGGAGTTGCCAATCTCCACTGAATTAAATGTAAAAAATAACAAACATTTCATGACATCACAAGGTGGAACAGAGCATTTGTGGCTTTGGAGATGCAGACAGACGAATAATAAAGAGTTAACCAAACATGAATGAAGCCAAACACAAGTCCACGTCTGTTTTTCAGGAGTTAACAACATTAGAACGTGACTTAAAGCTCTTAAAAAGAGTCATTAGTCAGCTCCATGACGACATCAGGTGGCAGAGCCTCAACCGGAGAAGTTCCACAGTGCAGCTTTAATATTCATGTTATTAAGTCAACCGAACAAGTAAACAAAACCAAACTAGTTCAGACAAAACCAACAGTGACAACTTAAAGCCAACAACTCAAATACAAATGTTTAGTCTTCTTATACAGACATTTCTGTGTCGTGTAGATCCTGGTGTAGTCCTGGCCTAGTCCTGGTCTAGTTCTGGTCTAGTCCCAGCCTGGACGTGGTTTAGTCGCAGTTCAGCCCCTGTGTAGTCTTGGGTCTAGTCCTGGTTTAATCATGGTCTAGTCTCGGTGTAGTCTTGGGTCTTGTCCTGGTTTAATCCTGGTCTAGTCTCGGTGTAGTCTTGGGTCTAGTCTCGGTGTAGTCTTGGGTCTAGTCTCGGTGTAGTCTTGGCGTAGTCTTGGGTCTAGTCTCGGGTCTAGTCTCGGTGTAGTCTTGGGTCTAGTCTCGGTGTACTCTTGGGTCTAGTCTCGGTGTAGTCTTGGGTCTAGTCTCGGTGTAGTCTTGGGTCTAGTCTCGGTGTAGTCTTGGGTCTAGTCTCGGTGTAGTCTTGGGTCTAGTCTCGGTCTAGTAGTCTTGGGTCTAGGGTCTAGTCCTGGTTTAATCCTGGTCTAGTCTCGGTGTAGTCTTGGGTCTAGTCCCGGCGTAGTCTTGGGTCTAGTCTTGGGTCTAGTCTTGGGTCTAGTCTTGGGTCTAGTCTCGGGTCTAGTCTCGGGTCTAGTCTCGGGTCTAGTCTAGTCTCTAGGGTCTAGTCTTGGTCGGTCTAGTCTAGTCTTGGGTCTAGTCTTGGGTCTAGTCTTGGGTCTAGTCTTGGGTCTAGTCTTGGGTCTAGTCTTGGGTCTAGTCTTGGGTCTAGTCTTGGGTCTAGTCCTGGTTTAATCCTGGTCTAGTCCTGGTCTAGTCCTGGTCTAATCCTGGTCTAGTCCTGGTCTAGTCCTGGTTTAATCCTGGTCTAGTCCTGGTCTAGTCCTGGTCTAGTCCTGGTCTAGTCCTTCAGCCTAAACCTTAGTGATTTGCATTAACTGCATCATTTTTTTGTGTTAAATCGTTGTAATATGATGTATGATTATGTTAACTGACCCAAGAAAATAAACTAACAAGTTAACAACATTAGAACGTGACTTAAAGATCTTAAAAAGAGTCACCAGTCAGATTTACGAAGAAAAATACATGTTTTAATGCCATAGTGTGGAAGTGTGGACAGCTCCATGACGACATCAGGTGGCAGACCCTCAACCGGAGAAGTTCCACAGTGCAGCTTTAATATTCATGTTATTAAGTCACCCGAACAAGTAAAGAAGCCAAACCAAACTAGTTCAGACAAAAACCAACAGTGACAACTTAAAGCCAACAACTCAATTTAACAACTCAAATACAAATGTTTAGTTTTCTTATGGACATTTCTGTGTCGTGTAGATCCACCTCCAGATGGACACTGCGGATCTGTCCACACAGCTTGAAAACACAACACTAAAACACATTTGACAAAGCAGAACATATATAAAATTCTAATCTGACCAACACTTTACGCTGATCACCAAAAGTCCCACGTGTTTTCCAGGGAAAGATTGACACTTAGCCTCCGCGCACTCATTAGCATTTACCTGCATTTAGGTCAAATTACGCGCTAATCTGACACATCCGAGAGCCACTTTTACTCAAACTACACGAAATCATCTCGGTTTGAGGCAAAAACTCTAATCTGAATCCAAAAAAAAGGGCGGATTTGCGGAGTGTTTCGCGTCTTACCTCCGCGGTCCGAAGCGAAGGCTCCTTCTTCAACGCGAGTTTGAAGTTAAGTTCCATCGCCATTGTCATTTTCATCCCTTCGGCCCCCAAACTGCGCTCCTCTTTCCCGCAGAAATAAATCCCCGATGTGTGGCTCCGTTCAGCCCCGAGCAGAGCCGAGGTCCTCCGGTGTCGCTGGCTCGCCCGTCCTCGCCTCTCCGCGGTGCATGGATGAAGTTTGAAAGGTAACTCCAAAACGCACTCCAAAAACGCACGAGAACAGCGCGCCGTAGATCCGTTTAAAGTGACCTAAAAACTACAAACCGAACGTGGGAAACGGTGGAAAAGCTGCACGTAGGGGTCCGGTCGCGGTACATGTTGGGTAGTTTCCACGGGAGGAGTTTGTAGGAGCGAGAAATCCAGCGGTAAGTTGAAATTTCGTAGTCCCTCCTTCCCCCGGATCAAAGAGCGGATCATCTGTGCGCTCTGACACGCCCCCTGCCGGCCACTGGGAGACACACGGGAACCTCCAGTACTTAAACTAACACAACACAAACACTGGCCTATTTCCAGTGTTGGGAAGGTGACTTTTAAAATGTAATCCCCTACAGATTACAGATTACATACCCCAAAATGTAATTTGTAACGTAATCCATTAAATTACTTAAAGTGAGTAATGTAATCTGAATACTTTGGATTTGCTGTAGAGAAGCAAAGACGAGGAAATCTTCACATAAGATTTTTTTGTCTGTTAAAAGAAAATAAAAAGCCCAAACTTTACTGAACCAAATTAAAAATATTATTGATAGAAGAGAAGGAAGAGGTCCACGCAGCATGGTTTTGTCCTGTTAAAGCCTGTTTTAGTCCTGATTTAGATCTAGTTTAGACCTGGTGTAGTCCTGGTTTTAGTCCTGGTTTAGTCCTGGTTTGAGTCCTGGTTTAGTCCTGGTTTACACCTGGTTTTAGCCCTGGTTTAGACCTGGTTTAGATCTAGTTTAGACCTGGTTTTAGTCTTGGTTTAGTCCTAGTTTAGTCGTGGTTTAGACCTGGTTTGAGTCCTGGTTTAGTCCTGGTTTAGACCTGGTTTGAGTCCTGATTTAGTCCTGGTTTAGATCTAGTTCAGACCTGGTTTTAGTCCTGGTTTAGTCCTGGTTTAGATCTAGTTTAGACTTGGTTTTAGTCCTGGTTTAGTCCTGGTTTAGTGCTGGTTTAGTCCTGGTTTTAGTCCTAGTTTAGTCCTGGATTTAGTCCTGCTTTAGTCCTGGTTTAGACCTGGTTTAGTCCTGGTTTAGTCCTGGTTTAGTGCTGATTTAGTCCTGGTTTTAGACCTAGTTTTAGTCCTTGGTTTAGTCCTGGATTTAGTCCTGATTTAGTCCTTGTTTAGTCCTGGATTTAGTCCTGATTTAGTCCTGCTTTTAGACCTGGTTTAGTCCTGGTTTAGTGCTGGTTTAGTCCTGGTTTTAGTCCTAGTTTTAGTCCTAGTTTAGTCCTAGTTTAGTCCTGGATTTAGTCCTGCTTTAGTCCTGGTTTAGACCTGGTTTAGTGCTGATTTAGTCCTGGTTTTAGACCTAGTTTTAGTCCTTGTTTAGTCCTGATTTAGTCCTTGTTTAGTCCTGGATTTAGTCCTGATTTAGTCCTGCTTTTAGACCTGGTTTAGTCCTGGTTTAGTGCTGGTTTAGTCCTGGTTTTAGTCCTAGTTTTAGTCCTAGTTTAGTCCTGGATTTAGTCCTGCTTTAGTCCTGCTTTTAGACCTGGTTTAGTCCTGGTTTAGTGCTGATTTTGTCCTGTTTTTAAACCTAGTTTTAGTCCTTGTTTAGTCCTGGATTTAGTCCTGATTTAGTCCTTGTTTAGTCCTGGATTTAGTCCTGATTTAGTCCTGCTTTTAGACCTGGTTTAGTGCTGATTTAGTCCTGGTTTTAGACCTAGTTTTAGTCCTTGTTTAGTCCTGATTTAGTCCTTGTTTAGTCCTGGATTTAGTCCTGATTTAGTCCTTGTTTAGTCCTGGATTTAGTCCTGCTTTAGTCCTGCTTTTAGACCTGGTTTAGTCCTGGTTTAGCCCAAAATGTGAAAACAGGAAAATACCGCCCTGTAATCCATAATTTGTACTCTGATTACGTAATCCCGGTACATGTAATCTGTTACTCCCCAACACTGGTTATAATGTCGTAACGCATCAAAAACAGACCTGGAGTTGTGTTTTTTTTTCATTCACACACGTTTGAGTAACTCTTTATGATCATATTCTACATCCCCAAAGCTCTAAATGCTCTGTTC